>NC_083103.1:23496388-23820109 GCF_949774975.1 Lagenorhynchus albirostris | reverse complement strand
AGGATTTTATTTTGGAGGGCAGCAGGGTGACTTTGGCTGTTATCTGTGAACTCCCTGCATGGAGTCTGGTCTTTGATCACTGTGAATTTAAAAGCCGCCTGGTGTCCCTCTCTTTCTGTGACAAAGCCATTTCCCTGGATTGAATTCTGAAATTCTGAAAGCTGGGGATAGGTTCTTCTCAGTGAAGAACTGGTTGGCTGAATAGCTACTGGGGCTCAGGGCACATGTTCTCACTTTCTAGAGATGTCTTCTGTTGGTAGTTTTTCTGACTCATTACATTAGTTGTAGAGAAAGGCAGATTATCTTCAGTATATTCTGGTGTTTGAAAATGGCTGGAAACAGGCAAGGGTGTGTGTATGCACCCACATTGGAAAAAATGGTCAGGCAGCCCAGGTAGGGAAGGGTATTGGGGAGAGCTGCACATCTCTGTCCAGAAAACAAAAAAACAAAAACAATTTTGGCAAAGAGTTTTGTCATTTCACGTGGGGACAAACTAACCCTTTGTTTGTTCCATGATGGGATACTATGACCAGACAGCCAGATGTGAGTCAGCAGCCCCAAATGCCTTCTAAGACAGGGGTTCTTTTGATTTCGTTTGGACACGATGGAGAAGAACTGGCCTACGTGTGGATAGAACTGGAAACAGTGGGGAGTTAATCTTCTTGCTGGTAAATGACAACGCCGAGTCAGGAAATTGACATTCTCAGCATCCGTCTTTGCCAAGATTTAGGATACTCCTAGGATTGTGGGTGCATGTGTCTTGTTATGATGAAGCATAAGCTTCTGTGAGTCTAAGTTCACAGGTGTCTTGCTGGTTATCTGCACTGACCTTAGTAACAGGCATAAAGTGAGTGAGTGTTTGGACTTGAGAACTTTTCAGTGGAAGGTCTAATTCAGGAGTTGGTTCTATAGGCATGGCTGCGAGGATATGTTTAGATAGAGCCTTTCACTGCATAAAAGCAGAGTTGGGGATCAAGAGTGGCCATGCGCTAATTCCACTGAGGTCAAGGGAAGAGTTGATTTCCAACAGGAGAGATGAAGTTGTGTTATTGGGTAGAACTTCAGGCGTAAGAGATGCTACCAGGAAAGGCTGTTAAGAGATTTTAAGAATGACTTTATGGAGCTCTATAACAGTGAATAATCTTTCATTCTTAAAAAGGAAAAGAATGACTTTAATAGCTGCATTGGGAGTTGGCAGAAGGCTGCATTTATCCTCTTTTTGAGACCTAGAATTCTGAGACTATGAAATAACTCATCAATTCCATTGTATAATCTGAAGTCGGGTAGGATCACATTATTCCCACACCATCACTCATGGCTTATATGGATAGACTTTAAAAAACAGTGGGAACATGGAATGAGGGTCATTTGGAAGTGTGTGATCACACTTGAAAAAATAATAAATATAATGGAGATAATCCTCCATGTTTCCAAACCATTTTACAGAGGCATTTTATTTATTTACTTATTTATTTATTTTGAGGTACGCGGGCCTCTCACTGTTGTGGCCCCTCCCGTTGCGGAGCACAGCCTCCGGAGGCGCAGGCGCAGCGGCCATGGCTCACGGGCCCAGCCGCTCCGCGGCATGTGGGGTCTTCCCGGACCGGGGCATGAACCCGTGTGTCCTAGCATCGGCAGGGGGACTCTCAACCACTGCGCCACCAGGGAAGCCCCAGAGGCATTGCAGAAGAAAGTAACTTTGAGGGAACAACCGTGCTGTAAGTTCTCTTGTGTTACTGTTCAAGATGGCGGCGTTAGTCGAGACCTTTTTAGGGTGGTTGTGGGTAGGGTGATGCCTTTGATCCAGGCCTCACATGTATGAAAGATCTCAAATTCAATTATATTTGTTCTTTTGTGTTAAAAAGCATCTATTTGTTAAATTCAAACAACCCCTTTTGATTTTTTTCCCCATTTTTTAAACATACTGTGAGCTCCCCCAAATGGAAATGCCTTGGGCCTCTCTGGACCTCTGAGAAGCCCTACATTCACACTCATGATTCCACCTTTATGCTCCCATTAATTTACCAACTTTATGCAGATCTTCTTTCATTACCTTTTTGACAACTTCAAAGGCTGAGACAAAACGGAAAGTGAGAGGTTAAAATATTTACTCAACTGCACTCAGTTAGCTAATTGGAAACTGGAAGGAGCTCATGTCAGGTCCTAGGCCGGAAAGTGAGTGCTTTGGGTCAAAGTTCATTTCCAGGAAGTAGAATTTAGCTTTCTGGAATCTTGTAACGTTTTACTTTTCCTCATCCCCACCTACACCTCCGCCTCCAAATTACAGTTAGCACTGGGCTGTGTGCTTTGCTTTCTGAAAACTCAGTGTAGGAACCCTGTTTAATGTTAAAGCATCAAACCCAGCCGTAGAGGTTTATACAAATCGTTAAAAAGTGATTCAGTCCTTCCCCCTTTTCCTCCAGTTGGAGTCCTCCTTAAGTCCTTTTGAACAGATGGGATTTTCAAAGACCTCTGGGAGATGGGGTAGGGTGGATACCAAGAACGCCGTGGTAGAAATTGCTAACACACTTGAGAAGCAACGCCACGGTTTTAAGGAATCAAATATAAAGTCGGAAGCTGATTTTCGGTGATACCTTTTTCTGCCGTTTCAGCCTATTTCTCTCGTTAGGGTCCCTCTCCGGTAGAATTTAAGTGACAATCATTTCTGTTGTGGGAGGGGCCAGTCGGGAGGATTGGGCTCCATGTAGCCTTGGTGTTTGAGACCACGCTTCTAATCCTGGTTTTGTTACTGGGTAACTGACCCTGCGGGGCTGTCAGCCTGGGTGAGCCACACCGGCTCTGTCTGAGCTGGGGGTTGTCACCTGAAGACAGAGGCAGGGAGGCAGCCATATGGTGCTGGAGTTCTCTTAAATCTATTGCTGAATAACTGAAGAGACAGCGAAGATAATAAACTTCATTTAATATTTTCTTATCCAATTTTTCATAATAGGATTTTAAATCATCGGATTCGTTTTGAGGAGCTGCAATTGTGCTCCTATTAGACATATGTGACTATTATGTTTATTTAAATCGGACAGGATTTTAAAGCCCAGACTATTAAGTTGTGCAGGAAACAAAGAGTGCAGTGGGGGAGGATGGCTTCCCACAGCAGCTAATGTTAGGATGGGACATATGTTCAAGCTGAGTGGTTTTGATGTCGGGAAGCTGAGATGTGCTGGAGTAGAAATTTCCATGGATCCCTCAGAATTATTTGATAAAAAATTTATTGGACTTCAGAGGGGGGAAAAAAAGATATTTCTTTAAGAATCTTCCTTGAAGAATTCCAGACTCACGTTTTTGAGTGATTGGAGCATGGTGTGGGCAAGGCAGGGTGCAGGACAATCAGGCGACTGGCAGTCAGGAGACCTGGTTTTGTAGTCCCAGCAAAGCTGTGCTCCCAGAGCAGTACACTCCACCTCTCTGGGCTTTTGTTTCCTCATTTGGACAAAGGAGTTTGAACCCGATCATCCGTAAGGTCCACTTCGGCCCTCGGAATCTGATGACCCAGGGAAACTAGCTATGCCTAGAGGTCGGCAGGTTTAGCTCGAGTCTGTGAAAGCTGAGAATGGGGTGGGAGATGCCTTCCTAAGGATGAGACAGGAAAGAAGACCAGTAGGAGCCCTTAAGTGGCTTCCTTGGGGTCTTCAGAATTTTGGCCAAGGGATGTACCTGGTGGAGGTACTAAAGACTAGATACCTTTACTAGGGGTGCTTGAGCCGTTCCCATGACAACATCCCATCTTTATCAATTGCCTCATTTGTCTGAAGTTGGTGCCAGTGTAGAAGTGGATGCAGCTGACTGCTTTGTGACCCCCGGGAGCCACTGGTGTCCACGGGTAGGCACTCTAATGCTGTCTTCTGTAAAACACGAAAGCAGCCGGCTGAAAAGTGAATGCTCAGGACCCCGTGGAGGCTGCTCAGTTCATCTGACTGTCCATGAATTATTGGGTAGATTGGATGGACATGGACTCACTTCTCCAAGAGGAAGACCCGGGGGGTCATCAGAAAGGGAACGTGGCTGGCCAAGCCACTGGGCAGCCCACCTGGAGAGCCTGGTCTTCCCAGAGGCCCTTGGCGCGAATCTGGAGCAACCAAAGCTTGCAAGAGGGTCGAGCAGGATGGCCCATTTAAAGAGGCTACCAGGGTTTTAATTGGCCTTCTTTTAAAAGAGATACCTTGTAAAATACTTCTTTGAAAAGGGATTTCACTAGCACCTAAGCACGCTCTGTCTTCGGTTTGTTTTATGGGGCTGAGCCCCTTGTTCTGGTTCATTGGATTCACATTATCTCTTCTCTTCCAATCTTCCCCCACACCCCGGCCCTTAGAGCCTCCTTCCTGTCCTTTCTCAGGAGCATCTTCGTTGTTATTAAGGGTATCTGCCTATTTATTTAAAATGTGGCCAGCAGAGGTGCATTCCAAACCTGCTTTCTGATGGAAACCAAGCCCCAAATCAAAAGGAGCCAAAATGCTTCCTATAATATTTTGATTATTGGACTATTAGACCACCTCTTAAACCCCACTATTAAAGTAACTATTTTTACTTTCGTAGGACCTTGTCTAGATGTACAATTTCTTTGATGTGGTTGTAATTGTGTTGAATTCAAAATTTCCTATTCTGTCACATCCCCCTCACTCTATATTATAGACACCACATAAACAATCTTGGGGGCTAAATCTTTATGGGTCCAATTGTGGATCTGAGAAATTTTAGTCTGCCTGCCAGCCCTTTCTTTGCCTGATGCAGACTTCTTCCAAAAGTCTATTGAGTCTTTTTTGGAATATGAAGAAGGTCTTCTACTTTTGTGTATGACAGTGGAGCTTGGAGCATATGACTGTCTCATAGAGATTTTTTGGGGGGGGGTCCCTCTTGGGAACCTTTAAAAAATTCCCTCAGTAGGGCTAATGATATATCCTATTGGATGAAGTAAGTGGGGTCTGAAAGGTGAAGATTATTTCAGCCTTGTCTCCTTGTGACTACTGATAAGATGTTTTCTTTGCAACAGACTTTAGTTTATTATTTTTTTAAATAAATTTATTTATTTTATTTATTTATTTTTGGCTGTTTTGGGTCTTCATTGCTGCATGCGGGCTTTCTCTAGTTGCGGCGAGAAACTAGAGAAAGCCCTAGTTTCTCTTTGTTGCAGTGCGCGGGCCTCTCATGGCGGTGGCTTCTCTCGTTGTGCAGCACGGGCTGTAGGCGCACTGGCTTCAGTACTTGTGGCACATGGGCTCAGTAGTTGTGGAGCATGAGCTCTAGAGCACAGGCTCAGTAGTGTGGCACATGGGCTCAGTAGTTGTGGCTCACAGGCTCAGTAGTTGTGGCGCATGGCCTTAGTTGCTCCGCGGCATGTGGGATCTCCCCGGACCAGGGATCGAACCCGTGTCCCCTTCATTGGCAGGTGGATTCTCAACCACTGCACCACCAGGGAAGCCCCTGCAAAGAACTTTAGATTTGGCCCAAATTCAGCCTCTGTCTCAATTACGTCCACTGAGAAAAACAGAGAGCACCTAGCTTACCTTTCACTTGTCTTAACTCCATTGGCCAGAGGCTGTGGACTGAGGAGCATTGGTGAAGAGTAGACTTTGGCTGCTTATGTATCTGAAGGAGCAGGGGGCTATGAGTTTTTGTTGCCTGGAAGCAGCTGGAATGTGGTACAAAGAACATGGAGGTTAGAGTCAGGATACCTGGGTTCACCTTCGACTCCGCCACTGAGTAGCTGAGTGACTTTGGGTGAATTATGTAAGCTCAAGAATATATATTCCTCATCTGGAAAATAGGGTTAATAATATCTGCACAGGCTGTTGTAAGGATTAAATTAGACAAAGATTCTGAAAGCACCTGGACAAATGCTTGTGAGGAAACAATTCGTAATTTGTGGAACGGAATTGGAGGGTCAGTGCTCAACATGGGTGTTTTCAGTGAGGTGCTATTGAGTAGGAGTGGCTGATAATAATTCTGGAATTTTGTTTTTCAAAGTGATCGATGTTGATTCTGTACTGTGACCTTGGGAAAGAACTGCAATGCGGTTTTCAGTGGGGAAGGTGGGATGAGCCATGTGAAGCCGAGAACTCCAAATGGAGCCTTGGGTTGAACTGGCTGCAAACCACCACCCATGGCAGTTCCAAGGAAGACCTGGAGTAGGTACATAGCACGTTTTTATCCCGTCTTGATGCCTGACATGTAGGGGCCTCCAGGAGAAACTGATCTCCCTCCCAGCAGTTCACATGGTTAACCGCAACTTTATATATGTTGCTCAACCCTTAAATTCTTTTTTTTTTTTTTTCGGTACGCGGGCCTCTCACTGTTGTGGCCTCTCCCATTGCGGAGCACAGGCTCCGGACGCGCAGGCTCAGCGGCCGTGGCTCACGGGCCCAGCCGCTCCGCGGCATGTGGGATCTTCCCGGACCGGGGCACGAACCCGTGTCCCCTGCATCGGCAGGCAGACTCTCAACCACTGTGCCACAAGGGAAGCCCACCCTTAAATTCTTGAGTGCCTCCAGATACCTACTGGCCACTGCAGCTAAGGCATTACTTACTCTGGGTATTCTAGAGGCTTTAAAAAAATTCCTGGGCTTCCCTGGTGGCGCAGTGGTTGGGAGTCTGCCTGCCGATGGAGGGGACACGGGTTCGTGCCCCGGTCCGGGAAGATCCCACATGCCGTGGAGCGGCTAGGCCCGTGAGCCATGGCCGCTGAGCCTGCGCGTCCGGAGCCTGTGCTCCGCAATGGGAGAGGCCACAACAGTGGGAGGCCCGCGTACCGAAAAAAAAAAAAAAATCCTACTTATTTTGCCAAGGCACTATAGGGTCTGCCTCCTGTAAATTGTTCAGCTGAGGCTTCTGGCCATGTGGAAGTGGTCTCAAGAGGCTATTTGAATTGAACAAGCAGTCCTTGCTGTAGAACAGCAAGGGTTCCTAACCTGGGATCCAAAGATCTCTTAGTGTCCATGGGGAGAAGTCAGAGGGTTTGTGAACTTGGATGTGGGAAAAAAATTACATGTTTATTTTCAGTAATCTAACTAAAATTCAACATTCAGTGTGAATTCAATCCAATTTCAATATGAATATAAGCAAAACTCCCCAGTAGCAATAGCTGTAACTGATTGGCACCAGGAGAACTTGCAGATACTTTCATATCATGTTATACTCGTTACAGACGTCTCAAAACATCACTATTCATCACTACTTTGATATTACGGAAGTTATTGGACCTGCACTAGATATTCTTGTTTAATGTACTAATAAAGAAGCCCATATGTTATTATGATATCACACATTTATTTTTAAAGTATTTTGATAATTGTATTTCAAGATAAACTTCCTTTCTAATATTATTTTACTTTGTCATTTTAAAAGCATTTTTTTGAGAAGGGGTCTATAAGCCTCAGCAGACTGTGTAAAATGGGTCCATGGTATAAAGAGAAGGCTAAGAATGCCTAATTTATAGCACTCTCTCACACAGAGCTAATGAAATGACTTCTGAACAGCAGTAGCTAATAGATGGTCTCTATCGAAATGGGCTGTATTTTCTTCCCACCCATCATTCTTGCCTATGGGTAGCTTTGGAGCTGTCGAGGGACCTTGGCATAATGAAAATAATAATAATGACAACAACAATAATAATACTAGCTAACATTTGTTGAGTGCCTGCTGTAAGCCAGGTGCTGTTACAGACATGTTCAATGTCGTATTTCATTTAATTCTCCTAACTACTTTAGGAGCTTTAGACAGAAAAGCTTTAGACAGCAAAGACTCCCCCTGCCTTCCATGATGATAGAGCAAGGGTTCAGGTGAAGGCAAAAGTTGGGACTGACCCCGGGGACAGGGCCGGTGTCAGTGGGATAGAGCAAATGCAGTCACACAGGGTCCAACACTTAGGAAGCACCTGTGCTTAGTTTAATGCTCTGTTGTGGCTGTCTTGAAATTCTTAATACATTTGGAACAAGGGGTTCCAAATTTTCCCTTGCACCAAGCCCTGCAAATTATGTAGCTGGGCCTCCCTCTGGATGTGATGAAATTATTCAAACTTGTGACAGCTCCTGATGCTGGGAAGCCAGCAAGCCGGGAAGTTGCTGGGAGAGGCCCTACTCATTCTCATCGTGATCATCGAGCTGACCTTGGGTGTTTTGAGTTGGGTCATTTTGTTTGAGTGTCAGAGGTGTCCACTGAAGCAATGGGAGGGATGAATAATCGGCTGGAAGGGATTGGATTCCTTAGAAAACATTTCTGATAGGCAGTTGCTTGCCTTGTTGAGGAGTATTTTCATTTGTTATTTTCCAAAGGGCTTAATCCACAGGCCAGTGAGATAGGAGACACAGAGCAAAGTGTGTTTTGGAAGGAAAAATGAGACTTGGGTTGCTGAGAGTCTATTGTTCTTGTAGGATGGCACTAAAAAGGAACACGGCTTTCTTGTCTATTGTCATTTAATGATTGCCTGTATGAAGAGAAAACCCTACTTCTTCTAAAGAGGAGATCCTCGAATTCGTGAGAAAATTCAGATATTATTTGTTTCTTAAGTTGCAAAGATGATACTGGAACGAGTCTAATGAAGTTCTGTCTGTGTTTTATGGCTACGTTTTTACAAACTGCTGCAGGGTCATGCGCCTGTTGGAGGATGGGGTGGACTTCCCTAGAGTTCTTCTCTGAGTGATGGAATGCAGGCTCTCAGAGTGACACATTCACAGTCCTCCCCTTGTGGGTGTGACGTCCACAACACAGCAGGTCTGATATCAGGGCCTCTGAGTGACAGCTCAGTCATCAGATGCTTTTCCAAAGGAGGCATAAATTTCCCTTAATTTTTCAACAGTTTGTTTCCTTGTTATTATTATTGCTCTTTTATCATGGCTAATAAGTCTGAGGTGGCTTCAAGCAGCCAAGCCCAACTCCTGAGTCAGTCTGGGCCTTTCAACAGGAAGCCAGGCTGAAGTTTTGACAAATGGATTTGCGTGGCGGTGAACTGGTGCTTCTGTAGCATCCACGCTGATGGACAGTAAGAGAACTTTCATATTAGGGCACAAGGATGCTTAGTATGCCTCTTGTTCACATTTAGGGAAAAAATTAAAGGATCTCAAGTTCAAAAATAAAAGTAAGCGATCCTAAAGAGACATCTTCCTCGTCTTTGGAAATACAAGGATCCATTTTCAAAGCTACAAGAGTTGTATTGCACTTTCCTGCCACACTCCAATACATTTATTATAATATATCCAGTCCATTTACTAGCTCTGTGTCTTTGGGTAAGTTGCTTAACTTCTCTGTGCCTCCTTACCTGTAAAGTGGGGCTAATATTAGTACCAACATTTGAGGCTATTGCAAGGATCGAGTGAGGAACTTCCTGTAAAGCCTAGCTCAATTCCTGGCACATCGTTAACACTCAATAAATATAAACTATCATCCTCGTCATAATTTTGTCTGCTGTGTTGTAATTATTCAGTCTGTGAGATTCTAAATTGGTGGCTGTTGATCTTTCCTTGGCTGGGTCATCTTAGTCTTTCTCTGGGAAGACGCTTGAATCTCAACATGGTCAAATCCATTGTCCCAGTCCATCCCAACCCCTGCCTGGCTGCGGTTCCCACCTCTTACCTCCCTCCACCCTTCCCGCATTCTTGCGTCCTTGGTCTTATTTATTTTTCAGTCAACTGAGGGTGTTGTTAAATCTTTTATTTTTCTGGCTGCCCAGTTTGGTTCCAAGGCGCTCCACTCCCTGCCCTGCTCATGACAAGAATGCTTGGGAATGCTCAGCCAGGCATATCGCTCTTCTGTCGGAACACCTTGTTCGTAACGCTCCTCGAGAAGCGGCGTTTCCGAGGCCTTCCCCCACTGCTGTGACTCCCCCATTAAGCCAGTAGTCTGGTGATGATGAAGGCCCAACAGCCGAGAGAAAGCTGAGGGGAAGTGGTCATGTTGGGGAACAGTGAGTCTGGCCCACGTCCTAGGCTTTCTGCTCAAGGCTTAAAAAGAGATATTAAGAGGCTTCTTCTGACGCTGTGTGTTAAAGGGTGGGTGATGATGCCACTGCTTAATTAGTATTGTCATGATCTCCATCTGAGTGATTTGTTTAGCTCTTTGTGGCCCTTTTTGGCTTGAGCTCCTCATGGGATATTGACAAACTGTTGAGAAATGAGAGCACGACGATGCTTGAATTAATGCAGGCATCACACTGTGAACATCTTAGGTCCTTTCCACTGGGGACGGGACACATCAAGTCGCTTGGCGGGACGTGAGCGAGTCCATACATCTTGCCTTGGAGGTAGGTATGGCTAACCTCCCTTCCCCACTGGGAAAGCTATGGTCCAGGGACCTGGAGTTTTCGAACTTTGCTTGCTGCCCAGGGCTGGATGAAGAAGTCTTTGGGAGAAGCAGGCTGAGTCTCTGCTTAGGGAGGTACCCATAGGCCACACCTACTACTTGAACCATATTGACTTTCAGAAGTCAACCATTTGGAAGAGTGTGGTGTGGGTTTTGATCATACCCCAGCAGCCCCTTCTCCGCCCTTGTTAATCTGACTGAGGATCTTAACCTGGGCTGGCTGGAGGCTGGCCATGTCATTCTGCAGATCTTGGACACCCCTCAGCGCCCTCACAGAGCCAGCCGATGGAAAAGTACAGTGTCTTCTGGCTCCTTGGCCCTGCCAGCTCTGGCTGGCCTCTTCGATACCACCTTTTCTTCTGAGGGAGTGGGAGGGTAGCATCCAAAGTGAAAGCGTAGGTTTTTCTTTGATTTTTATAGGAAAAACAAATTGGCATGAACGCTCTGTCAAACCAGCTCAGGCTGTTTGGGCAGATGCCTTTCTTTGCTTTTTTCTGTTTATTTTCCAACAAATCAATGCTTAACTGCGTTGTTATTGGAGCAGAGCAACAGGTGCAAAAAAATAACTCTGCTGCCAACTCAAATGCAAAGGTAGGGCTCATACCCTCTGGGAGGTATTCAGAAGATAACAGAAGCCCCTGCCAGCAACGGAATGAACAGCTCTGTTTACGGTGGGTTTTATGTTAACCTGCCCCTAACCCTCCGACACATAAACACGCCATTGTCTCGGGGAGAGACATTCAGCCGTCCAGACAACCAGCCGCTTTATTCTGCCCTGAGTGGAGATTGGTTTTGGCTGAAGCTGCTTCGTGTGAAACTCATGGCTGCCAACTCCAGGTCTTGGTGAGGGTTTCCTGTGAAGGTGAGGGCTTGTTGGAGAGAGGAGAATCAGTCCTGTTTTTATTTTTTATTATATTTATTTATTTATTTATTTATTTATTTTTGCGGTACGCGGGCCTCTCACTGCTGTGGCCTCTCCCGTTGCGGAGCACAGGCTCCGGACGCGCAGGCTCAGTGGCCATGGCTCACGGGCACAGCCGCTCCGCGGCATGTGGGATCTTCCCGGACCGGGGCACGAACCCGCGTCCCCTGCATAGGCAGGCGGACTCTCAACCACTGCGCCACCAGGGAAGCCCATCGGTCCTGTTTTTAAATGGAGTTGAAGTTCTTTCCAAGCTTGGTGATTTCCAAATGCCAGAGCAGGTTGCCAGGCTCTGTCTCCTCTGGTTCCATGGTAACCCCAGCAGGAGATGGCGAATGAGGTCAGACGATTTTGGAAAGAGCTACTGTGGTTTTCAGAAGTGGTGTCCTCTCTGGATAGTCCAATTGAGCAGGGCAGCTTCTGTGTTTTGTTCACTGTTGTGCCCCCAGCTCCCAGCACGGTGCCTAGCATCTAGTAGACAGTCAAGAAATATATATTAATTGGAGGGGATAAATATTTATACCTGTGGGACAAACATTCCTTGATTGTTTCTCTCTGCCGAAGGTTAAGGTACTAATTTTCTTCGGTATGAGGTCTGAAATCCAAAGTGGTTAAGTAAACTTTGGAAGAGCTGAGGTGGGGTGGGTGGGGGTTGGGATAAGGGGTGACTCAGCCAGCCATGAGATTCCCTTGATGGAAATTATCATTACAAAAATCCTCTGCAAATGCTGGCTTTGTTTGTTTGGCCTTCAGAGACTCATACATGTAAGTTCGTTGAGCACTGTTGCATTGAACCATTTGGTGGCACTGGACATTAGGGACAGCTTTATTTCAAGTTTGCAAATAATACAGTGATAGAATCTCCGCAGATGAACTGGAGCTTGAGTTCTTCGGATTGAATGTATTGTCTCTGACTTTACAAAGATTTCCTGGTGTTTATGGATGTTTCTTTTAGGGCTGATATCTGCTGGAGTTTGTTATCTTGTTGTGGGAAATCGAGGGAGGGCAAGTAGATGAATCTTTGGCCAGAAGCTCTCAGCTGTGAGAGCGCTTAAGGATTCGTGAAGGGAGGGTCTCAAAAATGTAGATTCTGATTCACGGTCTGGACGGGACCTCAGGAAACTTCAAATTTAACTTCTCCTCAGGTGATGATGATACAGGTGGCCTATAGACCAACCTTTGAGAAACACGTGTGCGGCCTCATCAGCCAAGTAGGAGAATAAGGGCCATAAATGTAATCCTCTAGTCCCCATACCTGTACCTTTCCAAAGACCTACGGAGACCTAGGGTTGTAAAAGTAGGCCTGGTTTTTTGTTTGTTTGTTTTTGGATGTTTTTGTTTTTTCTATATGATCTTTACTTTATGATTATTTGGTTTTAGAATAGAGATCGAGGATTAGTGGGGAGAGAGATCCTGAGGTTCAGGGTGGTGGGGAGGATGGTGAATTCTTCACTGCATTGCCAAACAGAGGTCCTTAATGACCCTCCTGGATGCAGCACGATCCCTACTTTAGGTGCCGACGGAGAGGGACAGTGGGGCCCCTCCTGGTGTCACCATAGGAAAACTAGGCAACACCCATGTCAAGTAAGAACAAGAATAGAATCTCTCAGGCCTTCTCTCAGAAGTCGGAGTAGACTTGTCTCCCATCCCTAACTCCACTGCAAAGTTTTCTTTACATTTCAATCCAACATGAGAGCAAGAGAGTTGTTTTTTTTTTTTTTTAAAGATCCATGGTGTCCATAGATCTGCCGGGGTCAGTGGACGGTCTCTAGAGGGCCTGGGGCCCACGAAATACGTGCAAAACCTGGTGTGCGTTTTGAAGAGGAGAAAACCCTAGTTTCCCTTGAGGTCTCAAAAGACTGTGACCTTTTATGCTTCAAAGCTTGCCCTATTTTTCTTAGTTTGTCATATCTGAACGAGATGGATAAAGGCTCCTGGGGTCATGAAAGGTAATCTTGTTTTTTGATCAACTCTGGTGCCTGTCCACTGTCAGTATCTGCATCTTGTCTGCATCGGGCACTGAGACTGATAAAGATCTGCCTCATGCGTATATTTCCAAATGGTTCACAGTCGGTAAAGTGTATCTATAATGGATCAGCTCTTGGCCTCCCAATAGGGCATCATTGCTCATGAAAACGCTTGAAAGCCCAGGAATAATGCTTCTAATGTTGCCCCTGGGAACATGAAATGTCTGCTTCAAAACACATTATGAGGGTATGAAATTACCTGTGATGTAATCCCGAGAGGATCAAATACATTCCCCAAGCTTGATTCACATTTTAATTCATTTGGAAAACACAAATTATTGTCTGTATTACATTCAGTTAAATTTCACATATACTTGAATTTTCTTTTCTCCTCGTTGGGAGTAGTTCTCTTGAAATGATAGTCATATTGAAACAGGAAGTCGGTAATCTGTTGCAACATCCTTCAGGCAAATGCTGTGAATTCACCTGCGGGTAACTTTGATTAAGGACCGAGAATGGTTTAGATATTACTGTCATTGCAAAAGTAATTATTTACAATGTCTAATTGCTCCTCGGGCCTGAGGAGTAAAAATACCCACACAAGGCAGCCAGGTCTGAGGCCATTTGGGGATGTTGTGGTTGAAGGTATCAAGGAGCTGGGAAGAAGGCAGACCATGGCTTTGACTCTCAGTCCCCTGGGGCTGGGAACAGGGAATACAGGCAAAGCCCTGCTTGTGGTCTGCTCTGTGGTCCTGGTGGCTCCCAGTGTATCTTTACCCTCCCAGAAAGAGGAAACCCTACTTTCTGGACTGAGAGCTAATTCAGATGAAGCACAAAGAATTATGGACCAGTTTATTTCCAAAATATAAAATAAAAATAACATTATTGAGTCATAAAAGGAGAGTTTATATTATATATGTGTGCAAATATACTCATGTATATATATACATGTAAATGTGTATGTATATAAATATATAGGGCTATAAATCTGTAATTAATGGCTAAAAGAGTAAAATTGGCCCAGCTTTCATACCCTAAATATTCCTACCTGAGTATATGGTAGGTATGACAGAATGAAGACAGATTTCTACCCTTTCATTCTAAAAAGAACTCTTGAATATATTGAGAAGAGTGATGGCTTCGGGTTGCTCTGGCAAAAAGGAAAAGGGTTTCAATCAGGGACACTGCATGATTGAATGAACCAGAGAATTTTGTAATCTTGGAGAAACCTGGTAAAGGTGTGAGGCCCCAGATGAAAGTCCCCAGGGTTTGTTGCTAGACCCTTGGAGTTTGAATTCTCTTCTAGCTTCAATTCTTTCAAAACTGTGTGAGCTTGAACAAGTTATCCAACCTCTCTGAGCCTCGGATAAACCATCTGTTAAATGACATAATGCCTTACAGAGTAATTGTGAATATTGACTGAGACAATGTATTTAAAACTATTAACACAGAGCCAGCACATTTTAAATGTTCAATAAACCCTAGCTACTATAGTATAGTTACTATTATTATTACTATTATTTTTTTCTTTTCCGTTTTTACAGCATTTTGTCCTTGGTCTCAGTTACCTCACCACAGAGCAAAAGACACACCTTGCTCCAGATAAGCGAGCCCAAGCTGGGCTGCGTTTGTCTCTGCTGGCAGGTTCTCTCTGTGTGTTTAAGAAGAGAGACCAGTGGAGCAGTTCTTGGCCTTGGTAGGAGTCCCGAGACTGGGCAGAGGCTCCTGGGTTCTGGAGTGCATGACTCTGGTCCCTTGTCAAAGTCCCAGAGGTGCCTCCTTCCCCTCATTTTTCTGTTCCCATGAGCTCAAATCCCAGACCCCCTTCTTCCAGTAAATGAGCAGTTCATGTGCTAAGGGACCCTGTAGGATAGAGAGATCCTCTGGCTGTTCTCTGCCAGGAGATCCCACTTTGGATGTGCTGCTCTCCTGTGCACCTGCCAACCAACCATGGTGTGTGAGAGCACAATGCCGGGTGGTAACCCAAGGCCTGCAGAGGGGTGCCCTTCCACCGTTCCTGGCAGCCTCAGGCAGCGTGTGCCTGGTGGGACGAAGGGGAGAAGGAAGGATGCATGCCCAGAGCAGGGGAGCACGGCTTCTGTGAGCAGGGGCTGAGAGATGCCACTCACGGCTCAGCCTAATGGTGTGTCTGCCCAGCAGCCCAGGATGGGGAGTGGGGAGGCACGAGTCCAGCCCTAGGCTAGATTATGCCAGCCAGCTGGGGTTGCTGAATATTACGTAGATGGTGGAGGTTAGAAGCCTTGCTTGAAGTGAGTTAAACCCTCAATTTCCTCCTTGGAGACTCAACAAAATAATAGCCACAGCACAATAAAGAAATAATAATAATGATTATAAAGACCAGCTTAAATTTACCAAGTACTTAATATGTGTCAAGCGCTTTTCCAAGCACTCTACAGGTATCATCTCATTTTGTCTTTCAACAACCCTTTTCATATCATCTATCAACACTTTTCATACCATTCTATCAATGAGGAAAATGAGACCTTCAAGAGAAGTTGAATCACTTGTCCAAGCTTGCCCCATTAGTAAACTGGCAAAGCCAGGGATTGAACCATGGCCATCTGACTCCAGAGCCTGGAGCTCCCCACCATTACACCATCCTGCCCCTGAAGGGTCTAACCCGACCCCAAGAATGTCGCCCAAACCAACCAGCACAGTTTAGAGAGAGATCCCTGGGCAGACCCCATAACTGCTAACATTTCCTGGGTACTTGCCACGTATGAGATAATGTGTGAGAACTTTACATTCTCACACATTAAACATTCTCATTTAATCCGCACATCAACTCCATTTCCCCCACTTTCTGTCACAGTGGGAAATTGAGACTTTAGAGAGGATGGTACTTCCCCAAGGTCAACACAGCCTGCCAAGGGGCAGAATCAGGATTTCAAGCCTCGCCATCTGAGTCACTGTAAGAGCTGCCCTCCAGAAATGCAGCCACATCGGGCTGGGTTTGAAGGTCCTCACACCTTGAGTATGCCCTTTCAACCCAGATGCTAGTGGGACTCTTTCTCATGCATTCCCATCTGTGCCACCGAGCAGCAGCTAAAATGTGAGACCCTTAAACTTTAGGGTCAGGCCAAGTGCTCTGATGGCCTCCACCCCGATCCATGGGTCCTCCCTGTGCGTGGTGGTCAAGCTGGTGCTCGAAGGGAGTTTAGCCTTTGATGAAGGTCTGGCAGGGAGGGTACAGAGGTTGTAGATCGCCTTTATGCGTGGGTGGCCCAGCAGTGGTCTGAGACCCTAGCATCTTAGGGCTCTGTGGGAATTTGTGTTTAACTCCGAACTGCCACTTAACAAAGTAGGCGAGTAAAGGGTGTCTGTGGCCGCCCCGGCACGGCACGGTGCCGTCTCTCTGCCAAAATGGGTTCGGACTGGTCAAACCTTAGTAGCTCATTGTTTGCCAGGGAATTGCTGCCTAAGGTGGAATGGGTCCTGGCTGGAAGGCTGGCATGAGATGCCGTCTACTGTAGTCGACTGGGTCCCACGCGTGGCTCTGGACTTCTGTCGCCCAAAGTGTCAGTTCTAGAACTGCCGTGCAAAGGGTGATGTCTGGGGCGAATGTGGAAGTCAGGACAATCCCAGGGGTCAACAAGTTCCCTCCGATTGTTTGTATACACGGAGGGGGGATAAGAGAATGCAGATGGAAAAACGCCGCACCACCCACATTGCATTTCACTCTTTCGGTTTCAGTTAAGATTTACCTTTTTTCTGGTGTGCGGTTTTTAATAGCCCAAGTAGTAATTTATGCTGTGTTCCCAGAATACATACCATGTGGGAGTAGACAAAGGTGGGCCTGATACCCAGTGCATTTTCTTAAATTTCTACCTAGGAGGCAATTACCCGGCGTGACCAGGCGCTGTGCTGGGGACCTCGCAGTCCCTTATCTCAGTCAGTCCTCCAGCAAGCCTACGTGGTGATACTAATGCCATGGCTGTTTCCTGGGAGAGGCTATAGCAGCTCAGAAAGGATAGAAAACAGTGCAAGGTCACCACACAGCGAGATCAAAGCCTGAGCTGTCACCTCCACAGGCTCTCATTTGACTGGTGTTCACACATGGGGGTGATTTGGCTCCGGGGACATTTTTCAGGCGGGTGGTGGGTGAGTGCTGCTAGAATCTAGTGGCCAGTGACGCAGCTAAGCATACTGCAATGCACACGTCGTCTCCGCAACAAAGAACCATCCTGGACCAAGATGCCAGTCGTGCTGAGGTTGAGAAACTGCTTTTCACCCCTAGAATTCTCCCTCGAGCTGGAGATGAGGCCAAATAGATCCTTTTCCCAGCTTGCTTTTGGCTCGAAGGGTGGAACCTTCTTACTTAGGCTCTGAATTTACTTCTTCCAATCTTGGAAGAAGTAAAATGTGTTAGAGCGACACCCTGAGAACTGATGTTTAAAGAAAGGAAAAGAAACTGATTTTAAATGAGGGCATGTGTTCTGGCATCGGACTAGAGACCTTTAAATCCATGATATTATTTATCCTTCCAAACAGCCCTTAGGCTTGGAGGACATCCACTTTCCCCGACTTCCCCTTTGAAATCATTGAAGACATTGAGCTGGGAAAGGGTAACATACTCAAGGTCATGTTGCTGAAAGATGGGGAGCCTGGATTCCAACCCGGGCCTCAGAGATTCCAAAGTCTCTACCTCCCACACTTGATATATTTTTCTTTTGAAAGAAACGAATAAAAGCTATGCTGAAGGTAAAGTAGAAAGCTTAAAGAGCAGCATTAAATAATTCCCTTACTTTTTAATGAAAAGGGTTGCTTTTTATACCCCATAAAGTAATCACCATGTACCATAGAAAGTTTATATTCATATATGGGAGTGTGGGTGAGTTGATTATAATAATGCTTTTTTTTTTTTTTTTTTGCAGTAGGCGGGCCTCTCACTGTTGTGGCCTCTCCCATTGCGGAGCACAGGCTCCGGACACGCAGGCTCAGCGGCCACGGCCCACGGGCCCAGCCGCTCCGCGGCATGTGGGATATTCCCGGACCGGGGCATGAACCCGTGTCCCTTGCATCGGCAGGCGGACTCTCAGCCACTGCGCCACCAGGGAAGCCCATAATGCTTTTTTTTTAAAACAATTCGCAAGGCACATTTATTATCCATTATCTCATTTGATCTTTTCAACAGTCCTATAAGGCTGCTGGGGGGCAAATGTCCTCATTTTACACCTGAAGAGCTGGGCCTCCGAGGGGGTAGGACTTGGTGAAAGGCCTTCCGCCATGCTGGCCCCGAGGTGGGGGGCCTTCGGTGCCCACGCTAAGGGCGCTGTCCCTGCAGCCCCAAGCTGGGTTGAAAATACTGATCTTCTTTCCTCACAAGCCCGGGTGACCTCGGTGAACTCTGACTCACTAAGGAATAAGCGACATAAACTCTTTTATGGGCAGTAACCATTTCCTGTGCCCTGTAAAAAGGGGCCCCTCACCCTGCCAGCTGCTTTCCCTTGGAAAGGGGGTACCGGCAGGGAGCGCGCGCAGCCTCCTGGGGGCCAGGTGGCGACCGGGCAGCCGTGACCTTGTAGTCCTCAGGGCTTCTCTGTGGGTTGAGAGTTCTGGGTGCCTCGTGCTGAGAAATGATGTCTGCCCGGAGGAAAGGGGCTGGTGGGCATTCGGTCCTAAGAGGAAAACTGGCCCACATGGTCATGCGACATTTATTGAATTGTTCCTTAGTACCCACTCGGCTCTCTGCATGCACAAGCTCATTTGATGCCCACAGCCCTCTGCGTCTGGGTTGTTCCCATTTTACAGGGCGGGAAAGTGAGGATCAGAAAGATGTAGGCTAGACAGACTTGAACTTGCTCAAGGTCACCCACAGTGAGCAGGGGAAGTAGGTTCTGAGCCCACCTCTCCCTGACTTCAAAGCCAGGCGTTCAGTCCTCACACCACCCTGCCTTCTAGTTTTTTGGGAAGTGGTGAGCAGAAGGTCTGGACCAGCCGGCTGAGGAGGTGGGTCCTAGTTGGCCCCGGCAGGTCTGGCTTCCACTGAAATGGCCACTTTGAAACAGCCCTGCGGGCAAACCCTTGTGAAAGAATTTCAGGGAAGCCTCCGCCGCTGCCCACCCCACCCTTACCCACAGCCTGGAGGGCAGATGGGCTGGGCTCTGAGCTGCAGCCCCTTCAGGGTTAAACAGTAACCTGTCTACTGCTTGTAGTTGAGCAAATGCTGGCAAGGAACAAGCCCGGCCTTGAGCAAACAGGAGCCGTTGCCATGCCTCCTCCCTCCCCCAGCCACCCTTCTAGGGACCTGGAAGTTTTCTTGTACCTTGGAGTCCCCCATTTGGCTTCTTCGCTTAGGGCAATTGCTGTAGAAAGCTCGATGGGAAAAGGTGCAGTTCCTGTGAAGGAGGAGAAGGCTCGACTTGGGTTGGTTTTCTCTGAGAGTGAGAATCAAAGAGATTTCTGGAAACGAACTTAAGAAGCAATTTACCTTCTTTAAATTTTTGCGTGGGGAAACTGAGGCCCAAGGTTGCTTCTGGTTTGGGTTATCCAGAGATAACCTCCTCATAACACCTACCCTCCTCCTCATAACGCCTACCATGCGGTCATGTCCGACTTTGTGCCAAGCGCTCGAGGTACAGAAACTCGTTTAAGCTCTAACCAATACACATGGTACGTATGACGGCCTGTATTTTGCGTAAGAGGAAACTGGGGTTCAGAGAGGTTAGTGACTTTTGTTCGACTTAGTACCAACTTTAGCAGGTAAGTGTGAGAGCGTGGGATAAACCCCCGCTCTTTCTGACTTCGAAACTCGTCTCTATGGTACCACCACGTAGAATCCGGCGTTGCCATCTCTGCACCCTGTGGTCTGTTACAGTGTTCGCTATTCCCACCCCCTCTTTCCTTCCCCTGCCTTCTACTTAGGCCTAATTATTTGCCAAACAACCAGGATGATGATGTTAATAATCATGATAAATGTTCCTGTTTAGCCTAGTTCAACTCTTAATCACTGCTGTATCCCTGGTCCCTAAAACTGTGCCCAGCCCATTGCAAGGCTGATAAATATCTGTTGAATAAATGAATGCATGAATGAATTTTTATGCCTTTTCCAGACCCCTCTTCTCCCCTCTCAAGCCCTACATAGAACCAGAGGAGCACCAGCTAAATTAGAGGAAAGGGTTTTGAGGGATGGAACCACTCTGGCTGGGCAGTTTGGGAGAGGTTGGTGACTCGTGAAGATGCAAGATTTCCCCCATACAGGCAGAAACATTTCCATGATCTGCTCCTCTAAAGCTAGACTCTTCTCCCTACCCGAACATTTAGAAAGAGCAGGTTACCCTTAGAGGCCCTGGGTAATGCTCAGTCATCCTCTGGAAACAAGCTGTTCATCCTTTGGATGACTGAACACACTTCTGGGGCTTTCAGTCTGAAAGATGGAGGGCGCCTGCCTGGAGGGTAGGAAGACTGTAGATGCTGGACGACTGAGGTGAATATTTCTAAAGTGTAAAATTTTTACATGTTTTAAAAAGCCCAAACAGGCTCATGGAAGAAAGCCTCTTCTCCTGGGTCCTTTACTGAGAAAATGAGCCCTCAGACTGAGAAAGTCAGCTTCAGATCAGCTTCAAAGCCTGCCGTATTCTCCAGGTCTCTAAAAGGAGAGGGAACGGGGGCTGAATTTTTACCAGGAAGGAAGGGAAGGGGCAGTGTCTTGTCCCCAAAACCAACTGATTTCTAATATTATCGCGGAGCCAAATACTTGAAAAAGTCTAGGTCAAATATGGCTGAGGTCCTCCAAGACGAGCCTATCCCCTGGCAGACGTTTGTGCTGAGGAAAGTTACTGGCTGCCCAGGTGTAGGCTGCTCAGATGTGTCGGGACTTGTGAATGTCTGATTTCAGGTCAGAGTTCCTGCACAGGTGCCGGGTCTGTTCTGCTACCCATTTGGGTTTTCATTGATTGAAATTTTACTTTAAATAAAAACCTCTTTGGTATTTTCACTTTTGTTAAAAAAAAAAAAAAATTGGCTGCCAGCCAGACTCGCCCAGTGAGTAAGTATTCCATTTTCCTCCCGTTTCATTCCGATCAGAGATTATTCATTTGTGAATGGGTGGCTATAAAATCTTGCCTCATGCATATGAAAATCGAACCTGGACATTGTTAATTGCCAGTGAGTTTTGCTTTTACTGAAAGGGCTGTGGCAACATGCTTCGCAGGCGATGGATGGAAGGACCAAATTATTTCTTCCTTCCTAAATTCACTCTATGATCTATACTCTCAAATGACGTTTGTCTGAGAGGCGCTGGCTGAACGGCCTGTTTGATCCCCTTACAGATCATGATTCTGGAAGGAAGTGGTGTGATGAATCTCACTCCCAGCAGCAATCTTCTCCACCAGCAGCCGGCCTGGACAGACACCTACCCCACGTGCAATGGTAAGGGGCCGCGCGGGGCCAGTGTCACTCCCCATGGGGATTCTTCCTCGGCTTTCATTAGGCTTCGCTTCCCAACTTAATGAAAAATACAGGTTTTATTCAGCCGGGGGGTGTGGGGTCCAGGGAGACTGGAGAAAACTCTTCATGCTGGAGGTCCTCACCGGCCCCCCAGGGCCCCAGCCAGAAGCCCATTTGAGATATTCCGTGGTTTTCCCCCAATATTCAAAGGTCCAGGTTGGTAGCCTGGCAGAGAGGGTGACAGAAGAGGCACCCCAAAGGAAGGCCAACTTTAATAGTGTTGGCTGGGATATCAAGATAAGATAGGATGGAAAACTGTGTGTGCGTGTGTGTGTGTATGTGTGTGTGTGTGTGTGTGTGTGTGTGTGTCGCAGGGAAGCGTGGAAGTTAAGGAGAAGAGACGTGTAGCAGCTTAATCTTTCTATTTCATTTTCCGGTGACCTCCCTTTGTAAAGGGAGGGGAGAGTTTTTAGGAGACCGTGTGCCTGCCTTTGGTGCTTTAATCTAGAACCGATTGATTAGAAGAAGGAGGGCCTGGTGGCGGGGCTTATAGAGGGTTTGGTGATCAAGCCCATGGCTTACTGTAGAAGCCGGACTGAATAAAGTTGCTGCTGAATCAGGGCACCGCACCCCATTGTGAAGGTGTTCAGTTTGCGTAGACTGCTGTGCACCACACCGCAGTGGGTGTAGGGAGCTCTGGGCCTTCTCCCACCCCATACCTGCGGCTAATCTCCTCCCCAGAGACTCTGCTGCACTTGCTTCCCTTGAGAAAATGGAGATGGGCCATCGGTGAGCAGAGTCTGGGAAGCAGCAGTGGGAGGCTGATGGAAGGGGTGCATTCTTCAAGAAGTGGCCCATCTGTGGGCAGCTCCACCTTCCAGTTTGGAAGCCCAGCCACATGTGGTCGAAAGCGGGGATGGGTGACCTTCTCTTATTGATCACCTGTGCTTCTGAACTCCTGCCTTTTCTGGGCATGACCTTCCCTGTGGCAGGACTCAGGTTCCTTGTGGGGACCTTGAAGGCTGATTCCAAACAGGGAAACGCACAATCCTTTGGATGCCAGGCCCTAGGACCCTCGATTAGGGCAGCATCCCTCTGGTTTGCTCTGGAGTGTAGTCAGCAGGGAGTGGAATTTAAACATCACTTTTTTACTCTCTAACTCCCAGAGGCCCCAGAGAAGGCCCGGCTCCTGGTCATGACTGATGGGGGAGGCCAGTTGAATGCCAGAGAGGAGCTGAACTCATAGGATTTTCAGTGCTTTTCCCAAAGCTTCAGGAATCTGATGAGTCGCCTGGCTGATGGGGAGTCTCCCCTGGTCAACTTTAGACAAAAGTCTCGGGTTCTGCCAAGTTCTAACAGGCTGCGCGTCAGGAGCCATCCTCTCACCTGGGTCATGTGACATCGAGAGAAGAAAGTCCCGCAGGCCTGGTGTGGGGTTATTGTTGTCTCTTGTTTACAAACCCGGAGCTGCACGTTCATAGCAACACAATTCATTAAAAAATAAAAGAACAAAGACTTGGGGAGCTGCAAAAAATGTAGGCCACCCTTAAACAGCTGTATTGGTGGGACACCAAAAAGTCGGGAGGAAATAGAGACATCCGGTCTAGGCTCTGAGTGTTGGTGTATTAGGGAATATTTCTACGTAATTAAATTTTGGGACTAGATTCGTCCAGTCCCTGCCCCTTCCCCCTCCACTGTTGGCTTCTCCTTTAGGGCCCAAGCTGAGGGTTTAGGCCTGCTTTTTTGTGGCCACGAGGAAGGAGGAGCAAGGCACATAATATGAGTGGCAGGTGGGACCGGCTTGGAAACATTCCCCCTTCAGCCTTTCCTCCTGAGGTGTTGAGGGCTAGGCTATAGGCATTGTGGAGATCAAACCTTTTGGAGCTCTGTAGCTCCTTGCCATTCAAACTGTATCCACTGACCAGCACCATAATCATCCTGGAGAAGCTTGTTAGGAATGCAGAAACTCAGGCCTCACCCCAGGTCTATGGAATCAGAATCTGCATTTGAACCACATTCCCTGGTGATTCATAATCACATTAGAGTTTGAGAAGCACTGATCTAGCATGACCTTGAAGAAAAAGTTAGGGACCATTTTCTTTTGCTACGTTTTCCTCTATTGGTCTATCCTTGAGTTTGTGGGAATATCTGTGTGTCATGCTCAGCTGGACTTCCCCTCCTTCAGCTTGGTGGGCTATAATAGGGTTTTCCCCTTGTCCTTGCCCCTCACCTTGCCCACTAGAGAGCTCCTTCCCTTGGCCCATGCTTTCAAGGGGATCATAAGGTCTCTCAGTCTGGTTACATGCCGCCAGAGGCTGGTTCTCTCTTCTCCATCCCTCCAGGATTTTGGGCTGATTTCGTCATGTTCTCTTAAGTGAGTATGAGAGTCACATACATAGATGGTTAGTCCTTAGTGAGCTCAGTAATAGTTACTGGCTTGAATGAATTCCTCTTCTTCCCCGGTACTTGAATTAACCATCTTGTGAATGCACCTCACAACTCTTCCAGGTTCCGACGTTATTTCTTCTTCAGCCCCAAATTTACTAAAGAAAGAGAGAGACAGTACCTATGATGGCAAAGTCTCTGAGGTAGTTTTTATGGGATATACAAGGATGGGTAAGATAGAGTCCATGACCTTGAGCATACAATTTACAAAGGAGAACAGGACTGTAGTTAGAGTCCCACCAAGAGAGGCAGAACATGACAAACGTCATTAGGAGAAATGTAAAGTGCATCTTCTGGAGTTGCAGAGGACAGCAGCCCTCAGCAGTCAGTCTGCGATGGCTTTATAGGGTGGTCAGGGTCAGCAAGCTGGGTAGAAATTCAACAGGGAAATTCAATAGGTAGAATACAAACCGGGCTGAAAGAACAACATAGAAAAAAGGCAAAAGGTCACTTGAGGAATAGTTAGTGAAGAGCCTTAATGCCTGGCTTGGCAGTTTGGGGCCTAATTTCAGTGGATAAAGGGAAATTGCTGAAGGTAGCTGAGTAGGGAAGTGACATCCTAGTGGCTGTAATAACCAGTATGGGGTGGGAGGATGTCAGCACCGTGAGCAGATGAATCATCTGGACCATTTTGGGGAGCAGCAAAGGCATCACAGAGAAAAGAACCTGAGTCTCAAGCTTCAGTTTTGGTTGAAAATGGTCTGAGTTTTGGGTATGTATGTGTATATATGCGTGTGTAAGAGAGAGAAATAAATGGGAGAGAGAGAGGGAGAAGGAGACAACTATGTGGGTGTGGACAAGAAGCTAATACTCTGTTGAAACTGTAACAATGCTTTAGCTTTCATGGTACTTTGTGGGAGGTGGGGAAAGAGCTCATGATCTCAGAGCATTTCAAGTGTTGTGTCCTCATCCAGAGCTCAGGGGTAAGTATATGGAGAACAAAATGAAGATATACGGAGGCTGAATGATTGGCTCCCACCACAACTGGGGAAAGAACTGCGTTTCCTAGAGCCTCCTCTCCAGAGCCCATCTCAAGCTCCAATCCCCACTGATGCACGCAGAGGGTGGTTGTGATCCCTGTGACGTCTGGCAGCCAGAGGGGCATCCCCACGTCTGGGATCATGCTCGGAAACAAACACAGGTCACTCACAGGGCCGCCTCCTGTTTTGCAGTTTCCAGCGGGTTTTTTGGAGGCCAGTGGCATGAAATCCATCCTCAGTACTGGACCAAGTACCAGGTGTGGGAATGGCTCCAGCACCTCCTGGACACCAACCAGCTGGATGCCAGCTGCATCCCTTTCCAGGAGTTTGACATCAACGGCGAGCATCTCTGCAGCATGAGTCTGCAGGAGTTCACCCGGGCGGCCGGGACAGCGGGACAGCTCCTCTACAGCAACTTGCAGCATCTCAAGTGGAATGGTAACTCTTTCTCTGTCTCTGTCTCTGTCTCTCTGCCCTGCTAGGAGCCATCTGGGAAGAGCAGAGACTCCACAGCTGGCAGAGTTCCTGTTTAGGGGCATCCAAGAATGGTCTCACCTCCAAATTACTGTCTCCTGAGACAGAGAAGTAGAAGGGAGGTGAGAGGACAGGCTTGAAGCCTAGGGTACAAGGTGTGTCTAATCCCATACAAATCCAGCATAATGTAATTCTCTCTTTACATGGTTAATTTCCAAGGAGACAAAGGTTAGCTGGGTATTCACAGGATACTTGGTACTCTCAGAAAACCACTTCTTTCTCTTGCAAATGGGGTTCATTGTTTCATTCCCAATCCCTTGCTTGTTAAGATCATCATGGCTACTTTTTTTAAAAAACTTTCTACACCTAGGTTCTTAAGATGGGACGTAAGTGTGGTAAGAAAATAGGCAAAATTAGATCTAGTTTGTTTTTTGGGAGGGGAGAAAGCTTACGATACTACAACAGATTTTTAAAAGGTCCTGAATCGAAAAAAGACTTAAAACGAATGGTCTGGACACATCTGGGATGTTTCTGCAGTGGTTTCTGGGATTGGTGCTGCCCTAGAACCCCAGGTGTCTTTCCTGAGGCCTCACCTAGCACATAGACAGGCACCGTTTAAAGGCTGTCCATTGGTGCTAGTTTATTCACACATGCATGCGTGCTACACTGGCTTGCAAGAGCTGGTAGGGTAGACATCTGTCTTGCAGAATGTCCTTGACACGGGCCTAAGGTTCTTCCGATAGTGGTTATAAACACTAGCTCCTCTGAGAACTATTTTGGAAAGCAGTGATATGTATGAATAGTGAGCTGTCCTGTCCACATCGGAATGGGCATGCTGTCTAAGCAGAATCTGTGTTTGGGCATGTAGCTGGAGCTTTGGGAAGCATGAGCTCCAGGGCTGTGAACCAGATTCAGATCCAGAGAGCTGCCATCAACACTGAAGAGAACCCAGCGTCTGGCTTCGGAGCGGGCAGAAGTGGTGGTCCTTTGAGATGACCTCATTCAGCTCCTGGGCACTCCCTACTTCCCATCCACCTCACAGAGGTGGTTGCTCCTTTTTCTTTTACTAGAACCAAACCAAACAAAGCTCTAAAAATAACCCCCAGGCATCTTCAGAAAGAGCAGACTTACACTTGAAGAATTAAAAATATTTACCTCCCCACCTCCAATTAAATCCAGCGGGACAGCTCCTCTACAGCAACTTGCAGCATCTCAAGTGGAATGGTAACTCTTTCTCTGTCTCTGTCTCTTTAAAGCTTTGCCCTGATTGAAGCTTAAGGCAGGGAAGCGTGGGAGGTGATGTGGCCGTCCTTGACCTTCCACCTTTGACCTTCCATCTTTGGCCTTCCATGACTTGCATGCTGCTGGTGCCTCTGAATGCCTAATGTCCAGATTTCTCACCTTTGTTTCGTTGTTTGCCTTTTTGTAGACATTCCTCTAACTTCCATTTATTGAGTATTTACTTATACAAGGACTCTAAGTGAATTGATTCGTTTGGTGACCTTATGAGAAAATAAATATTGCACCCATTTGACAGGGGCAGTTTTCATCTGGGAAAACTGAAGGTCAGAGACATTAAAGCATGACCTCTGCTCCTGAGATATTTATAATCTGGATGGGCAGGAAAAACATATGAAATGAACTCACATGTATATATGTGCTCTTATATATGATACATCTGGAGAAAAGTTGCCAGGCATAAATAAGGGAAGAATCACTGCACTTATCCAGACAAAGCTCATAGATTAGATCTAATCAAAAGGGGTTTGATTAAATTTAAGATCAAAGAAGAATTAAGGTGATTTTCCTTATGTTTCCTTTGCATTTTGTATCAAATCTTAGTATGTGAAAGCACCTTAGAGGAAATCTAATGACTTTAGCTAGTTTAATCTCCGAAATATACAATTGAGGAAACCAAGATGAAGAAAGGTGAAGTACCTTGCAGCTATTAGTGGAAAAACTGGTCTTTCAACTTCTAAAGTTTTATTTCCTCCATACTGGATGCCTTCTCTATGCAAGGCCAAATAATTTCATCTGATGTTGGTGCCCTAGCTACTGATTTTCTGGGCCAAGGGCCCCAGGCTTGAGATTATAGATCCAGAGAGGGAAGCCCCCTCCCAGAAGCAAAGAAAGGTGAACATGCTGTGGGACTGTCAGAAACTCTTTCATGAAGCCAGCTTCGTCCTTGGTCAAGCAACACATTTTGGCTACACGTGGGCCCGCTCTGAGTTTCCCAATCTGTCCTTCACAGGCCAGTGCAGCAGTGACCTGTTCCAGTCCACACACAATGTCATCGTCAAGACCGAACAAGCTGGTGAGTCGTGGCAGATGAAGGGAGCCAACTTGGTAGGCAAAGGCCTGCGGAGGACAACTGAGAGGGAGTGTGAGGGAGAGTGTGAGAGCGGGACGGAGCCAGTACTTTGGCAGGAAACCCAGGGATGTCTCTTCCCTGGCTGTCTCCAATGGGCCCGGTAGCCATGAGCCTCATCCCTCATCTTTGGGACCAGTGACTGCCGACTATTTCTGATTTCTAAGATTGATGGTGAGCCTAATTCTGCCCACACTTCTCTGCTTCCCATGGTTGGTCAAGGGAACATCCAGGCTCTGATCCAGGAGCCCAGAAAATGCAGAGTCTAAGTGGGCTTTCTTGTCACCACAAAGAGTCAGGGGATTGGACTTGGCCAAGTTAGGAGAAGCCAGGGGAGAGAAGAGGAAGGGTCAGTGTCTCCTCTCCCTCTCCTCCCTTGGAGGGAGTGTGTTTCTCAAGGAGGAGGAAGGTTCGGACTTGGTGTTGTAGTTACTATAGTTTCTAGGGACCTTGGAGTTTCTGTAGGGATGTCCAAAGGCAGCTGTGGAACTGACTCCTGCCTTAAGTATGCTTTTAGACAAAAGCCACTATTCTGAGCTCTGAGTAGGGTCTGCAGGCCCAGAGTAGCTACATTCATTTTTGTTCTCCTTCATCTGCCTAATCATCCCTCCTTCCTCTGCCCCAAAATCTCTCTCCTGGGGACTTTCTGTCTCCCCTGGGAACTTGCAGGGGGCAGTAACTGCCTCGAGAAGTTGTGCCCTAGAGCCTTGTACCAATCAGAGGTCTTTATATAGTGACCTTTGGCCTATGACCTCTTAGTCTAGGGAGAGCTCTGCAAGTCCCCCCAGGTCCATAGGAGCTGCCACTGCTCCAAGGTCACTCCCCATGTCCACATCAGTGAGAATGTGGGCCACATGGACCAACCACGGAGTTTGCCTCAGGCCTCCCTGCAGGTTGCGTGCCGGTCACCAAGGACTATATTAGACCTGGGGTGATTTGTGAGTCACTAGGGGCAGAAATTGGCCCCACGCAGTTATTTACTCTTTTATAAGGGGGCTGGTCTACCATTATTAAAGAAAAAACAGTAGCTGCTAAACATGTGAATTAGGTATTCCTAGCCCTGCCCTTCCCCCCGGAGACCAGGGTTGAGTTACCCAGATGGCCTATGCTTTATGGACGTGACTGCCCTAGAGGCAGGCACAGGACTTGACCTAGAGGATGGTGCCCCCTGACCCCGAATCCCCACTGTTGACTGGACAGATAGCCCCAGCGGAGGAGCCAGGCTGGTACTGGAGAGGTCCCAAGTACTTGACAATTCCTCCTTGACCATCCAGATCTTCTCATGTTGCCAGTTCAGAAAAGCTGAGCCGAAGGGTGGGGAGGAAGCTCCACCCTGGGAGGAGGGGAAAGGAGGCTCATACAGGGGCCAACACCCCCAAACCTTTTTGGTTCAGTTTGTTTTCAGAGACAACAACAGGTACACAAGGTGACCCAACGAGGACAGAGGGTGTAACCCCTAAGTGATCAGGCTTGGGGTGCCCAAACACGTAGCTATTAGTTCAAATACCAGCTAAATCCCTATGTCGTAAACAGGAGGACTTAGCCAGTGAGTCAGGTTTTTATACCATTTATGCTACAAAAACAAAATGAAACTCGGCCAGTGGCTTACCACCCCGGCCCTGAAATTCAGATGCTGGGCAGGAGGGAGCCGAGGGCAGCCTCTGTCTGTGACGAGGGGAGAGCAGGAAGCTCCTGGTGGGGATGAGGTGACAGCTCCTGCCAGATCTCACAGCTCTTGGCCAGCCAGGAAAGAAGAAGCTTCTGTTGGAGATCAGCCCAGAGGTGAGGGGTGTGTAGGAGTTGGGCTTCGTTTAGGGTAGGTGGAGGGGAGTTTCCTTGGAGTCTGAAATCTGAAGAGTCAGGAGACGTGCTTACCCAGCACACTGAAGAGAGAGAGAGAGAGAACTTTTCCTAGATGAAGCAATGAGGCCCTACTCTTAAAACCTGTTTATTTGATTTAGTAACACTCTCATCTCCTTCTCCTTAGTTCTGTTTTGAAAATTTTATGTCACCCCTTAAGCATATTGGAGAAATCTTGGAGGGAGGGGGCTGTCACCCAACTTGAGGAGAGTTTCTCTCTGGATTTTAGCAATAAAGACTCTGTGATAAGACTGAGCAGACTTTTTCTTAAAGAAACATCATTAATTCTCCCAGGAAGACGTTACTAGGAAAAGATGCTCATTAATCATGAAATTATTTTGTCCCTGCCATTTTTTTTACTAGTCTAAAAATATTCTGGTGACAATATAGTAGAATGTAAGACAATGCCAGGCTCCTGGATCCCCCCCCCCCCCACCAAGTGCAGACTGGGAATATCCTCAGGAAAGCATTGGTCTAGGACAGGATCCCACTGTTGCAACTTCTCTCACTTCCCTCAAAACGCAACAGGTGTAGAACACCTGGATGGGGCCGTAACAAAGTCCACCTCCCCTAGGGCCCTGGAAGAAAACTGGGGTAACATTATGATAAGGTAACATGTGGCTGAAACAGAATCTTATCTCTTCTCCCTGAGAACCAGCCCCTCGTCCCACACCTCTCTGATGAACAGTGAGTAAGAAAAGGCAAACTCCTCACCTGGGGAAGGTGATTGCTGACATTCCCATTTTCTGTCCTTTGTAGACCCTTCCATCATGAACACCTGGAAAGAAGAAAACTATTTATATGACACCAACTATGGTAGCACAGTAGGTAACTAACTCCCCAACGCTTAAGACCCTTGTACATTCTTATTCTGGTTTTCTAACAGCCCAAAATTTATGTTGTAAGGAGGGGACTCTTAATGTCCTTTATGTTTTCATTGCCACAGAGTTGTTGGACAGCAAAACTTTCTGCCGGGCCCAGATCTCCATGACAACCAGCGGTCACCTTCCCATTGGTAAGTTGTCCTGACATCCGAGGCTGAGTGTACCTCCTGCAAGTGCTTCCTGTGAATTAATGAGAATTACCAATGCCCTACATTTCCAACTTTGCTGGAGTCTTTCCCATTAAAAGGCTAGGAAAAATTTATAGAGAATCTGCTTTCGGGCCCATATTTGTACATTGAAAATGACCAGCAAGGATGCCTCTAGGAAATGTGTTTTGCTCCTGTGAAACCAAGTCACTCTCTGTGACAACAGAAACTCTCTCTTCAGTAAAAACTTGCTTTTGTGAAATTATCCAATAAAATTATTCATACGTGGGTATATTTATGGGGGAGAAGGCTCTATTTAATTTTCAACAAGCTGTCTTTGGCTTTAGAGACTGAATGTCTAACAGTGGAATTCAGAGGTCAGTGAACCTGGGATGATGGTCTCTGGGTGGAGGGGCAGTAGCTGAAAACTTCTGGAACCCTGGGAATCAGGGTCAGTTTTAAAGTCTGACCTTGTCGGCTCATCAGGACTCTCTAATTAGTCAGACCACCTGCACATTATGAATTATGTTCATATGAGTTGTGTTTGGTTAGGACTGGATGCATCTGGGGTCTACCCATGACTCTCAATCAAGGTTACACTGAGCGGGAGGGTTGGTCTGTTGGGAGTCTGGGAAAGGAGCTTTCAGATTGCATTTCAGATTATTTCTCCTTGTCCACTTACAAATAGGTCCACTGGTAGGAATGAGTGCATGGGGGAGGTGAAGAGAGGGTTTCGTGTTGTCCCTTGATCTCGGTGCGAATTTGTGAATCTGTTTGGCTCTGTGAAATGGAGCTTAGACCCGTCACAAGTGAATCTGTCTTTTCCTGGAATTGAATTTGGGGCAGCTTCAGAACTGGGATTTAAAAGAGTGTCTGTGAAAGGAAGAATCAAACAACAACCCTTCCTCCTTCCTTTTTTTTTTTTTTTTTTTTTCATTTTGTTGAGTGTGCTTTTGAGAACTGAAAAAAATGCAAGCTTTTGGTTTGAGGTTTTGTTCGGGTCAAGCCCTTTGAATGAGACAGGGCTGGCAGCCAGGGTAAATGCTTCTGGAATTGAGGTTAAGAATGGAGGCCAATTCATTTCTCGACCTCCCCCTCCACACAGAGGCCCATCGCCTTATGTGTCACTCTAAGTATTTGCTGAAATTAGGGAACTAGATCAAACACTGGAAAGGTTCTGCAGTGGATTTGCCATGCTGGGGGAACTGAGCCAGTCAGGGTAAAATTTCTGTGGCAATCGTTGCCACCCAGTCAAGACCAAGGTTTTCAGAGCTGAAGAAACCACCACGGTCGCCCTCTGACTTCCTGACACACCTCCTGAGGTGTCACCTCCCACGTCCTGGGTCTTTGGCTTAGGGCAGAAGATTCCAAGGAAGAATAAAGTTGAACCAACCACTTCCTGAGCCTCAGGGATGGTTAGGTCTCTAGGCACCTGGGAGAGGAAAAGCCGTAAAAGGAAAAGCAACTCTGCTGCCCTCCCAGCCAGGCCACACTGCTCTCTCCTGCATCCTGACTTAACCTGCTGGAATCTCCCAATCAACAGGGACCAATGTCGGCTTTCATATTTGTAGTAACAGGGAACTAACTCACTGTCTCCTGAGTTCAACTATTCTCCTTTTGAATAGTCCTTCTTCAAATGGGCTTTACAGATCTGCTCTCCTGCACCTCCCTTGATTCTTGATCACCTTACTCCACATTCCTATCCCGAAATGGTAACACAGGCTGGAAAATGAGATGAGCCCTCCAGGACCCCGATCCGAATGATCACTTAAAGAATCATTTCAGTGTCTGGGTTGCTGAATTCTTTGGGGTAACAGCCTTCCAGGTAGGGTAGTTAATTACAGCCTTGTAAGGATCAGTTCCTTTCAGAATAGTTTAGTCTCTACTGGACGGGACCAGAACCACCCCCCCCCCCGCCAAAGACCCTTGTCATTTGTCTGAGTCTTTGGATTTCCAGCTCCCATGAAATGGAGTGCAGTTAAGTATCTTTATGTGTTTTAGTGCAAGTCACAAGCCGCGCCGAGGCGAGGCCACACGTCAACTGACGCCCTCGCTGATAAACACAGGTGGGGAAGCGGGCTCTGTTTTGATGTCTCTGTCATCTGCTCATTTCATAAAATGGCCACCGCCAGTGCTCCGGATCTGCCCGATAGTCCTCGAGCCAATGACGCTAATTCGGGATTGATGTGTTTATTTACCGACTCGCTGAGCCTAGAGCGAGGGTGGCATGGTCTATTATAACACTGAAATTTGTATATCCCGTAAAGAAATGGCTCACAGCTGAATAATATGCAAATGCTTCTAATCTTTGCTTCTTGTGAAGCAGCTTAGATGAAGTCATGCTCTGGAGCTCATCATAAACTCGTGCCTTGGTGGTGCCCCGTCTGGACTGGACCTTGGCCTGAGGTGCCTGGGAGTGGAGCAGGAGAAGGCCAATCTGGACAGTTTCCCCAGAGCAAGCCATTATTTTATAAGGATGAATCACTTAACCACGCGGCTAACTTCAAAGGTTTTGACTTTTATTTGGGGGCCGGGGGAAGATACAGGGGGCAAGGCCATCATATTAAGGTGAGGTTTCAGATCAAAGGATTTTAGTGCTGAGGCAGGTGGGTGATTCCACAGCTTGTCGCGCATGCCCTGGGGGCTGGAAGAAGAGGCTGGAAGAAATTCAAGTTTCTTTTGCCCTTGGCTGCATATTCTTGCCTATGGTGATGCACACATTTTTATTGGGGGATTTTTTTCGCGGGAGGTCTTTCTTAAGCTGGATGGAAATCTACCTTGGGCAAATGGCTGACATCTCGAAGAGAACATTTCCTCGTGGTGTAGCTGGTCTGGGGGTTCTTAATCTGGAGTCCATGGACTCCTAAGTGACCCACACACTCCTGAAATTGTTGCAGAATTTCACGAGTGTACACATATGTGCCTTTTTCTGGGGAGAGGGGCCAAGGTTTCCATTTTATTCATAAAGGTACCTTAACTCCCCAAAGTAACTGATTCTTGCATTACATGAGTTTGCAACCCGTAAACAATGATTGAGGCCAAGCTGAGAGACACCTACACTTGGGTTTTTCTGAGTTCAATGCTGGCTCTGAAATAATGGCCCTTCATCCCTCCTGGATGCCATTTGAAAATGAGCTTTGCTTGTGGCCTGCTGGGTAAATGCCACTCTTTGTCTGCAGAACAACGTGGCCCTGTCAGAATGATGTATCACTTGGAAACCGCTGTGGGTGCCAACCTGTCGCAATATTGTCACATCCTGATGGGATGTCGCAACCTCACCCTGAAACCTACAGGGAGGGAGAGTGGAGTCTCCTTGCATTTCCTGCGAATTTGTTCTTTCAGGTTTCAGAGAAATCCAAGTCGGGTGCGAACCCTCCTGCTGACAGTGTTGAGGGGGAGGGGCGGCGGGGTGGGGGAGGATGGTGGCACATTTAACCAGAAAAAGAGGTTTCTCTTGTAACCAGATCTTATTAAAACTCTCTCATCTATCCCACCACGACTTTCAAACTGCTGGGAGCTCTGAGTTGTGACAATCTGGGGGATCAGATAGGTGAATGCACCCGTGCATGCGGGGAAATAGAGAATCATCAAATTGGAATGACTTTTCCCCACTAACTAGTGGGTTGCAGAACTGAACCTGATTCTTGGCAGGGAAGACATTTATGAAATCTCTTATGTGGCACCCTCTTTGGAAATGGCATAGAATAGTGGTTATGAGTGAAACCTCTGGATCCTGCTATCGCCTTCTTCATAGGGTGATTGTGTGAATCAAAACAGGTGATTCATGGAAAGTGCTGACCACAGTGACTGGTACATAGTAAGTGGTCAAGAAACAGGAGCTAGTCTTCTTAACCATTTTCCTTAGGAGGTAATGGTATTCAAACTTTATTGAATAATGGATCACTACTGACAATCTTGAAAGCTGTGGACCCTCTTCCTTTACCTGCGGTTTCAGTCAGTCTGAAATGCCATTGAAGTCCACACATGGGTCAGCAAACCTTAAGTTAGGGAGCCCTGATGTAATGTACACAGAAGGGATGCGATATACTGGTCCAATTTCTTGTCAGGATTGGCTACCATTTAGGGGCTGCCCTGGATTCAAGTTGTCAGAGTTTTGATTGTGGGAGTTTTTTTTGGTAAGATCTGCGTTAGTCGTCCTGACATTTGAAGTGCCCACTGACACACCCACACACCCACACACCCCCCCCACACACACACTGCTAGATCATTTAGTTTTCTCTTTAACAAGTTTTATTTCACAGATTTGCCTCTGTCAACTCCTCTTTGTTGATAATCTCAAGGGTTACCATAATGAGTCATTTGTTAAACTAATCTGTGTTTCCATAGTCCACTGTGGCCCTCTCTACTGAGCTCAGGCCAGTCAATGGCCCCTTTGTCAGGCTGATTAAAAGGTAACTTTGCATGCCAAAAAAGGCACTCCTCTGGCTTACAAGTCATCTTTCTTTGTTATAAATGTTTACATTTTTGTTTTATATATATATATAAAAGCCTAAAACTTTTCAATGACCTAAATCCTTCAGTGGGGACTTCCCTGGTGGTGCAGTGGTTAAGAATCCACCTGCCAATGCAGGGGACACGGGTTCGATCCCTGGTCCGGGAAGATCCCACGTGCCGTGGAGCAACTAAGCCCGGCACCACAACTACTGAGCCTGCGCTCTAGAGGCCGTGAGCCACAGCTACTAAGCCCACGTGCCACAGCTGCTGAAGCCCATACATCTGGAGTCCGTGCTCTGCAACAAGAAGCCACTGTAATGAGAAGCCCATGCACCGCAACGAAGAGTAGCCCCCGCTCGCCTCAACTAGAAAAAGCCAGCGGGCAGCAAAGAAGACCAGCGCAGCCAAAAATAAACAAATAAAAAATAAATCCTTCAATGGTTTCCCACCTCTCACAGAATAAGAGCTAAAATCCTCAAAAAGTCCTACAAGGCCTTAGTGATCTGAACCTCACCTGCTCCCCTCTGCCCCTTGTTCACAGCCACACTGACTTCCTTCTATTCTATGCACACTGACCTCAGGGCCTTTGCTATTCTCAGGCATGGAAAGCTCTTCCACAACCTCTCTGTATGACTGTCCCCTCACACCTTTCTGGTCCCCATATCAGAGACGTCTTCTGTGACCACCTTATATTTAATGGCAAAATTATTCCTATCTCCACACTTCTACCCCTATTTCTTACCCTGAAATTTTTTCTCCAGAGCACTTATCACCTCTGTTTTGTTTTGGACACGACCACCTGCCTGAACAGTGCTAGGCATGTAGTAGGTGCTCAATAAATACTGGTGAAATGAGTGGATGAATGAATGAAGATGATAATTGTAGGAAATAGGGAAATGAAGCAGTTCTCATTTTTCTCTTTAGCAGAGTCGCCTGATATGAAAAAGCAGCAAGACCAACCAACAAAGTCCCACACCAAAAAGCACAGTAAGTTGGCTGGCTTTCAGATGCCTCCTGGCCCTTCCCCTTGAGTGGAGAATAACTGGACACCACCAGTGTTTAGACAAATATTGCCTCTGCCTTCTACCTGCATTTCTTCACCTCAGACTGGGTAGGGTGTGAAAAGAGAGGCATCACCCACTGTCTAAGTAACCCCCTCTGCAGTTGTTTCTCAAAGTGGAGCCCCAGTGGTTATTTCCTCCTCATTCTGTTCTCTTTGTGCTAAAACTGAGACATCAGTGAACAAGAACTTCTTGCAGGCATGGGGTGAGCAATTTCCCTTTCTCCAGAAAAAAGGGTGGGAAAAGGAGAGAGATGGGAAGAAACAGCTGAGGGTGTATTCTTTTTTTCTTTTGCTGAATGTTGGCTTCTTACTTTTGTGGAGTTATTGTTCCAAGAAATACTGTTTATTCTTAAGATTCAACAGTGCTTTTGGGGAGTTGTATTTCCCCCGATAATAAAACCTTATGAAAGTGTATGAAATATCAGAGACGTGGAGGTGGTGGGGGGGAGGACACGGAAAGAAATCAAGGTGGTGTAATCTGGAAATTGTAAGGAGTTGGACTGCTATCTGCTATCTGCTACTCCAGGTCATCCCACAGAACTGAATGAACACAGCCCTTCAAATTGGGTGTGGGAGGGAGTTGTGTGTCACAAATCCAGTGAGGGTAGAATTGAATTTGGTTACTAATTTCATTACAGTTGCTGTTTCATTTTCGAATTGGCCCCCTCCACCCCTGTGAGACCCCGCACCAATATATTCTAGGAGTTAGAATTCTAAGACCCTACCGACGCGCATTTGGCTGACACACAGTTGCTGGGTGGCAGCCGTCTAATTGATTGAGGTTCTAAACAAAAGAAGTTCTGAATAAAAGTGGTTGAGCGTTGCTCTCCTGGGAAGTAACAAGTTGAAATGAATGCCCAGCAATCTGTTAACCATATTTAGAAGATACACCTCCTAGCCTAGGAGATCTAAAACCTATTTTTAAAACTTATTTCTTTTTATTGAAGTACAGTTGATTTACAATGTTGTGTTCATTTCTGCTGTACAGCAAAGTGATTCAGTTATACATATATATACGTCCTTTTTAAAAAATATTTTTTATTATTGTTTATCACAGGATATTGTATATAGTTCCCTGTGCTATACAGTAGAACCTTGTTGTTTATCCATTCTATATAATAGCTTACATCTGCTAACCCCGACCTCCCACTCCGCCCCCTCTCCCAACCTGTGCCCCCTTGGCAAACACAAATCTGTTCTCTGTGTAAGACCTATTCTTTTGTCTTGGCTTTGCCACTCGTTAGCTGTGTGACCTTGGTCAAGTCAGTTGAATTCTCCATGCTTCAGCTTTCTGATTTGTAAAATTAAAAACCTGTGCTAGTTCATTCTTAAATACCCAGTGGGGAGTCTGTGACTTGGCGTCACAGGTGGGTAGCATGGAATCAAGTATCTCTGACTTGTTGTGAGATATTTCAACTCTAGGCTTCCTCTAGCCCTTCTTTGCAGTGACTTCAGCCATGAATAAACTCCTTTTTCTCCTTCACCTCAGATCCGCGAGGGACTCACTTATGGGAATTCATCCGCGACATCCTCCTGAACCCAGACAAGAATCCAGGGTTAATCAAGTGGGAAGACCGGTCTGAGGGCATCTTCAGGTTCTTGAAATCAGAGGCTGTGGCCCAGCTATGGGGGAAAAAGAAAAACAACAGCAGCATGACCTACGAAAAACTCAGCCGAGCCATGAGGTGAGGGGTTTCACGTCTCCAAGCGTGATAAGGCCGTGTGACCAGTCATTCCCCCGGCTGTCTTAATCAGACCAGCCACCTTATGCAATGCCTTTTGTTACAGATATTACTACAAAAGAGAAATTCTGGAACGTGTGGATGGACGAAGACTGGTATATAAATTTGGGAAGAATGCACGCGGATGGAGGGAAAATGAAAACTGAAGCTGCTGAAACATTGAACACAAACCTAAACACATCCCACATGATAACCAACCAAGAAGTCCCTGGACATAAATATTTCAAAGACTACTTTTCTCTGATATTTATGTACCATGACAGGGAAAAAAATACATCTACTTCTAAAGGAAGAAGGAACATGACAGTTGATAGAATTATTTTGTTACTTTGAAGTATGTCCTATATGGGGAACAAACGTACACAGTTTTCTGTGAAATATGACACTGTATGTGGCTGTGATTTGTTTTTGCCTCTATTGTGAAGTTCTTTTCCACTGCAAGAACAGAGTCTGTAGCCATGTGCTTCTTGCTAAGGAGAAAGAAAAAAAAATCAGATGGCATTAAAAGTTTTTATGTGCAAAATGATTTAGGAAAAGATGAGGTGTCCTCCGCACATAGCATCCTCGTGGCCTCTTCAGGAGAGGTGGGCGTGGCCTCTAGGATGAACTCCAGGGTCTCCGATTGGTGGGATGAACCAGAAGGATGCTGAGAAGTCTACCCTGACCTTCGGGAGTCAGTGAGTGGAGAATGAGGACTTCCACAATCCAGAGTGGACTGTAATCATTGCATAATCACATGCCTTTTATGCTTAAATCAGAAAAGAATAATGGTGGAGGGGGCTTTATACTCATTCAGGAATGATTTACCCGGTGCCAAGTCTATCTTCCCTCCTCCCCCTTGGATGATTGGTGAAAAACTTCAATTGCCACCTCTGCTCACTTTTAGTTACTTAAAGAGAAGGTCCGGCTTTGGTTATTTTTATCCCAGTTGCTTAAAAATAAGTGGGAAAAGGGAGGTAGTTATGAGTTTGCTCTTGTACTTCCATTGTCCTGTGGTTTCCCAATTGGCACAATTGATATTTTTGTCTGAATTATTCTTTGTTGTGTATTATTTGGCTGTCCTGTGTGTTTTGGGATGTTTAGCAGTATCTATGATCTGTACCCACTAGGTGCCAATGGCACTCTGGTCCTCGAAGTTATGACAACCCAAAATGTCTCTAGACATTACCAAATGTCCCCGGGGCCTGGGGGGGAGGGAGAACCACTGATTTAGCTAGTCAAGATGAAGATGGTGATTTATTCTCAGAAAAACAACAACAAAAAATCCCTAGAGTGAAGCAAAAGCAAGACTTTAAAGTCAACCTATTTTTCATTTTTAAAATGTTTGGACAATGGGTTGAAAGAGCTAGAGCGATTTCTTTTCAGAACCTGAGATGAGAGCTAGACTCAGATAAATTAAACAAGGGCTAACAATAAAACACACTGCACTAGAATTACAAAACAGAGTAAATATTATATTACAGAAGGAAACACTGAGAGGAGAGAAAAAGAGTGTGTGTGTGAGAGAGAGGAAGTTAGTTCCAGGGGAGAATCTTTGCAGATGTTAGTTCTTATAATCTTTCCTCTTTTGGATAATCTCTTTCCTGTCTCATCTTAACTCATTCCAAAGTGAATGATGTCTTGCCTAGATTTGCATCTAGAAGAATGTTAAAAAAAAAAAAAAGACAAAGAAAAGAAAAGAAGGATGGAAGAGAAAAACAGAAAACTCAGTTCAGGATCTATGGTCAGGGAGGAGTTAGAGACTTCTCCAATGATGCCATTGTTCTGGGTCCCTGGAGACTTATCGCCAGACCCTGAAATCTGGGAGGAACGTGAGCCTGTAGACACTTTGAAAATGAGTTTGAACATCCAGATCCCTTTTGCAACTTTTCTTTTCTGCTCCCCATGTCCTTGGCTTTCTCCTCCCTCCTGCCTCTCTATCTTGAGCATAATATGGGAATGAAGACATGTACCAATAAGAGGGGGCTCGTCTCATCCACTGATGGAACACCTCCTGCAGTGCCTTCCTCAACTCAGGCAAGCGAGTCATAGTCAAAGGTTGCAGAGTGTCTGTAATGGATTCAGAATGTTGGAAGTATGAAGAATTTGTCCTAATTATAATGAGAGCCATTATGGCCAGTGACCTTGGAGCACAGCTTAGTGAGATGAATGACCTTCTGAAGGTACAACCGAGTTGTTTTTCTCTCTGCCTGACTTGGTGCTACTCAGTGTTGTCAAGTCACAGTTACTGAGGGAACTGAGAGAAATGAAGATGAGCAGCACAGATCTGAGACATTCCTGCATGAAAGACACACCTTGCTCTCCGGGGAAGGCTAAAGAGCTATGAGGCTTTCCCAGCAGTTGACTATACTTCCCACAGAATGAATTAAACCTCCAGATATTTGAATTAGTGTAAACACATGAATGTTTGTGTGACTGTGTGTGCCTGAATTGTGTGAAGTTATTAGAGGTGTCTGCTAATTCGCTCTCTGCTGTTTCTTCTCTGGCTTGGCCTGTTCATCATCTAGGCAGCCTGGATCCTTCTCCAACCTTGCTCTTCCACAAACCTGTAAGTTTCTCACATTCCTCCAAATTGGTCTTGCTCTTTCCTCACCCTCTCCATTGAAGAGCAGTCCCTGCTAGGTAGTGAGTCTGGGGTGTACTGACTGGAACACTCTGCAGATAATTAGCAGATTGTGTTATTTGTTGAAAGTGACGGTTTCTTGGCATCCGGTTCCTGCATAAATAGGTGGGCGTATTAAGTTCTCAGCATATCTCTCTATTGTCTTGGCTTGAGTTTGATGCATTTTCTGTGTGCTGTTCATGACTTGGAGAACTCGAGGTAATCGAGCCATGCCAATTTGGGGTGTGAATAGAATCCTTCCCCCCGGTGTTGCAAGGGAAAGCAAAATCCCAGAGACAAGCCAGCACCAGGTGAAGCCCCCTTCTTTTGGCAACTCACAGCTTCTCACTTGAGAAGCTCGTCTGAGCCGATGCTCCTATGGTCACTGCGCACAGTCTCCTTAAACTCTCCTTAAACTAAAGGCTCAGGCTCTTCTTTGTTTTTTTCCTGGGAACCTGAGGCAGGAAAGGTATTTCTAAGACTTTACCAGACTCAGATCATCTGAGGCTTCTAGATATTTGACTTGATGAAACGAGCAAAGCCCTGACTCCCAGGGACATACTTACAGCTTCTTGAACTTGCTTTCTGAGCAGGGCAGACCTGGGCAATGAGTTTTCCTTTGAGTGTGCTTGTCCTTCTTCAAACTCTTACCTTGCTAGACTGTAAGCTCTTTGAGGGCAGGGATGATATCTTAGCAATATTGTTTTCCCAGTATCTAACATGAGACAGGTCCTCAATAACCATATGTTGAGTGAATGAATGAATGTCTTCTGGAAGACTCCTCGGATTGGGAAGCTATATCCATAATCGTGATGTAAATTGTTTTCTTCACTGGATGAAGAGCACAACGGCCAAAACTTCAAGGACATATTATCTATCAGGTGAACATTTTACTGTGAGACTCTTTACTTTGCCTTCCTACCTGCGCTGAAATAAAATCAAAACAGGTTATTTGGTTCTGCAAGTCAATGTATGTTGTGTGAGAATTCTGTCACCTTATTAGGAACTGTGAGACTTATCTGGTGTAAGACGCCAGTCATGAACCTTGAACCTGTTTAAACCAATGAAGATTATGAATGTGTTTATATGATGTAAATTGCTATTTAAGTGTAAAGCAGTTCTAAGTTTTAGTATTTTGGGGTTGGTTTGTATTTTTTGTTGTTGTTTTGAAAAATATTGAGGGATCTTTTGATAAGGTTAGTCATGCATGTTAGATTTTAGTTTTACAAGTGTGTTGTTTTTCAAATGTATAAAGTGTAGGAAAAGTTAAAATAGTAAGAGGGAAAGGCAATTATATTATTCTTCTATAGTTAAAAAAAGTTTATCGAGTGCCTACTGTGTGCATGGCGTGGAACCGTATTTGTGAGGAGCTTATCTAACTATGTGGGGTGTAATAGGTACTCCATAGGAGCCCATTGGATGGATACCTCCTGTGTGAAAGAAACAACACAGCAATCACAATTATCAGAGCTGAATTAACCTCAGCATTGCTTCTCAGTATTCCATTTCTGGAATAAGAGATACAGAGAACATTTAATAAAAACGTGTTGAGACTGGGCCTCACGAACCACTAAAATGTATAAGCCTTCACAAGTTTAGCTTAATTGGGATTAATCTTTCTGTAACTATATGCCTAATTCTTGCTTTTCTTCTCATCTGGCTTCTGGGTTGACAATTTGTGGGAAGCAACCCTACTGCTGCTATTTTTTTAAAAATCAGAAATCTTGCCCTTGAAACTGTATTAAATTCAAACTGAATATTTCTGTTTTATGAAAGAATTATATTTTTCAAAATATGTTTTTTTGGTTTGATGGGTCCCAGAAAACACTAATAAAAACCACAGAAACCAACCTGTAACTGTGTGCTTCTTGCTTCAACAAGTCATTCAAAACCAGGCTTAGAGGGAATGCACTTAGCAACACACTTAGCAACACAACATATGCAGTTTCTGCATATGGTTACTCAATATGCATTTACTGAACATCTACTACTATGTGTCAGGCACTGTCCTAGGCACTGAGTTATGGCAGAGAATGAAAGAGACAAAAAAATTCTGCTCTTTTGAAGTTTATGTTCTATTGGATGGAAACAGACAAGAAACAAAATATTAAGAAACAAACATAGCATATCAGATGTGTAGTCAAGAAATGTAGAGCAAGGAAGAGGAGTAAAGTGTGCTGGAGTATGTAGGGTTGATTGCAAGTTTAGACAGGGTTAAGAAGGGTGGAAGGAAAGGAGCCATGCAGATGGCTGGGGGAATGGTACCCTACTGGAGGGACCAGCAGGTACAAAGTTCCTGAGGTTCCTGACACGTGTTCCTGACATGTCCAAGGAACAGCAGGGCAGTCTGTTTGCCAGAGTAGACTCAGCAGTAGTAGGAAATAATGTTAGAGAGGCCCTGGCAGGCCAGATGACACAGAGCTTGGAGGTCAATTTGAAGGCTCTGGTTTTTCTTTTGAGCGAGATGGAGAGCATCTGATGCTGAGTGTACATTCTTAGTGAAGGATGAACAAAGAAAGGCAGAAAAGATCACTCTTACATCCAGGTTTCCAGTACAATAGGTAAAAAGATTTCCAGGCAAGAAATGAGCTCTACCAGTTCATAACATATTTCTCCTGGGGCCCAGAAAGTCTCAGTCCTTCAGTCACTTAAGAAGTCATAATGAGGGACTTCCCTGGTAGCGCAGTGGTTAAGAATTCCCCTGCCAGTGCAGGGGACACGGGTTCGAGCCCTGGTCCGGGAAGATCCCACATGTCACGGAGCAACCAAGCCCGTGAGCCACAACTACTGAACCTGCACTCTAGAGCCTGCGAGCCACAACTACTGAGACCACGTGCCACAACTACTGAAGCCTGCATGCTAGAGACTGTGCTCCAGAACAAGAGAAGTCACTACAATGAGAAGCCCGCACACTGCAACGAAGAGTAGCCCCCACTCGCCGCAACTAGAGAAAGCCCGCGAGCAGCGACAAAGACCCAATACAGTCAATAAATAAATAAATAAATAAATAGAAGTCATAATGAAAATAATAATAGCTAACCATTTGGGGAAGATCCACTTGATCCCAGGAGCTGTGATATGTTCTTTGCATACACTATTACATTTAATCCTCATGCAAGCCTGCTATCTATAGCTATTATCTCCAATTTTCAAATGAAGGAAATGAAGGTCAGAAAGATTAAATGACTTTCTCAAGGTCACACAGCTAGTAGTAAGTGGTAGAACTGGCATTGCTCACCCAGCTCTCTTTTTCCCAAAGTCCATACTTGTATTTTTTTGGCCTCACCACGCAGCTTGCGGGATCTTAGTTCCCTGACCAGGGATTGAACCAGGGCCACGGCCCTGCAGTGAAAGCACTGAGTCCTTACCGCTGGTCCTCCAGGGATTTCCCCCAAAGTCCATACTCTTAACCCTAATATTTCTCTAGTGTGTCAAAACACTAATGTTTTACACACACGCACACGCACAAACACACACACACAGAGTTTCATGGTTAAATACATTGGAGAAAGTGAGTCAAACAATGTATCACAGAATTATTTACTGTAGGATTTCCCAGAGCCTTTATGCTATGATGTGTATTGTGAATCTATAAGAGAAGGAAAAAAGTGCTCCCAATTTTCCAAGCCTATTTGACAATGCACGTTTTTCATCAAAGAAGACTTCATGAAATCAGCACCCTTTAGAACACACTCAGGGAAATGATGATCTTTAGAGATTACCTCTCTGATTTATAAGAAGCAGTATTTTCATGTTTGGGCTAAATTAGTATGCTGATAATTTTCAAGCACATCAAACTTGGCCTACTTTGTATATATTCCTGTTTTTTTTAATTGAGAAGAAATTTCCTCATTGCCCTGGGAATTATTTATTTGCATTGATGCATTTCTCAGTAATCACAAAGAACTTGCAGAGTGTCTTCTCTTTGGGAACTATGAACTCTCCTGAATTTTAACTTTAGAACTATCTGTCCAAAAATATGGGTGCTAGCCACAGGTGGCTATTTAAGTTAGTGAAAATTATGTAAATGAAATTGTTTTAAAAAATTAAAAAAACTTTTTTTAAACTCTATTCTATTTTAATGTAAAGCATCATAAGTCAATAACATTATGAATTATATTCATATACCTACAAAATAGGGGGATTTGTCAAATCTGCTCTTTAATATCTAAATAATAGCTTAAATTAGCTCTCTGATGAAAATAAAATGAGTCACATATGTAATTTGAAATTTTCCAATTTTCCCTTTAACCAGTAAAAAGAAACAGGTGAAATTACTTATAATAATATGTTTTAAAATCTAATATATAAAAATATTGTCATTTTAAAATTAGTTAATATATTAATAATGAGATATTTTATGAAATATGAAAAGTTTCATATTAAGTTTGTAAAATCTGGTGTGCATTTTACACTTACTGAACACATGTTAAATATTGATTGGAAAGACTTGATCTGTATTTAGATTTCATAAATTTTATAATCAAATTATTTGACTCATATACCTGATGTTTTCCAAACATACTTATTTTCCAAACATTTAAATGTGTCCTATTTTTAAATTAATGTTTAAATAAAATTAAAATATAAATTCTTCTCTTGTCCTAGCCGAAATTGTGACTTCCTCATGGCACTACCCAGCTTCCAAGTGCTGCATAGCCACATATGACTCATGGTTCTTGTATTGGACATGCAGATATAGAACATTTCCATAATCAAAGAAAGTTCTATTGGACAGCCTTTCTCTAGAATTTGACCTGGGAGGATGGGGTAAGCATGAAAAGATAGTGAGCAAAACTAACCAACAGTTAAATAAGATACAGTAAAGCCTTAGAAACCAGAGATGACCCTGAATTCTAGAGAACAAAAAAAAATAAAGATCCAAAGCAAATATCTCTGTGTTTGCTGAAATGGTGACAGTATCTACAAGTGCAAACAAGTTCCATGCTGTCAGTGAAAACTTGGAGTGGGAGGATTTGAGTATTCTTATCTCCAAACCCCACAAATACCTCATAGTCATTAATGTGAATGTTCCAAGGATGTGGCTTTCCGCTTGAGAATATTGGTATTGAGGGGAAATCACTGAAATGGGAAGGGAAATGAAAGGTACCCAAATAGAAATGGCTGGCACTGCCCACTGTCGACCATAAATGCCACCAATACCGTTCTCTTCCTTCTTTTCAAGACCAGCTCTTTGAGTGAGTAGTTTACCCATAGACTCTCTATTTCCTTATACTTCAATTCTCTTCTGTTAACTGTCATGATCTGGCCTCTGTTCATATCAAGTCACTGAAAATGCCCCGTTGAAAGTCATAGTCAAACTCATCCCTACCTCGGGAACTTTGCTTCAGCTGTTCCCTTTGCCTAAAATACACTTTTATTATTTTTTAACATCTTTATTGGAGTATAATTGCTTTACAATGGTTTGTTAGTTTCTGCTTTATAAAAAAGTGAATCGGCTATATATATACATATATCCCCACATCTCCTCCCTCTTGCGTCTCCCTCTCACCTTCCCTATCCCACCCCTCTAGGTGGTCGCAAAGCACCGAGCTGATCTCCCTGTGCTATGCGGCTGCTTCCCACTAGCTATCTATTTTACGTTTGGTAGTGTATATATGTCCATGCCACTCTCTCACTTCGCCCCTGCTTACCCTTCTCCCTCCCCATGTCTTCAAGTCCATTCTCTACGTCTGTCTTTATTCCTGTCCTGCCCCTGTGTTCTTCAGAAACATTTCATTTTTTTTTTGATTCCATATATATGCATTGGCATAGTATTTGTTTTTCTCTTTCTGACTTACTTCACTCTGTATGAAAGACTCTAGGTCCATCCACCTCACTGCAAATAACTCAATTTTGCTTCTTTTCATGGCTGAGCAACATTCCATTGTATATATGTGCCACATCTTCTTTATCCATTCATCTGTCAATGGACACTTAGGTTGCTTCCATGTCCTGGCTATTGTAAATAGAGCTGCAATGAATATTGTGGTACATGACACTTGTTGAATTATGGTTTTCTCAGGGTATATGCCTAGTAGTGGGATTGCTGGGTCGTATGGTAGTTCTATTTTTAGTTTTTTAAGGAACCTCCATACTGTTCTCCATAGTGGCTGTATCAATTTACATTCCCACCAACAGTGCAAGAGGGTTCCCTTTTCTCCACACCCTATGCAGCATTTATTGCTTGTAGATTTTTTGATGATGGCCATTCTGAACAGTGTGAGGTGATACCTCATTGTGGTTTTGACTTGCAATTCTCTAATGATTAATGATGTTGAGCATCCTTTCATGTGTTTGCTGGCAATCTGTATATCTTCTTGGGAGAAATGTCTATATAGGTCTTCTGCCCACTTTTGGATTGGGTTGTTTGCTTTTTTGATATTGAGCTGCATGAGCTGCTTGTAAATTTTGGAGATTAATCCTTTGTCAGTTGCTTCATTTGCAAACATTTTCTCCCATTCTGACGGTTATCTTTTCATCTTGTTTATGGTTTCCTTTGCTGTGCAAAAGCTTCATTAGGTCCCATTTGTTTATTTTGTTTTTATTTCCATTTCTCTAGGAGGGGGGCCAAAAAGGATCTTGCTGTGATTTATGTCATAGAGTGTTCTGCCTATGTTTTCCTCTAAGAGTTTTATAATGTCTGGCCTTACATTTGGTCTTTAACCATTTTGAGTTTATTTTTGTGTATGGTGTTAGGGAGTGTTCTAATTTCATTCTTTTACATGGAGCTGTCTGGTTTTCCCAGCACCATTATTGAAGAGACCATCTTTTCTCCATTGTATATTCTTGCGTCCTTTATCAAAAGTAAGGTGACCATATGTGCATGGGTTTATCTCTGGGCATTTTATCCTGTTCCATTGATCTCTATTTCTGTTTTTGTGCCAGTACCATACTGTGTTGATTTCTGTAGCTTTGTAGTATAGTCTGAAGTCTGGGAGCCTGATTCCTCCAGCTCCATTTTTCTTTTTCAAGATTGCTTTGGGGCTTCCCTGGTGGCGCAGTGGTTGGGGGTCCGCCTGCCGATGCAGGGGACGCGGGTTCGTGCCCTGGTCCGGGAGGGTCCCACGTGCCGCGGAGCGGCTGGGCCCGTGAGCCATGGCCGCTGGGCCTGCGCGTCCGGAGCCTGTGCTCTGCAGCGGGAGAGGCCACAGCAGTCAGAGGCCCGCGAACCGCAAAAAAAAAAAAAAAAAAAAAAAAAAAAAAAAAAAAAAAGATTGCTTTGGCTATTTGGGATCTTTTGTGTTTCCATACATATTGTGAAATTTTTTGTTCTAGCTCTGTGAAAATGCCATTGGTAATTTGATAGGGATTGCATTGAATCTGTAGATTATTTTGGGTAGTGTAGTCATTTCACAATGTTGATTCTTCCAATCCAAGAACATGGTATATCTCTCCATCTGTTTGTATCATCTTTAATTTCTTTCATCAGTGACTTATAGTTTTCTGCATACAGGCCTTTTGTCTCCTTAGGTAAGTTTATTCCTAGGTATTTTATTCTTTATGTTGCAATGGTAAATGGGAGTGTTTCCTTAATTTCTCTTTCAGACTTTTCATCATTAGTGTATAAGAATGCAAGAGATTTCTGTGCATTTATTTTGTATCCTGCTACTTTAGCAGATTCATTGATTAGCTCTAGTAGTTTTCTGATAGCATCTTTAGGATTCTCTGTGTATAGTATCATGTCATCTGCAAACAGTGACAACTTTACTTCTTCTTTTCTGACTTAGATTCCTTTTATCATATGGTTTTTCTCCTTCAATTTGTTAGTATAGTTTATCACATTGATTGATTTGCATATATTGAAGAATCCTTGCATTGCTGGGATAAACCACACTTTATCATGGTGTTTGAACCTTCTAATGTGCTGTTGGATTCTGTTTGCTAGTATTTTGTTGAGGATTTTTGCATCTATGTTCATTAGTTATATTGGCCTGAAGTCTTCTTTCTTTGTGACATCTTTGGTTTTGGTATCAGCGTGATGGTGGCCTCGTAGAATGAGTTTGGGAGTGTTCCTCCCTCTGCTATATTTTGGAAGAGTTTGACAAGGATAGGTGTTAGCTCTTCTCTAAATGTTTGATAGAATTCGCCTGTGAAGCCATCTGGTCCTGGGCTTCTGTTTGTTGGAAGATTTTTAATCACACTCTCAATTTCAGTGCTTGTGATTGGTCTGTTTATATTTTCTGTTTCTTCCTGGTTCAGTCTCAGAAGATTGTGCTTTTCTAAGACTTTGTTCATTTCTTCTAGATTGTCCAATTTATTGGCATATAGTTGCTTGCAGTACTCTCTCATGATCTTTTGTATTTCTGCAGTGTCAGTTGTTACTTCTCCTTTTTCATTTCTAATTCTGTTGATTTGAGTCTTCTCCCTTTTTTTCTTGATGAGTCTGGCTAATGGTTTATCAATTTTGTTTATCTTCTCAAACAACCAACTTTTACTTCTAGTGATCTTTGCTATTGTTTCCTTCTTTCTTTTTCATTTATTTCTGATCTGATCTTTATGATTCCTTTCCTTCTGCTAACTTTGGGGTTTTTTTGTTTTTCTTTCTCTAATTGCTTTAGGTGTAAGGTTAGGTTGTTTATTTGAGATTTTTCTTGTTTCTTGAGATAGGATTGTATTGCTATAAACTTCCCTCTTGGAACTGCTTTTGCTGCCTCCCATAGGTTTGGGGTCATTGTGTTTTCACTGTCATTTGTTTCTAGGTATTTTTTTTATTTCTTCTTTGATTTCTTCAGCAATCTCTTGGTTATTTAGTAGTGTATTGTTTAGCCTCCTTGTGTTTGTATTTTTTACAGATTTTTTCCTGTAATTGATATCTAGTCTCATAGCGTTGTGGTCGGAAAAGATACTTGATATGATTTCAATTTTCTTAAATTTACCAAGGCTTGATTTGTGACCCAAGATATGATCTATCCTGGAGAATGTTCTATGAGCAGTTGAGAAGAAAGTGTATTCTGTTGATTTTGGATGGAATGTCCTATAAATATCAATTAAGTCCATCGTGTTTAATGTATCATTCAAAGCTTGTGTTTCCTTATTTATTTTCATTTTGGATGATTTGTCCATTGGTGAAAGTGGGGTATTAAAGTTCCCTACTATGATTTTGTTACTGTCTATTTCTCCTTTTATGGCTGTTAGCACTTGCCTTATGTATTAAGGTGCTCCTATGTTGGGTGCATAAATATTTACTATTGTTATATCTTCTTCTTGAATTGATGCCTTGATCATTATGTAGTGTCCCTCTTTGTCTCTTGTAACAGTCTTTATTTTAAAGTCTATTTTGTCTGATATGAGAATTACTACTCCAGCTTTCTTTTGATTTCCATTTGCATGGAATATTTTTTCCATCCCCTCACTTTCAGTCTGTATGTGTCCCTAGGGGTGAAGTGGGTCTCTTGTAGACAGCATATATACAGGTCTTCTTTTGTATCCACTCAACCAGTCTATGTCTTTTGGTTGGAGCCTTTAATCCATTTACATTTAAGGTAGTTATTGATATGTATGTTCCTATTACCACTTTCTTAATTGTTTTGGGTTTGTTATTGTAGGTCTTTTCCTTCTCTTGTGTTTGTTGCCTAGAGAGTTCCTTTAGCATTTGTTGTGAAGCTGATTTTGTGGTGCTGAATTCTCTTAGCTTTTGCTTGTTTGTAAATGTTTTAATTTCTCCATCAAATCTGAATGAGATCCCTGCTGGGTAGAGTAATTTTGGTTGTAGGTTTTTCCCTTTCATCACTTAAAATATGTCTTGCCACTCCCTTCTGGCCTGCAGAGTTTCTACTGAAAGATCAGCTGTTAAACTTATGGGGATTCCCTTGTATGTTATTTGTTGTTTTTCCCTTGCTGCTTTTAATATTTTTTCTTTGTATTTAATGTTTGATAGTTCAATTAATATGTGTCTTGGCATGTTTCTCCTTAGGTTTATCCTGTATGGGACTCTCTGACCTTCCTGGACTTGACTCTTTCCTTTCCCATATTAGGGAAGTTTTCAACTATAATCTCTTCAAATATTTTCTCAGTCCCTTTCTTTTTCTCTTCTTCTTCTGGGACCCCTATTGTTCGAATGTTAGTGTGTTTAATGTTGTCCCAGTGGTCTCTGAGACTGTCCTCAATTCTTTTCATTCTTTTTTCTTTATTTTGCTCTGTGGTAGTTATTTCCACTATTTTATCTTCCAGGTCACTTATCCATTCTTCTGCCTCAGTTATTCTGCTACTGACTCCTTCTAGAAAATTTTTAATTTCATTTATTGTGTTTTTCATCATTGTTTGTTTGCTCTTTAGTTCTTCTAAGTCCTTGTTAAATGTTTCTTGTATTTTCTCCTTTTTATTGCCAAGATTTTGGATCATCTTTACTATCATTACTCTGAATTATTTTTCAGGTATACTGCCTATTTCCTCTTTATTTGTTAGGTCTGGTGGGTTTTTACCTTGCTCCTTCATCTGCTGTGTGTTTCTCTGTCTTCTCATTTTGCTTAACTTACTGTGCTTGGGGTCTCCTTTTCACAGGCTGCAGGTTTGTAGTTCTTGCTGTTTTTGGTGTCTGCCCCCAGTGGCTAAGTTGTTTCAGTGGGTTGTGTAGGCTTCCTGGTGGAGGGGACTGGTGTTTGCGTTCTGGTGGATGAGGCTGGATCTTGTCTTTCTGGTGGGCAGGACCAGGTTCAGTGGTGTGTTTTGGGGTGTCTGTGAACTTATTATGAGTTTAAGCAGTCTCTCTGCTAATGGGTGGGGTTGTGTTCCTGTCTTGCTAGTTGTTTGGCATAGGATGTCAGCACTGTAACTTGCTGGTCATTGAGTGGAGCTGGGTCTCAGTGTTGAGATGGAGACATCTGAGAGAGCTTTCACCATTTGATATTACATGGAACTGGGAGGTCTCTGGTGGACCAATGTCCTGAACTCGGCTCTCCCATCTCAGAGGTACAGGTCTGACACCCGGCCAGAGCACCAAGACCCTGTCAGCACATGGTTCAGCAGAAAAGGGAGGAAAAAAATGCAATAAATAAAATAAAATAAAATAATTAAATAAAACAATTATTAAAAATAAAAAAATTTAAGTAATAAAAGAAAAAAAAGAAAGAAAGAAAGAAAAGAAGAGAGCCACCAAACCAAAAAACAAATCCACCAATGATAAGAAGTGCAAAAACTTTACTAAAAGAAATAAATAAACGGACAGACAGAACCCTAGGACAAATGGTGAAAGCAAAGCTATACAGACAAAATCCCACTAAGAAGCATACACATACACACTCACAAAAAGAGAAAAAGGAAAAAATATATATACATATATTTAAAAAAAAAAAGAAGAGAGAAGTCAAATCAATAAACAAATCGACCTATGATAACAAACTCTATATGCTAAACCAAGATAAACATAAAACCAGAAAGCAGTCAATCACATACAGCAAACACCAAGTCTACAGTTGCTCTCAGAGTCCACCACCTCAATTTTGGGATGATTTGTTGTCTATTCAGGTGTTCCACAGATACAGGGTACATCAAGTTGATTGTGGGGATTTAATCCGCTGGCTCCTGAGGGTGCTGGGAGAAATTTCCCTTTCTCTTCTTTGCTTGACAGCTCCTGGGGTTCAGCTTTGGATTTGGCCCCGCCTCTGCATGTACGTTGCCTTAGAGCGTCTGTTCTTCGCTCAGACAGGACGGGGTTAAAGGAGCCGCTGATTCGGGGTCTCTAGCTCACTCAGGTCGGGGGCAGGGAGGGGTACAGATGCAGGGCGAGCCTGCGGCGGCAGAGGCCGGTGTGACATTGCACCAGCCTGAAGCGCGCCGTGCGTTCTCCCTGGGAAGTTGTCCCTGGATCACAGGACCCTGGCAGTGGCGGGCTGCACAGGCTCCCCGAAAGGGGTGTGTGGATAGTGACCTGTGCTTGCACACAGGCTTCTTGGTGGTGGCAGCAACAGCGTTAGCGTCTCATGCCCGTCTCTGGGGTCCACGCTGATAGTCGTGGCTCGCGCCCGTCTCTGGAGCTCGTTTAGGCGGTGTTCTGAATCCCCTCTCCTCATGCACCCCAAAACAATGGTCTCTTGCCTCTTCAGCAGCTCCAGACTTTTCCCCGGACTCCCCACAGGCTAGCCGTGGCGCACTAGCCCCCTTCAGGCTGTGTTCACGCCGCCAACCCCAGTCCTCTCCCTACGATCCGACCTCCGAAGCCCGAGCCTCAGCTCCCAGCCCCGCCCGCCCCGGCGGGTGAGCAGACAAGCCTCTCGGGCTGGTGAGTGCCGGTCGGCCCTGATCCCCTGTGCGGGAATCTCTCCACTTTGCCCTCTGCGCCCCTGTTGCTGCACTCTCCTCCGTTGCTCCGAAGCTTTCCCCCTCCGCCGCCCGCGGTCTCCGCCCGCGAAGGGGCTTCCTAGTGTGTGGAAACCTTTCCTCCTTCACGGCTCCCTCCCACTGGTGCAGGTCCCGTCCCTATCCTTTTGTCTCTGTTTATTCTTTTTTCTTTTGCCCTACCCAGGTACGTGGGGAGTTTCTTGCCTTTTGGGAAGTCTGAGGTCTGCCAGCTTTCAGTAGGTGTTCTGTAGGAGTTGTTCCACACGTAGATGTATTTCTGATGTATTTGTGGGGAGCAAGGTGATCTCCACATCTTACTCCTCTGCCATCTTGAAGGTCTCTCCATTTCCTTGTTTTCTGCAACAGTTTTCTTCACCTGCTTTCCTGAGTACTCATTCTTCAGTTCTTACTCTTCCCATCCTTCTAACAACATGTATTCCCCAAGATTAAAGCCTTAGCCTTTACTCTTCTCCCTTTTCATTCTCACCCTCAAAGCTTAGCCTCTTGAAAGCATAGTTCAGAGACTTCATGATGATATGGGGGATGGACAGTCTATTTTCCTTCTGGTCCTGGCTTCAACTTCAACTGGTTGGAGACCATAGTCATGTCACTTAAGTTCTCCATTTCTTCCTCTCCTAAATGGAAATACATATCTATTTCCCATTGGTGGTGTGGGAATGGAGTGGACAAATTCTAATATTTATGGAGGGTTTATACATGTAGGCACTGTGCTAAAAACAATATTTATTTAAGTCCTTGCCCCTGAGATAGGTTCTACTATTATTTCCATCTTGCAGATGAGGAAACTGAGGCTCATAGAGGTAAAGAATCCTATCTGACTTCACCCTGCTGGTATGAGGCAGAGCTGAGGTTTGAGCCTGTGTCTGGCTGAGTCCAGAGTTGGGATATTTTTTTTGTGTGTGTGGTACGTGGGCCTCTCACTGTCGTGGCCTCTCCCATTGCGGAGCACAGGCTCCAGACGCGCAGGCTCAGTGGCCATGGCTCACGGGCCCAGCTGCTCCGTGGCATGTGGGATCCTCCCGGACAGGGGCACATACCTGCGTCCCCTGCATTGGCAGGCAGACTCTCAACCACTGCACCACTGGGGAAGCCCCAGAGTTGGGATCTTAATCATGATGCTCTATAGTCTCTCTTGGAGAGTGCTATGAAAAGAATTAAGTACTAAGCAAAGTAAAGGAATTATCACTAAATTTGTGAGAACTCCAAGAGAGGTATTTAAGGTGTCTAGTCTGGGAGCACAATGATATCTAACCAACATGGATGTCTTCAAGCCATTTTGCCTTGCATTAAAGTCATACTTGATCAGCCCTAGCCAGGGACGAAAATTCAAAGAGGATTTGGTGTCTGATCCACCTTAAAATCTCAGCCCCAGAGATGCTTAGAGCTGGAAGATCATCTGATGCAAACTGCCATCATAAAAGTGTAGAGAGCTTAATGAGCGGCCCCAAGGTCACCCAGGCTCTTAACTAAGAGGAGAAGCTGGTTTTCCAGTTTTCCTCTTCATGAATCCTTTCACCCAAGTGTGACCTTTCCTGACAGTTGGTTCCTCCATCCTCAACATGGAGATATCCTTTAGAAAGTTCCTTTTTCTCCTGGCCTCCATGGTGATGCCATGTAACCTTCTTATGCTGATTCTTCAAATCCAGCCAACATCATCTCCGCTCTGGGTCCCAGCCAGGTCTGGTAGGAAAAAACTGCACATCCTAGAAGCTAGTAGAAGAGCAGATGTGGAATCAGGGAGACCAAGTCAGAGCTGCTAAGATATGATGAATGCAGAGGTCTCTAGCACTGCTAAGGAAGGAGCACAAGAGAATACAAAATCTGATAAAAGATCCCATTAATCGTCAGCTCTCTGACTCTCTCCGCGGCTTCATTGTGTATGTGTATGTGTGTGTGTGCTCGCATGCATATGTGTGTATGTACGTGAACCTACCCTCCTCTCTCTTACTCGCTGTATCTCTTTGAGTCCCTGTTTCTTTCCCATACCTTTCCTCCCTCTTGCTTACCAGTCCCTTTCAGACTTCTTGCCTCTCCAAACCTGTCTTTCCAGGTTGCTGAAAGACAGAGAGCTGACAAGAGGACAGTCCAGGGCCAGGAATGGTGCCATGTCTCTGAAAGCCTCAGTGGTGACAGTAACAAATGGTATTTACCTAAGGGTTATTAACACATCAACTGTTCTCCCCTTGACTATTTAGTCATGACATTCAGCACTAATGGACTTTTCCAACAACACATGGAAGGAGAAGAAGGAAAACAAACAGTGTATTCACACTCGGTGATAGAGTCAGTGATCCCTGCTGAAGCTGTGCAAACAGAGGCAATCTCTTCAGCTCCACCGGAGGATGCCTCACCTGTATGGGGAGACACAGGATTCCGGGCCCATGATGGACTCCGCTGAGGTGCCCTGTGAGAGGGAAAACAAGAAGTAGAGAACGTGGCTATGTGGTACTGGGGGAAAAAAGCTTCACACATTCAACAATTTTCAACTACATATGGCCAAGGTGTCATGCACTGCACCAGGGGCTGCCACAGTCTTACTGCACAGGACAGACTAAAAGGCAAGGTCAAATGACTGGTCCAAGTTCACACAGCAGTGTAGTATATGAGCCCACTTGACTTCCTGTTCTACTCCACCATACTGCGTCCACCGTTGATGTCCATTCTTTCTTTAGGAAGAGATATCTTTAAGTCACTGGGACTGGAAAACAGGCTAGCAGCATAAAAAGCACAGGCTTTTTGAGTGGAAGCAATCTAAGTTCCAAATCTCATACCTTCACTTACAAGCTGAGTGACCTTGGGCAAGTGACTTAACCTCTTTAAACCTCAGCTTGCTCATGAACAAGCAGGCATTCTAAGTTGGAGATCACACTTTCTGGGGGAGATGGCCAATTAACCAACATATTACATGGCAATATGATCAATAATAGGGAAATGCAGGAAGATGGGACCTGGGTTCCAGTCATGGCTCCGTTACTAACTAGCCATGGGCCCTTAGGCAAGTTTCTTAAACTCTCTGGCTTTGGTTTCTTCATTCGTAAATCAACAGGTTGGACTAGATCATCTCTGAGGTTGTTCCAAATAGAAAATTCCAGGAATTTATGAAAGTGAGTTTGAATGGAGTCCAAAATTTATTTAAGTGTTTATGATTCTGCCCTGGGAAGGGCTGGTGAACTGAGGTGAATGTGGAGTTGTCTCTGGTGGTTTTGTAGGACTGGGAGGTGGGAAAGGGGTGGAGACAAAAGCAGCAGAGCCTGGATCCTTGGACATATGTGGTCAGTTCCAGGGTAAGCTGCCCTTCAGGATCTAAAAAGTGTATCTCCACCTGGTAATGCTGCCCCCCGGGGATATGGCTCATAGGTAACAGTGATGGCTGATACTTATATAGTGCTTACTTTGTCAGGCAGAGTACCATGCACTTTACTTATATGATCTCACTTAATTCTATGAGATAGGTAAATATCATCGTTACCAGCTCTCCCTTGGGATGAGGAAATGGAGGCTCAGAATGTTGAAACAATTTGCCCACATGGCAGAATTGGGACTTGAACCCAGCCCCCAAGCAATGACCTTTCTATCGCATGAACTCCTAAGCTGCTAAAGGAGGTACCACCTGAGGTTTGAACAGCTGAGTGAAGTCCCTTCTTTCTTTGAGTAGGGTTTCTTAGAAACAGGAAGTTGAATTTTGCCAAAAATGCAAAAATAAACAGGTTCCTGGGACACTGAGTGTAATTTGAAATTCAAAACTCATGTTAGCTATCACTTTTTCTTGAGGCTGACTGGTCTGTGTAACGCTAACAGTGGAACCCCAGATTGGACTTCCAGGGAACTCCCGCCGCAGGAATGCATTACACGTCCACAAATAGCATTGGTCTCAGAGAGTATGTATGTGGTGTGTGAGGGCTGCAGAGTAAGGGATATGGATGATGGAGAAGAGGGAGAGAGGTAATTCCTGCTCCTGAAAACCAGCAAAGTCTTCACAAAAGAGTGGGATTTAATTGGCCATTGAAGGAGAGGAATTATTTTCATTTTTAATATAATAACTTAAAAATTATATCTGATTACTATTTGAAAAAAAAGAAGTATAGATAAACAGTAAGAAAGTTAAAAAGTATCTCAAATCCCACCACTCCTAATAACCATGTACACTTTTGATGGATGTAATTCCAGGCTTCTCGACTAATAAAAAATAGATGAATTGAGGGCTGGGACTTGGGAGGATGGAGGATATGGGTGAAAGCATGACTTTTCACTGTAAAACTTTATATAGGAACCATATTAATGGATTAGCTCTTCAATAAAATGAATAGATAGGTACATAGATAGAAGTAATTTTAGAGAAATGTGATCTTATGCACAATTCACAAAGTAAAAACTACTCAATTTGACTTCGACTCAACTTGAAGAAAAAGAAATGGAGGGAATCTCTGAATTCAAATAAATGTTTCTTTAATACAAGGTATATTAGTTCAAAAAAGGTACCTTTAAGTTCATGAAAATGAAGCATGAAAATTTTGACATTGGAGCAATTATGCTTTCTAAAAGTACATGTTTCAATTTTAGACAGGATTGATTGACTCCTTGTTCTGAAATATGATAAAATTAACATGTGTGGTTCCTCATATTTCCCTTCCTCCATTTCCTGATTTGGGTTAGTATATTTTAATTGCTGAGGGTTAAAATTTTTAGTCTTTCTTGACAAATTCAAAACGCAATTCTAAAGTTGTTTAGTCAGATCTAAATTTAAGTGTGTCAAATGTTTGCCACCAGATCTTTTACCTTGGTTATCCATTTTGTATTTCTTTTTTTTTGATTCACCTCTTGGATGTCAGGACTTCATAATGTAATAAATTTCTGTTGGTTTCTCCCAAGTGCACATTCTTCTCTTATCTCTTTCTAGTAGTTCTCAGTTTGCACTGGGGATCCATGTAGTTCTGAGGAAAGTAGCTCTTCCTTCAACTCCAGGTATGGAGCACATAACTCAGGCAGAGCAAATCAGGGTAGTCTATACCTCTTCTGAGGGTTATCACTATAACCTAAACTAGTACAATCAGAGTGAGTCTCAGGACTTTTTGCTGGGGATGTTGGGACATAAAAGTCTCTTCCCCAAGACTGTGTGATATGCAGACGTGAATCACAAAACTACTGTAACATTTTTTTCTTCTATAAGGGAAGTTAACCTGAGGATAAAGTCAATACACTGAGGGGGGCAGAACAAACCAAATTTCAGAGAACTGGTACTAGATCCCTCATGAATCATGGACCCCTGGATCAGGATGTACTTGAAGCCTTCCTCACTACTAGACTTTTCATTTACAGGAGCTGATAAATCTTTGTTTTAGACTTCTGAGTTTTCTGTCGATTGCAAAACGAAGAGCACTAGTCAATACAATTGTGAAGGTAGCTGGTGACAGTATTGGAAAGAGTATTGTTGTAGAGGAAATGGCATGAACAAAGCTTCAGAGGCCAGCAAACAGAGAGCATATGGTCTAGTCTTTGGGAGTTTAGAGTTTTCTCAGGTTACAAAGGACCTTATTCTTATTAAAGAGGAGTAGAATTGTGGTGACAGCTTGCCTATCATATAAGTTATTTCTGTACAGAAAGATTTTACCTGGGGCTAGGAAAATGCAAGGAAGCCAAGAAGAACCCAGTGAGAGAGTTGGAAGATGGGGAAAAGGACTTGTCCTGACAAATAGATGGAGCCCATTTCATTCCTTTGTGTGGTGTTTTAAGGCATTAGGTACAGGTTAGTCTTGGGACAAGTAGAGACAGAATCCTGAGTAAGAGAAACCTTAACCCATACTAATGAATGTGACCACTTTCTATCAGAAATCTTGATTGTCTGTCTACAGGGCAAAGTCCTTTCCTGGAATCTCCTGAAAGAGTCTAGATTTGGAGTCACCAATTTCTCATCTGACTGAAACTATGAGCCAGGACCACTGCAGGACTTGGGTGACCTTGAAGAGAACCTATTGTCTTCAAACTAATCTGCACAATGGAAAATATTGTCTTTTGGAAATATCTGACTTGGGGAATTTCAACAACAATCTCTGATTCTCATAGACGCAGTATATTGTAGTACTTGAACACTTGACTCCAAGGCCAGATTGCTTGGACTTGAATCCTGGCTCAACCACGATACTAAAATCACGTTTAATTATGAAATAACTCTATGGGGCATTATATTCCCATTTTACAGACAAGAAAAATGAGTTTTAGAAAGTTTGTGATTTTACCAGATTCATAGTTAGCTAGTGGCAGAGACAGGATTTAAAACAAGGTCTATCTGGCTTCAAAGTCCTTATTTTTATCCTGAAACCACCTTTTATCACTTCTGTTAGACGTTGCTCATAAGCTCCCTGTTGTAGGGAGAACACCTTTTTCTGATTTTTCTAGAGCAAGGAGCAGGAGTCTCAAAGGTTGGGTCATTTCTCAAGCAGGGACAAGAAGTAGGGAAACAATTACCAGGCTCTCTTTTTCTGCTTTTTCCACCCCCATTCCTTTCCACCTGCTTCTGCCAAGAAACTCACCTAGTATACAGCCTGAGTTATGCCGTCTCTGTGTTTTAAAATCTTCAAAATCTTCTCATTATCTACAGATCTTTGCTGCATCTCCCATTCTCACCCTTTAAAAAATAAAATAAAATTACAGTCCAACGAAACAAAAACACTCCTCAAATTTCAAATCACACTATAGACTTCTACTTCCAAATATAATACAGTAGCCCCCAGCAAAATGACTAGAAAGGTTTGAGGGCATTGACAGCTGGTAAAGGCAATGAAGACTTGAGGGAACAAAATTCCAAGGAAGAGGGAATCATGCAAGGTGAGCTGACATTTAAAGTGACTTTCAAACCTCAGGGCATTTTTCAACTTGGGGTTTGAAACTAAGGGTCCAGGTAGGAGACAGCTACTAAGACGCAGAGAAACCATAGAGATTCTGATAGTCTTACAGGGCTGGAAAGACAAAAAGAAGATACGTGAAGATAGAATAACAATGAAAAGAGAAGGCTAGAGACCTGATCCCAATACTCCATCAGATTCACCATCTCTCAATATTTGCCAAATTCTGAATTTGCCTATAGAGGAGATTAACAGAGGTAGGCTCTAAAAAGCAGAATGAAATTTTGTTAGTGTTATAATGCCAAAGATAAAAGGATTAGAATTCAGGACCAAGCAGGTAGCAAAATCTTCAAGAAACACCTCAGTAATGATTACTTTTTGGTAATTCCAGAAAGGAGAGATATAAACCAGTAGTGATAGATCTTTGCCATAACCACAGATCTACTTCAAACCAGCTTAGTACTTGACTGGTTAAAGTTGATAACCCCTAATCTGTCTACTCAGCAAAGGAAAGGGCAAAAGTTTTCATGAGGAAAATAACATTATTCAAAATCTTGACAATTTTTTATATGCAATTCAATAAAATATTACTAGAACTAAATGACCAAATGACCAAAGCCTAGAGAAAAACTAGACAAAAGGGAAGACATATGGAGGAAATAAATAGGTCAAAAACCATACAACTAGGGTCCTAGAATGAGAGGAGAAAAAATGAACTGAAGCAACATTGAAGAGATAACAAGCAAGAATTTTCCAAAATGGATGAAACCCCTAGGTTCAGACTCCAAGAAGAAAGAATGAAAAGAAAACCACATCTAGGCTTTCATTGCTAACCTCTGAAAAACAAAGACAAGAGACAAAGAGAAAACCTTAGAAGTAAGCAGAGAAAAAATAGATGAATAACATTACTTTTCTTAAGAAATAGTGAAAGCCAGAAACAATGGAATTACTTCGTTAAAGTTCCAGAAGAACATTTCCAAGTTAAAATTCAATGCACAGCAAAAATATTCTTCAAATGTTAAGGCCAAATAAAGACTTTTCAGACAGAAAAAAAAAAAAAGATTTAGTCACCAGCAGACCTACAGTAAAATAAATACTTAAAGGAGTTCTTCTGGAAAAAGAAAAATTATTCTAGTCTGGAAAGAACCTGAAAAGTCCAGTCCTTTTGCTCTGTCTCTGGGAACACAAAACTCCCTGCTCTCAAGTAACTTGGAGCCCAGAGAGAGTCTAGGTAAAGTCTGCACATTGTTTGGCACACAGTGAGCACTCAATACATGAAAGGGATAATTGCATGGCCACTATACTTCATCTAAAATGGCTACCTTTCTGGTCTCGCTAGATGAAGGATAATAGAAAAATTTCTTTGTTCCAATACATAAAGTCTTAGAATTCTACAGTGTCTAAGTTGGGAGGGTAATGGTCTTGTTTACTGCTTTGGTGTTTTTCTTGCTGTGGCAGGAACCAGAGCAGGGATTCCTAGGGTTCAGGACTCTAAGCTGCTACATTGTCACAATTTGCCACACTGGGAAGAGTTTGGAAATTTTTCCTGCATGTGCCCGTGTGTGTGGTTGTACATACAGTGGACTGTAAGCTCCTCCAGGGAAGGTGCTAGTCATATTGCTTGTTCCATCTCAGCACCACACAGTTTTGGGCACATGGTAAATGTTGAATGGAGGCAAGGATGTGCATTTTTCAGCCTTTGTGATTATATATGCTTGTCTTAAGATATATTTTCTTTATTCATTTTAACCCCTAAATATTTCTTCTTCCTTCCACAAAAACAAAATAAACCAAACCAAAGCCCCAGGTTAAAGATCCAAGAGCTAACAGTTGTATCCCTTCTTCTCTGTGTCTATTACTGTTTGAGGCCATTTTCACCAATTACTGCATTTTCCCTCTACAGCCTTCTCAGGCTGGGATCAGAGCACCATTTTACACAGGATGAAACTCGCTCAGAAAGATTATTTTCCTTGCCCAAATCACACATATCATAAAGAACAGAGATGTAATATGAACCCAGGACTACCTGATTTCATTTCCGCTACCCATATGGTCTCTGTCCACATACAGAAGGCATAGTCCTTTGGTCTCCAGATGTACGGCTACCATTAGTGAATTAAGAGGTGCATATGTCAGGGTTCCTTGGAGGAGGTGAGGCTCTGGGCCTCCCAATTATTTTCAACAGAGTGGTTCCACTTTTGTTGACTTCACACTTTGGGCTTTCCTATAAAATTTCGTTTAAGCAAAGGGTTCCAAAGAAAAATCAAACCAAATCAAACTAGAACAAACAAACGAGTCCACTGACCTTGAGATAAGGTAACCTCTAAGCTTCCTCCTATAAAAACCCAGTCCAGTTCCTTCCTTCTGAGCCACCAGTCTCCAGTCTCAGAGAGGCTCCTGCAATGCAGAGCGAGGATGGAACCAGACTGTCCTGCATCTGCTTCCTCCTGCTGTGCTCAGTTTTAGGGCTCATGGGAAAGAGGAAACTCTGGCAACATTACACCGAGACTATCCAGTGGGTCACAATTTCCACTAGTTGACCCATCAGCTAGTATATCCTAATGGTTAAAAGCACAGGCTTTGGACTCAGACATATCTACTAATTGCTAACTTTTTGTCTGTGACCAAGTTCCTTTATCCACTAAGCCTCAGTATCCTCATTGGTAGAGTAGAGACCATAGTAATGAGCATTTTGTAAAGTCGTTGCAAAGATGAAAGCAGACCATGTGTATAAAGTACCCAAAGCTACCATTAGCTGAGCACTTACTATAGGCCACGTGCTCTACAAAGTGTTGTAGATATGTTGCCTTATTGCATCTCCACAACAGCCTTGTGAGGGGGCCTATTTGGCCTGTGACCGGTTACATGAGAAGCTGTTGGTAAGTGGGAGTTGTCATTATATGGTTATTGTTGTTACGGTGACATGGTCTTGGCTCAGCACTGCCAGGTAACTGCAGAGAGTGCCCACATGTGACGATGCTGGGCTGGACCCTCCCCTGTGCTGTCTCCGCCTGGTTCTCTGGATGGGGAGGTCCACACCGGCACAGAGCTACGGGCTTTTCTCAGTGAGCTCTTCCTGTTGGGTTTTCTCCTCTCTTGGCCCCTAAGAACTTGTGCTCATCCTCAGTTCCAATTAGGCCCCCACCAGCTGGCATTGATTGGCAAGAAGGCAAAAAGAATTTTCAGAAAATGCATTAGATTTTAAATCAGGAAGCTAACTAGACTTGAGACCCAGTTCTCCCACTTTCCAGACAGAGAATGAATGTCTGTCATTCACCATTGATGAGGGAGACTTTTGGCAAATCACAGAATCTCTCCTAGCCTAAATTTTCGTATCTGAACAAACTGGAAAGAGAATGGATAAGGAATGTAATGTTCATTGAGCACCTACTATATGCCAGGAGAGTCCTATAAGCTGTCTCAATTGTTTATTTCAACACCCTGGAATTATTGCCATCATCTTTCAGGTAATAAAACTGAAAATAAAACTCAGGGAAATTAAGAGACTCACCCAAGATCATAGGATCATTAGGTGAGAGAAGCAGAACTTGAATGCAGATTTTCTGAAACCAAGTCATATGTTCTTTCGGCCACACCAACCGACAATTCCAAAGGCTGTCCTAGAACCACCTCCCATCTCCCCTCTGGGCTTATGGAAAAACAGAATCTCTTCTTCTGTCTTTTCATAGGGAAATATCTCTTTGCCAACTACCCAAGACACTGGGAACAGGTGCCTGCAGCCTTTCAATGGCATTTCAAAGGCTGTACTATCTCCATCTGCAGGCAGCCTATCACTCCACCTTCTGCAGGTATTTTGGAGTAATATGAGCCTCTGGTTTTTTCCTGAGATTTTCTCTTCTCTGAATTTACAAGCTTGGAACAAATGTAGCTTTGGTCCATGTAAACCTACAATGACACAGTCATATGACTCACCCACCAGTCATTTCCAGTGGCTTTCCAAAGCATGGGCATGACATGGCCCTGACCACCAGTTCTTGTCTCCTGGGAAACCGACTCTAGGACCCGCCTGGGAGGACTAGTCTAGTTTATGTATCAGTCACCTGGGCTGTGCCACGTTGGCAGACATTGAAGAGGTGAGACACAAAGTCTGAGAGCGAGGGGAATTTATGGCTTTGCTAGGCAAGAAAGAGGTCCCCTTTTTGCTAAAAGAAATTGATCACTGGATAACCAATTGATTTAGCATCTGTCAAGAGCCTGGTGCATGGAATATAAAAAAGGATGAGTTCACAGGACCTTAGAGGCAAAACCAAGGTTGGAGAACATCACTGCCTGACCAGCACAAGTGGTAGAATATTCAATAGTATGACTATTTCGGAAAATCTGAATTCTGCCATAGGTTTAAAGACATTGACCCTATAATCTTTTGGTAAAAGAAAATGAGGGTGTTGCGGTTGAAAGGCCCCTCTTTCCAAATCCCCTTTTCCCAAAATTGACCACCTAAAATTCCACCTGGATTTTTTTTTTTTTTAATCTTTAGCCTGAACTTTTGATCTATTGATCAAATATGTTAATAGTTCACATATAAATATCCTGGGGAGGAATAATACATGAGACCAAATATAGGCTTTACCTGTTGTGCTATTTCAATTGGAAGGAAAGAGCTGGGTTATTATATTAAGGATTGTAAATATCAGGTAGGATTCAGGGCCAGAATCACAGGAGGCTGTGATTGATTAGCAATGTCTCTCTCGGGCTAGAATGAGAAGTGGTAGGATGGATTCTTTGTAGCCACATTTGAGGGTGCATTTGTTTACTCATTCAATGGTAGTACCCAAGTGTGAAAAAAGCATCTAGGAGTAAATCATAAAAGCAATCAAATACTTTTTTCCACTAAATTAATTTTATAGAGAAGTTAGGAAGTCAGAAAAATACGAAAAGAAAAACAATAATCTATAGTTTTAGCTTCCAAATGTATGTTATATGTGTTAACACATATGTGAACATTTTGGTATATTTCTTTGCAGTGTTTTTCCTATGAATTACTTTTGAAATATAATTGAGATTAAATTATAGTAATTTTGATTTGCATTTCTCTAATGATTAGGGATGTTGAGCATCCTTTCATGTGTTTGTTGGCAGTCTGTATATCTTCTTTGGAGAAATGTCTATTTAGGTCTTCTGCCCATTCTTGGATTGGGTTGTTTGTTTTTTTGATATTGCGCTGCATGAGCTGCTTGTATATTTTGGAGATTAATCCTTTGTCAGTTGCTTCATTTGCAAATATTTTCTCCCATTCTGAGGGCTGTCTTTTCATCTTGTTTATGGTTTCCTTTGCTGTGCAAAAACTTTTAAGTTTCATTAGGACCCATTTGTTTATTTTCGTTTTTATTTCCATTTCTCTAGGAGGTGAGTCAAAAAGGATCTTGCTGTGATTTATGTCATAGAGTGTTCTGCCTATGTTTTCCTCTAAGAGTTTGATGGTGTCTGGCCTTACATTTAGGTCTTTAATCCATTTTGAGTTTATTTTTGTGTATGGTGTTAGGGAGTGTTCTAATTTCATTCTTTTACATGTAGCTGTCCAGTTTTCCCAGCACCACTTATTGAAGAGGCTGTCTTTTCTGCATTGTATATTCATGCCTCCTTTATCAAAGATAAGGTGACCGTATGTGCGTGGGTTTATCTCTGGGCTTTCTGTCCTGTTCCATTGATCTATATTTCTGTTTTTGTGCCAGTAACATACTGTCTTGATGACTGTAAATAGGTAGCTAGTGGGAAGCAGCCGCATAGCACAGGGAGATCAGCTCGGTGCTTTGTGACCACCTAGAGGGGTGGGATAGGGAGGGTGGGAGGGAGTCGCAAGAGGGAGGGGATATGGGGATATATGTATATGTATAGCTGATTCACTTTGTCATACAGCAGCAACTAACACAACAATGCAAAGCCATTATATTCCAATAAAGATGTTAAAAAAGTTATAGTAATTTGTGTCTTGCTTTTTCATTGCCATTATACTATGAGCACATTCCACATTATTACAAACTTTGCATTCATCCTAAAATTGCTTATATATTTTAAGTATCAACCGCCAGTATGTGCTAGACAGCATGCTAAACACTGTGTTTTCTTCTCATTTAATCTCTACACAGACCCTACTTAGTGGGTCCTATTACTGTTTTCTTATTTCAAATGCTGACACTGAGGCTTGGAGAGGTTATTTCATGTGTTCACAGCCACACAGCTAGAAGTGGAAGGGTTGGTACATACACTCCAGCTTGCCAGGCTGCTGAACATGTAGTGTTGTTTTTTTAAGGACACCATTTTGTCATAGTTAAATTGACAATGTTTTTCTTACTTAATGATTCATAAAATAATGGAGTATCTTACAATAAATTAGCATAGGTGAAATTTAGTAGTATTATGTCAGGATTACTCATGATACCTCTACAAATTTCTATGGCCTCATTCAATCAGTTTTGAAAAACTATTTTATTATATATATTTTTTCATGTGTGACCTGCCATTGTCAGCAGCAACCATTCTGAATGCCCAAAGGATTGGTAGAGATGTGGAATTTGTTAAATTAAACCCTGCTTACAATGCAGATGACACAAATCACCAGGGATTCCAGCCAGAAAGACTCAAGGGGAGAAACTGATCTCTGCTTGGGAATCTGTGTTTCTAGCCAAGAGGCATCATCTCCTCCTTAGTGCTCATTCTGCCTCTTCTTAACATAATTTTCATGAGTCTATGATATTTTATCAAGTGGGAAACACCATTGGCTTGACTGTTCCCCTATTTTGGGGCATTTCTGTTATTTCAAAGTTTTTACCATATAAATAAGGTATGAACAAGTATTAAAAGATGATGGAGAAATTCTAGAGATGGGAGAGAAAAAGATACAGGGGAAGTGTTCACTTTTTTTCGTGGTACTTTCTTTTTCTACAAGGTCATGATAAAATCTAAAAACATAGACAAATACACGTAATAAATGATTTATTGACATTACATAAGATAGATAGGATCACATTTCTGTCCCTCATTATCCAAAGTGTTGATGAAAATTGCAGTGAACACAGTGCATTTCTATCAATTCCCACACATGCATCTGTGATGCATTGCCTAAGATAATTTGTGCTTAGATTTTCATTGAATAAACTGTTCCATTAATATACCCCCAGAAGAAGAAACCTAGGACCTTTAGTCTGTAAAAAAGAAATACATGTTGGTCACTCTATATTATGTTGTAATATATCCTATATGATGGCTTTTATTACAGTCTGCCTGGCCTAAATAGCATCTGTATGATGAATATCTCCTCTTTGCCTTAATACAATAAATTCCTTAATACAATAAAATTTGACCACCTGAATTCCTTAATACAATAAAATTTCTTTGACATTTTTAGTATATTTTTCTCTATGGGAGTATGAGCACTTACAGGGCAAGGATATCTTCAGTTGCAGAGCTAATCACACTCTGCAGTTTATGGGACATAATTATTACTGGTCCCTGAAGGGTTTCTTTTTTATTTGATTTATTAATTTATTGTCTTTTATTTTCATACCCACTTCTATGGACAACCATTCTATTCTATTTAATTTGTTTGTTATTGTGGTTCCTGTTTAGGTCTTTTTAAGAGTATGTGTTCTTCAAATATATATTTTTTATGTGCATTATTTCAATTTAATGTAAATTATATTTGATTTTATATCTCATTCTGCTTTTTATTTTTTTACACTAGGTATAGCATTTTTCGAAAGTGTCTCCATACAACTATATTTACATCTAATCCATTGCTTCTCATTGCTACATAATGCTCCAAGATAAGTGTCTCCCACAGTTTATCTCTCTCCTTTTCCACTGGCAAATATGCCAGTTGTCTTCAATGCTCAGCCACCACAGCAATAACCACAATAATAATAATAGCGAACTTTCTAGTACTTGATCTCTTATGGGACTGGTTAAAGAATTCACTTGAGATATACACCCAGGAGTGAAATTACTGGTTCTAAACTCCCACCCATAGTGCATGAAGGTTCTCATGGCTCTGTTCTCACCAAAACTTCCATTATCCAGCTTTGGGAATCTTGTTGGTATGGTAGGTATAAAGCGATATCTTGCTTTAAACTGCTTTCCTCTGGTTATTGCTAATCTTGAGAGTCTTTCATATACTAAACCTTTTGTGTTTCCTCTTCTGTAGATTGCCTTTTTACTCCCTCTACCCATTTTTCTATTAGGGCTGCTGTCTTTTATTGAATTTCCTTGAAAATTGTAGACATTGGTTTTAGAGGTTGCAAATATCTTCTCCTATTCTGCCACTCATCTATTACTTTTGTTCAGGGCGTTCTTCAATGAACAAATATCCTTAATTTTATTATAGTCAAATCCATCTCTTTTTTTGTCATAGCATTTGTTCTCTGGAAGTTTTATTAACCCCTCACTTTTCCAACTTCTAGGTCACAAAAATATTCTACAGTTTATTAATTTTAGAGTTTTAGTGCTCACATTTAGGTCTTTAATCCATCTGAAATCTACCCTTGTTTATGGAGTTAGATAGGAATCTAGCTTCAATTTTCTTCCTATAATAGTTTTCTAGTTTTCCAATGTTATTTATTAAATAAGTGTCTCAATAAATCTTTGGGACTATCTATCTATCTATCTATCATCTATCATCTATCTATCATCTGTTTTGTTTTGTTTGTTTGTTTTGTTATGTTTTGTTTTGACTGTGCCTCACAGCTTGTGGGATCTTAGTTCCCTTACCAGGGATTGAACCCAGGCCCTAGGCAGTGAGAGCATCTTAACCACTGGACTGCCAGGGAGCTCCCCGTCAATCTGTCTTTATATGATACTAATTTCTTCTCTTCCATTGACTGATTTGTCTGTTTCTGAATGAATACCATACTGTTTTTATTATTGGTCTTCTAATACATCTTAAAATTAATGATGTCTTGATTAGTCATGAACCAATATAAGTGTTAGATGATCAAATTCCTGAAAAATAATCTAACTGGAATTTTATTGGGATTGCATTACTTTTACAGGTCTTCACCTGAAGCCCAAGAGGTTTTTTTGGCTGTTGGTGATCTTGTGACCATGGGCAATGGGCCAGATATGGTGCTAGGTGTTAGGGGAAGGGTTGGTGATGGTAGCACTTCTGGTGAAGCCGGCACTTCAAGGCACTCCTCAGGCTCCTGGAAATCCTCACTGAAAAGGATGACTCATGGTTTTATGAAAAGCTGCTGATCTCATTAGTTTGAGAAATGATTTCATGGCTGGACAGGGCCAGGTAGATGCGATACTGACTGGGTGTCCCCAGAGCAACACCTCTCACTTCTCCTGAGATGCTGAAATAGCCAGAAACTGGTTTCCATCCAAACCTTGGAAACCATCATGGGTGGGGCCATTCCACACCTGCCATAACCTTTGTGAGGTTATTAACTGCATGGTCCAGAAAAATCACTTTTCCACCAAAACTTCTAGATAACTGATGGAGAAAAATATTTCTCCAATTGTGTTGTCATTGTTACTATTAAAGAAATATGTGCTGCATCACCCATATATACATGTATATACACATCCAAAATATTCAGATGGGAGAAAAGCCTAATTATTTCATATTCAGTAAAAAAAAAAAGAATTTCCTTCTCTGCACAACAACAAAAAAGGTGAAGAAAAAAGGGAAATCCTAAAACAACAACAGAATAAATTCACACACTGAGAGATGATCACTGTCAAATCCTTGATTTTGCTTTTCCTTCTGGAGTTTTAAATAATTGTGAAATATTTCAAACATAAAGAAATGTATAGGTTTTTTTTTTCTTTTTTGAGAAACAAAGGATTACAATGATAGATACAGATGGAATCCCCTGGGTTCCTAACCCCAGTTCCATTATCTTTTGTCTCTCTATTTACTCATTCCTAAGTTGTAAGTAGCAAGGTTTTGCACATTTATAGACTTAATATAGATGGCTTTATGCTGTCTTTATAATTCTGTAATCGATGTTTTATCAATATTGATACTTGCTACTCTCTCAGTTTCATTTTAAGTGCTGAATGGTATTCCATGATATAAATGTATCACAATTTATCCATCCTTCTACTGATAGATATTTAAACCATTTCCAAGTTTTCACTCCCATGAAAAAGCTTCAATAAACATTCTTGCACATGTTTTCTTGCACTCATGTGTTAAAATTTCTCTAGAATGTTGTACTGGAGAGTATGTGTGTCTTCTGTGTTCCTAAAGGATGCTAAAATGTTTTCTAAAGCAGTGGTATCAATTTACCCTCCCACCAGCAGGCATGAGTGTTACCATTGTTCCATGTTCTCACCAACACTTGGCATTGCCATACTTTTGAATTTTCATAAATGTGAAGGATGTGAAACTGTATCTCATTATTGTTATAATTTGCATTCACAAATGTTAATGAGGTTGAGCACATTTTCATGTACTTATTATCGTTCAAGTTTTCTTTCCTGTGAATTGCCAGTTCATTTACTTGACACATATTTCATTGCATTGATTATTTTTCTTATTGATTTGTAAGCTTTTAAAATATACTTTTGGGGCTTCCCCGGTGGCGCAGTGGTTGAGAGTCCGCCTGCCGATGCAGGGGACACGGGTTCGTGCCCCGGTCCGGGAAGATCCCACATGCCACGGAGCGGCTGGGCCCGTGAGCCATGGCCGCTGAGCCTGCGCGTCCGGAGCCTGTGCTCTGCAATGGGAGAGGCCACAGCAATGAGAGGCCTGCGCACCACACACACACACACACACACACACACACACACAAAATATATATATATACTTTGAATAGGAACCATTTGGGCTATATACTTTGAAAGTATCTATAATCAGTACATGCTTTGCTTTTTGTAAAAAGACAATATTTTTAGAGCAGTTTTAGGTTCACAGCAAAATTGAGAGGGCAGTACAGAGATTTCCCATATACTTCCTGCCCCTACACGTGTATAGCCTCTCCCATTATTAACAACCCCCCCCCCAACACACACAGTGGTACACTTGTTACACTTGTTGAGCCTACACTGACACATCATAATCATTCAAAGTCCATCGTTTACCTTCAGGTTCATTCTTGGTGTTGTACATTCTGTGGGTTTGGACAAATGTATAATAACATATTCATCATTATAATATCATACAGAGTATTTTCACTGGCCTAACAATCTCTTGTGCTCCTATTCATTCTGTTCCCTCACGCTAATCTTGGCCAACTATTGATCTTTTTATTGCGTCCATAGTTTTTCCTTTTCCAGAGTGTCATATAACTGAAATCATCCAGTATGTTGCCTTTTCAGATTGTCTTCTATCACTCAGTAATATGCACTGAATGTTTTTCCATGTATTTTCATGGCTCGATAGCTCATTTCTTTTTGTTTCTGGATAATATTCCATTCTCTGGATATGTCACAGTTTATTTATCCATTCCCCTACTGAAGGACATTTTGGTTGCTTCCAAGTTTTGACAATTATGAATAAAGCTGTTATAAACATCCATGTGCATGTTTTGTGTGCACATCAGTTTTCAAACTCTTTGAGTAAATATCAAGGTGTGTGATTGCTGGATCATATGCTAAGAGTATGTTTAGTTTGGTAAGAAATCGCCAAATTGTCTTCCAAAGTGACTGTAACATTGAAAATTCCCATCAACAAATTCCTGCTGCTCTACAGCCTCATCAGCATTTGGTGTTGTCAGTGTTCTGGATTTGGCCATTCCAGCAGATGTGTAGTGGTATCTCGTTGTTTTCATTTGCATTTCCCTAATGTCATATTATGGGGAGCATCTTTTCTTATGTTTAGTTGCCATTTGTATATCTTCTTTGGTGAGGTGTTTGTTAAGGTCTTTGGCTCATTTTAAAATCAGGTTATTTGTTCTCTTATTGTTGTTTTAAGAGTTCTTTGTGTATTTTGGATAACAGTCCTTTATCAGAAGTATCTTCTGCAAATATTTTCTCCCAGTGTGTGGCTTGTCTTTGCATTCTCTTGACATTGTTTATTTGTGGAGCAGAAGTTTTAAATTTTAATGATGTCCAACTTATCAGTTATTTCTTTCACAAATCATGTCTTTGATCTTGTGACTAAAAAGTCATTGCCATACCCAAGGTTGTCTAGGTTTCCCCTATGTTATCTTCAAGGAGTTTTATAGTTTTGTGTTTACATTTAGTTCTGCAATACATTTTGAGATAATTTTTGAGAAGGGTATTTATGTCAGTTAAATTTGAATTTCACATAACAATGAGTAATTTTTTAGTGTAAACCTGTCACAAATATTGCATGGAACATATACTTAAAATTGTTTGTTGTTTGTTGTTTATCTGAAAATCAAATTTAACGGGATATCCTGCAATTTATCTGGCAATGCCAGTTTGAAAGCAGAAGGGAGAAGGTCATGGAGTACACACTGGTTCTGAAAACTTCCACTTGGAAGTAATGTATATTATTCCCAAATACATTTCAATGACCAAAGAAGTCAAATGACCAAGACTAATGTCAATAATTCAGAGAGGTATTATTATTTTAAGGGAGGGCAACCTCACAAGAAGCAAAAACTACGTTGAATAGAATTACAACTTGCCATATATACACAACCGTAAGTTTTTTCTAACAAAGTCCAAAGTTAATCAGTGCATTATGTATGTGTCTACTTTTTCATACACAAGACTCAGAACTTAGCACATCTTAAATTAATCCACTGTATATTCCTCATCTTGTCTGTGTTGTCTGAAGTTTTATTTTTACCTTCTAAAATAAACAAAATACAATTTTAAAATAAAAGTTATCAGTTAATTAAATTTATTGGCCTAGTTTATATAGTTTTGTGTTCGTCAATGCGCTCACATCTTCTTTATATGTGTTTACTTTTTGTCTTAATGAAACATATCCTTTAATAGTTCTTGGAGTCTGTGAGGTAGTTTCTTCTGGTACTTTTATGTCTAAAAATGCCTTAATTTTGCTTTCACTCTTAAATAATTGCTTAAGTATTTATAAAATTTTAAAGTAATAGGCATTCTTCCTCATTAGTTTGCAGAGATTACCCTATTGTTTCTGGAAATCAATATTGCTAGCGAGAGTATTGCTGTAGACTGTTTTTTTTTTCAGTAGCGTCTAATATTTTTAGTTACCTTTAATGTTACGAAATTTTACCACATTTTGCCTGAGTAGATTTATCTTTATTTATCCTGCTTGATATTCACATTTCAAATGTGAAGATTCAGTTTCCTCTCCAATTATAGAAAATTCTTAGCTTTAATTTTTTTCAAATATGGCTTCTCTATCATTACCTCTTTCTCTCTCCTTCTGGAATTCCTATTAGATGATCTTTGAGGCTTGACAATCCATCTTTCATGTCTTTTAGCTGCTCTCTTAATTTCTCAAATCTTTGTCTCTCTGTGCTCTGTTTTGGATGAATTCCCCAGCACGTTATAATGAACTAGTATTCTCTTTGTGTTAATTTAGAGCTGATTCTCTCTTTTGTATTTCTTTCCTTTATGACTGTATTTTTTATATTCAATATTTCTAACTACAGTTGATCCTGAACAGCTCAGGTGTTAGGAGTGCCAATCCCCTGCACAGTAGAAAATCCACTTTAACTCTACAGTTGACTCTCCTGTATCCGCAGATTCAACCAACCGTGAATCATGCAGTACTGTGGGAAATATCTATTGAAAAAAACCTGAGCATAAGTGGACCCGTGTTCAAACCTATGTTGTTCAAGGGTCAACCTTACTCCTTTTCATCCTTTTACATTTCTTGTTTCATTTCTTTTATTTGTTGTATAATTTTTTACTCTTCCTTGGAAGTTATCTTTTTATTTAATTATTTGAGGATCTTAAGAAGACATTTGAAAGTCTTTGTCAGATTACTGCATAATGTTAATTTCACTCGGAGTAAATCTGTGTCTTGATTCTTGATTTTGTTTGCTGTTTTAGCATTTGATTTCTTTTTGGTGGTGGAATTTTAGCATGAAGACTCATTTTGTGTGAGTACTTTATTTTCATTTGTTCCCCAATACGCCAACCTCTGTGTTCACACTGTTTTGTGGTTGCTTCCACCTGGCTCTCCTGAGCCTCTCCATTCAGAGTCAAGTTCTATGTGGCATTTTGAAGCTCTTGCCCCTGCCGCAATTCAGGATCTCACAGATAGAATCATCTACTCTAGCAGATGCTGGGGTGCTCCACCCAGCTGTTCTGGGTATCGATGCTAACGGATAACACTTGCATCCTTCTCTGACTGATTGCCTTAACTAACAGGAGCTCCATTTCTGAATGATTCACAGCTTCACTTTGGGAGTTGGCATGTGGCCATTGACTGATTGAAGCAGGAGTATAAGAGTTTATCTCTCTTCCTTCTGGGCAGGACAACCTTTGTGAGACTATTTACACTCTAGAGCTCCATGTGGGATCAGACTGAGACTAGGAGTTCTCTGAATGATAATCTGTGCCTCTCTTCTTCTTTTACACGACAGTGCTTTCCTCATGTCATTATAGGTTTCTACTGAGAGAACTCTCTCAGTACGTCAATCAACCCATCTAAGACTTTGCTTCTGGGGACCCCAACCCAAGATAACCCCAAGGTGGCTTGGTTTACCTCCAGATCACAAGTTTATGTCTGTTTTATTCCTGGGCCCACAGCTGGCTTAAACCATTGCCTCAAATGGTTAGCAGGAATTTTCTGCAGCCTCTTTTCATGGAGAGAGAAGTTTCTAGTCAGGCAATGATGCTGGCAATCCTATCTTACATGAAACTTTTTTACTCTCTTTACCTTCCAGGAGCTGACTCTCAGCTGTTACCATGTGCTTCAGGACCCAGAGTCCAGTATATCTTTGACCTTAACCACACTCATAACTACATTTGTTGTGTTTCCAGTACATCTTGCTGTTGAGCTCACCAAAGCCTTTCCAATTGTTACTTTTACATAAAGTCATTGTTCTGGTTTGGGATCAGATGGTTCCATCAAACTTATGGAAGTCACTGAGATCCTTTTTTATTTGCACACATTTATATATTTTCCCTTTAAAGAGATGCTCTTTGTGACCTGATATTTCCCCCCAATTTTTATTTCAAATGTATTTCTGTGTCAATAGATGCATTTTCTGCAACATCATTTTTTTTCTGGAATAAATTGCATATAGTCATAACATACTATCCTCTTTATATATTGCTGAATTTAATCTGCTAGAATTTTGTTGAGGATTTTTGCATCTGTATTCACGAGAAATATTCATCTGTTACTTTTGCTTTCTTTTCCTTTTTGAAGTATCTGTTTTTGGAATCAGGGTAATGCTGGCCTCATAAAATGAATTGAGAAGTAGTTTCTCCTCATTTGTTTACTGAAAAAGTGTTTATGGTTGATATAATTTCTTACTTAAATGTTAAAATATATCATTGAAACCATCTGGGCCTGGATCTTTTCTGTGGGTACAATTTTAAATTATAAGTTAAATTTCTTTGATAGATAAAGGACTATAAAGATTTTAAAATTTCTTCTTGAGATATTTTTGGTAATTTTTAATTTGCGTTAAAATTTATCATTATAAGTTGGTTATTATATGAACTTGTTATAATTTTAATGTCTGTAGGACTTGCAGTGATGCCCATCTTACATTCCTGATATTGGTAATCTGAACCTTTTCTCGCCTTGATCAGTCCAAATTTGTCAAGTTTATTAATCTTTTCAAAGAGTCAGATTTTGCTTTAGTGATTTTCTCTATTGTTTATCATTTTTCTATTTCATTGATTTCTGTCTTATCTTTATCATTTCCTTCTTTCATGTTATTTTGGGTTTAATTTACTCTTATTCTCTAGCTTCTTAATGTGAAAGTTTAGATAAATAGTTTTGGACCTTTCTCCTTTTTATATAAGCATTTAATAAATAAACTTCATTTTAAGCATTACTTTAACTGTATCCTATAAGTCTTAATACATTGTGTTGTCATTCTTACTCAGTTAAATATTTTCTAATTGCTTTATGATATCTTATTTGACCCATGAATTATTTAGAAATATATTTTTAAATTTCCAAGTGTTTTATTTATAAACTTGGCATTATCCATATATTTTTGTTATGATTTCCAATTGAATTCCCTTTTGTTCAAAAAACAACCTCTGTATGATTTCAATGCTTTTAAATAACTGAGGCAGATTTCTGTCCAGGAATATGGTCTATCTTAGTGAATGTTTCATGAACAATAGAACAGAAGGTATATACTGCTGTTGTTTTGGGTAGTGTTCTGTAAATGTCAGTTAGGTTAGTCTTGCTTGATCGCATTATTTAGGTCTTCTGTATCTTTACAGGTTTATCAAATTCTACTTTCACTGAGAGTATGCTAGTGCTTCCAGCTGTAACTGTGGATTTGTCTATTTATTTTTATTTATTTATTTATTTTTTCGGTACGCGGGCCTCTCACTGTTGTGGCCTCTCCCGTTGCGGAGCACAGGCTCCGGACGTGCAGGCTCAGTGGCCATGGCTCACGGGCCCAGCCGCTCCGCGGCATGTGGGATCTTCCCAGACCGGGGCACGAACCCACGTCCCCTGCATCGGCAGGCGGACTCTCAACCACTGCGCCACCAGGGAAGCCTCTATTTCTTTTTTAAAAAAATTTATTCCAAATACCAGTGTTGTGTCCTATATTTGAAACTCTATTATTGGGTGCATACTCCAAAATTAGGATTGTTATATCCTTCTGATGAATTGATCCCCTTTATAAAATAATTCCTATTTTTTCCTGGTAATATTCCTTATTGTAAGTTCTCTTTCATTTGATAAAAATATAGCCATTCCAGATATCTTTTGCTTAGTGTTTTGTGATATACCTTTTTCTGTCCTTTTACTTTTAATTTACCTGTGTCTTTTTATTTAAACTAGGTTTCTTTAGACATTATATAGTTGTGTCTTACCTTCTTATCTATTTGGAAAGTCTCTGCCTTTTAAGGCAGGTGGTTAGACCAGTTACATTTATCTATTTGATATGTTTAAGTCTATTATCTTGTGATTTATTTTATATTTATACCATGTGTTCTTTGTTCTTTTTTTCTCTTTCTTTTTTTGTTCTTTTTTTCTCTTTCCTCTTGTCTTGCTTCATTTTGGGTTAAATGAATTTATTTTAGGATTTAACTTTATCATTAATATTGTCTTACTATTTATACCTCTTTGTTTTATTTTTATTTTCCAGTTCTCTTCATTCCTTAATATAGCTCCAAGTTTTTTTCTAGTTTCAATGTCCTTCTACTTGGTGAACTTCCTGCATCAATTCTTATAGGACAGATGTGACAGCAATACATTTTCCCAGCTTTGGTTTGCATAGAGATGATGTTGAAATTCATAAAACTGGACGAGATCATGTGAGGTATGAATGTAAATGTAGAAGATATTTTAAGATATACTGGTCATGGCTTTATTACCTTGAAGTGTTGGAAGCTGCCTTCCTCTTTGTTACCATGGTTTAGTACCTGGACCACAGTCACTTTCCATGGTACTGTCCTTAGATGCAACTAAGAGGGGCTTCTGACCCAGTCCCCACCGTTTAGAAGACTCCACTCTGGCCTTTCTCTGGCTAGGACACCTGGTCCATGGGACCAAAGGAAGGAGCTCACCTGAAGCCCAAACCCTTCCTTCAAGACCATGCTTCTAGACCCAATAATTCCCTGTTTGAATGGTCTTGAACTTGCTTCTGGGGCTTGCCTAGATTTCTTCCTCAGGATGGACTGTCCCTGAGGATGAACTGTGCCTCTGGGAGAGTTAGCCAATGGGCACCACTTTGTGAGGGGTATGGTGCAGCTTGGATGTGTGGGCTAGGATTTCTACATATATATGTACGTAAGACACTCTTGGTACAGGATGGAGTCAAGGGTGAGAAGAGAAGGAGGAGATTTCCTGGAAAATGGCAGGGACTGGTTTTTCCTGAGCACCATGTTGCAAAGTGCTGGAGGATTCCAAACTGGAACCCAGTCTTCTATGTTGTTCTCAGGGTTTATTTGTCAAGGTAGGAGGATAGAACATATTTTAGTTAACTGTGTAGAATGTAATTTACAAATTTTAAATATTTAAAAATGTGGTATGTGGGTCTTCATTATAACTCTTGTCTTGAGTTCACCTGAGTGTCCTCCCACTCAAGATAACTTGTCCTCCAACCAGCATGGTTTGGGGCAGATAACACTTGGAATCCATTCCTTGTGGAAGGAGCAGGGAAGAGGTTAACCATTCCGCACTGACTCCTGCCTGCAGAGCTGGGTAGTTGGTGTTATCCAACATGGCCCTATCAAGTTATATACTTCAGGGCTTTTTATTTCATGCCAGATCAGTGGGTTAATAGTGCTAAGGAAGCTTGAAAAGGTCCTGCTCTTGGCTACCTTTCCAAAACCCTGTGAACTTGTGGTTTGGCATGGTTGATTTTTCGAAAACTCTTCTCTTGGTAAACCAGTTTGAAGTTCTTTTCTGACGTTATTGCGGTTTCTCGTCTGGCACAATCTGGTTGTAACCTTGTCACAGAAGTAAACTGTGGCCAAATTGAGATTTTACAAAGCACAGACCTACCAAGCTGAATAAAACATATTGCTTGCCCTCATGTAGTTTGCATACATAGACAACTGAATTATAAGATAAATACCATAATTAGAGATACCAAGTGCGAACAAAGAACAATAAAATCATTTCCAGACCAAGGGAGACTGCATGGACAAAACCTTTGGGAAAGGAGTGGGATCTTGATATGTTGATAGACAGAGGAGGAGGGGGATAAGTGAGTGATAAGGACAGATAAGGACAGATCAGACAGAAGGAACAAATTGAGCCCAGGTATCATTGTGGAGCTGTTCAGGGAACAATGATTTGTCCTTTGCTGTTGAAAAGTGAATGAGAGGAAGGAGTGGGTACATTCACAAGGCTCTTTCTTGTTTCAGAGCCTTCCTATGAGCTATTCCATTTACCTGGGATGCTCTTCCCACATGCACATCACAACATTTTGCTGAGTATCTTGTAGGGCTTCTATCTCTCCTTCATAACACTCATCACAATGTAATTATGTAATTACTTGTTAATATTTGCTCCCATTTGCTAACATACTCCACGAAGACAGAGATCATGGAGATATTCCCACTACTGCGCATGGAGTTTTGCACATAATAGGCACTCAAAAAATGAATAAATGTATGAATGAATGAGTTAATAGAGAACTGATACATTAATTAATAAAGTATTAACTGAATAATAAGGCTGGAAGCATTAGTTGCAGTTACATTGTGGAGGTAACTGAATGACATGCTAATGAGTTTGGACTTCATTTGGTAAATAATGATGTTTTATTTATTTCTTTATTCAAACTCAAATATCCATTTAATTGTTTATTTTGTGTCTGGCACTGTGTTAAATACTGAACATAAAATGATAATTAAAGCACTCTGCCAGGATCTTGCAGAACAGTAGGAGGAAGCAGATAAGCAAATCACTATAATAAAAAATGTGGGGGATCTTTAGAGGAGGTATGTTCCAAGTATTTGAGAACACAATGGACTCGTTTATTTTGCTTTTGGAGAGGGAGAGAGTGGGACAGTGAATGTTCCCCAGAAGACATGACATCTCAGTGAGAAATTTAAGGATAAGCAAGGGCTTTCCAGGTGGGAAGGAAGGGGGAGAATGTTATGGGGATTTCTGTTTCCAGCAACATAGAGGACTGGATAGTGTAAAATCCTTCTGAAAAAAAAAAGAAAGAAAGAAAGAAGAGAGAAGAAAAGGAAGGAGGGGAAAAATTAGAAATACTGGATAAAAGATAAAGTAAAAATCTTTTAAGCAACCTAGCTGATTTTGCAAGAAAAGAACCCCTCAGAGGCTAAATCCAAAATTGGAGTACAGTCCCAGAGAGAGGATTAAGCACTAAATCTGGCAGCTTCTCCAACAATTTGTAAGCTAAAGTGTTTTGTTTTGTTTTGTTTGTTTTTGACAGCTACACTTGTAACAAATGAAGATAGGGACAGGACTTGAGAATGCTCAAGGTAAGAGTCAGAACAGAGATTCCTATATAAAATTAGGACCCCAAGAGGGCTGGGGGTTCTCCCTCAGAGAAACAATGTCTAGGAAAACAAGATCCTCCCAATAAACAGGTTGGCAAGGAAGGAGGTGTGTTTCAGCTTTGGCTCTGAGTAGAGGGAAAAGTTGCTTCCTCCAAGAGTTCCTATCCATAAGTAAGTCCTCATATGAACTTGGATTCACATTCATACTACCTGTGTGGTATAAAACACTTCAAACCAAATACCGAAAGTAGTTCCTGAGTTAGTTCTCTCAGGTAACTGGCAGGAGCAAATACTAATCTTCTCTGGTGGATTGCCATTTAACCCAACAACAAAGAATGCCCATAGGTAATGTCTTATTAGCACGTAAATAAAACTTCCAATATACATGAGAAAATAAGCCACAATAAATGAGAAATAGACCCATAAAGAATGAAGATACTTGACTCGTACCGAATAAATATTAAAAACATGATGACTGGTACAGATGAACTTATTTGCAAAGCAGAAATAGAGTCACAGATATAGAAAACAAATTTATGGTTACCAAGACAAGAGTGCCCACCATCACCACTTCTACAAACCTTTTACTGGAGGCTCTTACAAGCACAGTAGGTCAGAAAAAACAAATAAAAAATATAAGTACTGAAAGACAGAAACACAAATATTATTATTAGTCAATGATGTGATTGTCCAGCAGAAAAACCAAAAGCATTTACTAATAAATTATTAAAATTAATGAGAACGTTCAAAAACATTGCTGTATTTAAGTACTTAAAAAATTTAAAGATAATATAGAAAAATATTATATAATTTCAGAGTAGCAGAGAATTTCTTCAATAAGACACAAAAAGCAAAACCTTTATAATTGATTAATTCCATAGATTAAAAATAAAATATGTTCACTAAAGGGCACTATAAAGTGAAAGTCCAGCCACAAAGCAAGAAAAAATATATGCTATACATATAATCCACAGAGAATTGGTATATAGAATATCTCATATATAAAGAACTTCCACAAATCAAGAAAAAAGATGATCCAACAGAAAAGTCAGAAGCTATGAATAGGTATCTCACTGAAGAGGCAACAGGGATGGCCAATAACACATGAAAAGGTACTCAATCTTATCAGTCATCATGAGAATACAGATTAAAACCACAGTGAGATACCATTTCACACTACTAGACTGGAAAAAAATTAAAACTTTCACAATGCTAAGTTTTGACTAAAAAGTAGAGTAAGCAATATTTCTCTCATGTTTCTCATACTCTCTCAGGGTAGCTGTCTCAGTTGGTACTTTACCTAGTAAAGATGAAAATGTCCTTCACTAGAGGAAACAGAAATTCTGCTTCTAGATGTATAACAGAGAAACCCTTGCTCATAGGGCCCACTAAAACATGAATACAAGTATTTATGAGTAAAGGTGGATTCTAAGGGTTTAGCTTTCATATAAATGGGAATTTGAGAATAGCTAGTTTAAAAAAAAAAGGGAAAAAGATACCACTTGATAGCTTTTGTGTATTGATGACAATGCCTCTTAATATAGGCTTTAAAGACTGGCAGGCACCTAAATGACCTTCAGTAAGCTGTTTATACTCTGTAAGCCTTGGTCTTTGCCTCTATAGACTGAGGATATGAGACCTGTCTTAAAGATTGTTGTGAGAATTAGATATAAACATGCAAAACACCCAGTGCATAGTAATGTTCCGTGGATGTCAACTATTATTATGCCTCCATTGAACAGATCGGACATGACCTACTAAGAAGGGAAAGGAGAAGAAAGGAGCCAGCTACTCACTGAGCATCCCCAACACCTCAGTCACTCTCTAAGAGAAGGAAAGATAAAATCTTTAGGGCTGGGCAAATTGAAATTAGAAAAGAGTATTCCCTCCAGTGTAAAATGTGAAGTGCAGGTATGAGGGTGCGGTGGAAAAGCACAGTCTTAGAGACTCAGGACCCGCATCTGAGTCCTGCCTCTACCACATGTTGGATCTGTACCTTTAGGTATGTCATGTAAGCCTCTAGGTCTCAGTTTATTCTATGTAAAAAGGAAATAATAACGCACCAGGTTGCTGTGAGGATTAGGAGATAAAGTGTGCGCAAAAGCTCCAATCTAAAGGGTTATACAAAAGTCTTAATAGCGTTAGTAATAATACGTTTCTGTTTTTCACTCTTGACAGAATTGCCCTCTCTGCACATTTTGGACACCCAACATTCTATTGTGGTTCTAAGGCTGCTGCTTCCTTGAGCTCTTCTTATTCACTAAAAGTTACCCACCCCAAGTCCCATGTGGCAGGGTCATGGTGAAGAGCTGACTGATCTGATGAACCAATTTGTATTCATCTATCAGTAGATAATCATGGATTCTCCCACTTCTCTCCCATCTTGTTGTCATGTTGGCTATTAAGTAGACATTTTAAAGATAGACCTTCAGAAGGGAGAATCCTTTAATGAAAATACTGACAAGTGCTCAAAATTTTAAGTGCTCATGGCAGACAGTTGGGTAAGATTTACTGGATCAAGTGAGGCTTCTTCACATGACACCCCCGAGACGTCTTCTTCCCCATTCATTCATTGTGTCAATGAATTCTCGATCCCCAAGTAAAGTTTGAAAAGGCTTCTGGGAGAAATATAATAGATAGAGTTTCAGACCTTGATACTGAAGATGAGTTATAGAGATGGTATCCTGCAGGATACCATTTTATGCTGCAGGAAGAACTTTCATATCTGTTGTCTCATTTGGTTTTTACATCAATCCTTCGAGAAGGAAAGTGAGATAGGGTTTGCGACCCCATTTTGTAGATGAAGAAAATGAGGCCCAGAAGTTTAAGGAAATAATTTGCACAAGGTCACACATCTCTTTATCGTCTGAGTTTAACCACACCTTTCTTGGGCTCAGCCTCCCTACCTGGTCTCTGGAGCACTTGGTCACACCTACCACCTGGGCCATCAAAAAAAGGATGGTAGGTGTGAGTTGCTACAAACCAGTTCCTCTTGCTAGTGCTTGGTATTCCCAAGCTAATTGCCAGGGAGGATCACGGTGAAAAGACCAACAGCCATGCCAGAAGACCAGAAAACCCATTGCAGACTGCTGGTCCTCACACATCCTAATACATACCAACATGGCACCATGGGCTGGTTACTCTAGATGCAGAAAGACCAGTTTTCCAGCACAGGCTGAGAGCAAGTGGTGAGAGCTACACCTGTATCCCTTCCACCTTCCCCATCCCATAGCCCTCTCAAAGCCACCCCCCCCACCCCGTGGAGAGCAACAGGTGGTTGCCCCTTCCACCAGCAACTTTTGAAATAATAGTTAGCCAGTCCTCCTAATGACTTAATAATCATGCCTTGCATGTCAAAGAACCTGGTGTTTTCAGGCCTCTTCACAGTCATTAATTCTTCACTCAGCTGCTTGGAGCTATAGGTCACCTCAAACGCCTTCAGGGTGTGGCTGAGTCACAAAGCCAGGCCAGGGATCCTGCCGAAGGTCACCCAGCAGTGTCTGCAGCTCAGTCAACCCACCAGCTAGTGGAAATCAAGGGTACAAAGTCAGCCCTCCTCTCACGCCTTCCTCCCCAGGGTCCAATGCTCTCCTACCACCTACCTCCCCACTCCAGTTATCTTGGTAAAGCCTCTCGTCCAAACTTATGTGTCCTGGTTCCCTGAGGGCCATGTTAAATAATGAGGTCATCCAATTCAATAATTTACATGAATGCATTACTGGTTAATAAGCCTTAGTTTATTCCCCTACAGGTATGTGCATCTTAACAGATGGTCTTCTGGAGCTCCAAAGCTTTCATCCACAGGGATGAAGTTCTAATGGTAGAATTCCAGGCACTTGTCATCATCAGTAGACAAGCCACTTTAGCAATGGGGCTCTTTGGGCAGAAGTTCCTCACACAGCCCTGCAGGCGATGTGAACCTGAGGATCACGCTGGTGCGGCCCCAAGCCCCTTGTCTTGCTTGGACTTGGTCTTGGTCTATGAGAGGAGAACACACTTGGATGTGGGTGCAACACTTTAATTAAGAGCTGGAAACCAGTTCTCCCTTAATTAATTCCACCTGAATCTACAGCCCTCAGACAGCCAAGCTGTGTGCCAAGCCAGCGTTTACCCTGGTGAGATCTGGCCGGCCCCAGATTTCAGGATACTCAGACATGTGACTCACAGTGGCTCAGTGTGTGCATTTGTGTGTGTGTGCACACACACACTCTCACACACGTGCATGTACCCGTGTGTGAGGCAGAGCAGCAAGGTGACCACCTACCCAAGCCATTCTAGCCGGTAGGCCTATGGGAACCAAATGAATGAATTCCAATAAAGTGCAGATGGATGACAATGATAGTTGAACTTCATTTAAGTTGGTTCTCAATTATGCGTTCTAATGAGGGGCTCAGGAAGCACAAGGGTGCAGTCGCTAATCCCAAAGCATTTACAAGGAGTTTAGGAGGAACCGACCGGTTGCTGGAAGATTTCTCATTTGTGCTCAAGCTATTATTATTAAAAAGGAATTGACCGTAATTGGAAATCAAGAGAACCAGGCAAAAACTGGAGGTGACTACAGTTTGGAAAAGCCATCTTGAATAGTTGTGGTTTTCTTGCAAATCCTTCTCTGAACAGAAGATTTGGAGCAATTAATCCGGGTGGAAACAGTTATCTGCAAATCAGTTCGGCTGATGCATTGAGAAGATTCTGAAGCAAACTGTCTTATCCTAGGCTAACAAGTCTCCTGTGGAGGAGTATTTGCTTTCTCTTCTTGCTCATCTTTTGGGGAAGCACTGAGACTGGGTTTTGAATCAAATAAATCTGAGTTTTTATAAATTCACCCCTTACAAGTTACAAAGGTTGATTACATGACAATTCCCTGAACCTCCATTTTTTCATCTGCAATAATTTGAGTTTCTGTAATGACTAAGCAAGACAATAATAACTATGATTCTTGGTTATGATCATTGTTAACATGTATTGACTCTGTTTACATTTATAGTACCAGTTTACAAATATCGTGTGAGATACAGAGCAGGAAACTAGGGTTCAGGGAGGTGACATACCGGTGCTTAATAAATAGTCATGTTCTCAAGATGGCATATGCAAAGTCGTTCCATTTTTGTTAAATTGAAAAGTATTTGTGTGGACATAAAAGGGAAAGGACGGGGCTTCCCTGGTGGCGCAGTGGTTGGGAGTCCGCCTGCCGGTGCGGGGGACGCGGGTTTGGGCCCTGGTCTGGGGGGATCTCACGTGCCGCGGGGCGGCTGGGCCCGTGAGCCACAATTACTGACCCTGAGAGCCCGCGAGCCACAACTGCTGAGGCCTGTGAGCCTGGAGCCTGTGCTCTGCAACAGAAGAGGCCACTGCAGCGAGGAGCCCGCGCGCCTCAACGGGGGGTGGCCCCTGCTCGCCGCAACTGGAGAGAGCCCAAGCACAGCGGCGAATATCCAATGCAGCCAAAAACAAAATTAATTTTAAAAATAAAATAAATAAAATTTAAAAAAAAAGGGAAAGGACATTGTAAAATATTAATTGCGGTTTATCTAGGAGGTAGGTCAGTACACAAATCTTTGTTTTTCTTATTTAGTAATCTGTATCTTCTGAAATGATTGCTTGTTAGGATGAAAACAGTCATGGCCGGGGTGGAGGGTGTGGGTGGTGAGGATTAAAGGCATCGCTCCCACCTGCCGTCTGCCTCATCTGGGGCGGTTAGGGCTTGAAGTCCTGTCTGTTCATTTAGCAGGGCTTTTATGAGCTCTATAGACCTGCAGAGAAAATTCAGAATTGGGCACTTACTGTTAATTCTGTGACATGTGTTTTCCCTCTTTATTCGCTTTTTAGCTTAGAATTACAAAGCATATCAAAATCAGTAATTCTGCAAAGCATATTTACTTTCTTTATGTACATTTACACATATGTATGCCTATTTATGTCCTTCCCCACTTCTCTGAAGATGCGTTCTGAACATTTGACTGCAATTCAATTATCTGTGACATCCACGTCCGTGTTTAGGGCCCAGAATTTGTAGCCTGAGAAAGGAAGATCCGGACACACCAAGCTTGCTGTCTTGGATCATAGAAGAATGTGTTGGTAAAAGCATATGGGGATTGAAGGGGTACCCAGCCCCGTTTGAGGACATGGGGACATGATTTTGTTTGAGGACTGGTCTTGGTATTGTCCCTTTGTCCATCATGGTTAACCACAGTGCGAGGGCAAGTTCAGGGTGGACAGAGGGAGAGTTTTGTAGACGAAAGCAGGTGTCAAAGTACAATAAGGGTGTCTGGTGTGTGGGAAACTCATCCACGCAATCCATGGGGTTGGCACTGGAGATAGGAGAGGAGGCTAGGCAGAATTCTCCCACAGTCCACTTATCTGGTTCTCCCAGACTCTGTCCCCTCAGTGCAGGTGACCCAACCACAGCCCAGGAAGGACATGGCTGGTAATACTAACAACGGCACCCGTCATTAAATTTTAAACAGTTTAAATATTATCATAATTAAGGCTCCAAACAGCCCTATACAATAGGCACTATTGTTAGCAGCTTCGTTTCACAGTTCAGGAGTTGCGTGAGGATCACGGAGGTTAAGTCACTTGCTCATCATCACACAGTGGCAGAGCTGAGTCTCAAACCCAGGTTTGTCTGATGTCACAGCCCCATGCGCTCGTCTCCGGCAACTCAGCCTGTCAAGCCTGCCTCACCTTCCTGTCCTGCCTCGTGTCTCCCACGGCTCCTCTCCCCTACAGCAGGCACCCACTTTTGGTTCCCTGAGACTCCCTGTGCTCTTTAAGTGTGCTCGACCCTCAGCCTGGAATCCCCACCACTGCCTGTTTGAGTTAACTTCTTTGGGCCCAGCTTAAGTCTTCCCTTGTCTTTCTGTTTGGAATTAATCTTTCCCTCCTTGGCCTAATCACAATGAAAATTATATATAATTAAATATATATACAAGTATATATAGCATACACATGGATATATATACAATGTATATTTATGTACATATAGTTTTTAAAACTCCCTGTAGGAATGGATGGTCCCCCAAAAATATCCATTCCCTGGAACCTGGGCATAAGTTTCCTTACATGGCAAAAGAGACTTTGCAGATCTGGTTAAGATGAATGACTTTGAGATGGGCAGATTGTCCTGAGTTATCTGGGTGGTCTCCATCTGATCATTGTGTCTTTAAAAGTAGAAGAGAAAGTCAGGAAAGTAGATTAGAGAGATGTGAAATGAGAAGAACTTTGAAGTTGGAGGAAGGGGGTTATAAGCCAAGGAACGTTGTAGCCTTTAGAAACTGGGAAGAGTCTTCAACTGACAACCAACAAAAGATGGGACTGTGGTCCTACAACCCCAAGAAACTGAATTCTGCCAACAAACTGACTAAGCAGGAAATGAAGAGCCTCCAGAAAGGAATGCATCCTGCCAACACCCTGGTTTTAGTTTAACAAGATCTGTAGTAGAACTCTGACCTACAGAACTGTAAACTAATACACTGTTATTTTATGCTGCTAAATGTGTTGTTATTTGTTATAGCACCCATGGAAAACAAATACACTTTCATAGGGTGTTATAATTTTATTAGAGCATTTGTGTCACCATCCCCACTGTAATTGCTTAAGCATGTATATTTTCTCTCATTAACCTTTTATTTAAATGGGTTAAGTCTTCGACTCATTTTTATATTTTTTCCAGAGCCTGAATTCTATTGCATTGCATTGTCATCTGTATTACCTGAGTGACCACAATGTGCCCAGCATCATTCCAGGTGCAGAGACAGCTGAGTACTTCACCGATATCTGGACTTCAGCTCCTTTCAGACACACGGGAAGATTGCACTTCTCTTCCCACTTGAAGTTCAGTGTGACCATGTGACTTGCTTTGGCCAAGGGCTACGAGCAAACACTTTGTCCCTCTCTCTTTTCCCTTCCACATGCTGCCTGGTGATGTTCGAGATGGCGGTGGTCTGGCAGCTTGCATCCCTTAGTGACTTTGATGTGTGGAGCCTACCGGACCCACAATGGACATGTAGCACAAAGGAGAAATAACCTCACTGTTTAAGCATCTGAGATTTTGAGATGGTTACCACTGCATAATTTAGCATCCTTATGGGTACAGTCAGTTTCTGCCTTTCAGATTCTTCCAATCTGGGGGAAGGGAAATAAAATATATGCACAAATAACTACTATACAGAATAGTCATGGTGGGATTAACTGTACGTGTTAGTAGTTTACCGTGTGTTCTTCCAGATTTTACACATACGTTCACGCACAAAACACCCACAAATACGTAAGTCTACAAAGGAAATGCTTGTTTTATAAGAGTGTGTCCCCACCGTATCTGATGCCTGGTCTGTCTACATATTATTTTGTAATTTGACTCATTGGGATTTGTGAGAAAGGTCACTTCACTCTCGTAACAACTTAGAAGGTGGGCATTGTCCCTTTTTAACAGATTAAGAAACAGCCTGAGAGGTTAAGCCACCTTTTCCAGGTCACTCTGCTGGCAAGTGATGGAATTGAAACTTGAACCCAGGTCTCTCTGGCTCCAAAGTCACTGAATAGCACAATACATTCCCTCCCTCCACAAAGCAGGACACACAAAATGCCTTATACGTAGGAGACGGCACTTGCTGAGTGACAAACCAGAACCATGACTGCACGTGTTCTAAGTGTTTTGAGTGAAGAGCTGGCTCTGATGCCCAGGGCAATGGAGAAAAGGCTTCACAGAGATGGTGGGGCTGGAGCGTGACCTCTGAGGAAGGGCAGGACTTAACTAGAAGAAGGGGAGGGCATTCAGTCACCCATTCATGATGCATTCACTTACCCAATGACTATTTATATCTCCTCAGTGTCAGGCAGTCCAGGCAGCAGACATGGTGGGGACACAGCCTAAGACATGGGAATGTTCAGGAAAAAAAGACAGCCCTGGCTAACTGGGCTTGAGGACTGAGGTGGAGAAACATGGGTGATAAAGCAGAACAGGTGGGTTAGGAAACAGCCAGAGGATATCTTGGTGCCCTCCATCACCGCTGCCTAAGGATAACCTCAAGCATTGAAAGAATGTTGAGTGTTGCCATAGGCATTTAGGAACACAGCTCCTATTCCAAGATCAATAAGAGATGATGGGACAGAGAGTGGAGGGACGTGGAAGATGGGAGAAAAGTTAAGATTTTCCCTAAACATAGTTTCACTAGCCCTGAACTTCAGTTTCACTCATCCATGATGGTCTAGTACATTGCTGGGCACTCTGTGGGACCCAAAGGAAGGGAAACACAACTCCTGACACAGATAAAAACAATAGGGTCCACCACAAGGCAGTATATTGTTGCTGCTAATATGGGGGCTTCCCACATTCCACCCCTCAGAAAGGAAGAGAGGTGGAAAAGTGGCCCTACGGATGAGGAGTCCACAGACCTTGTTCAAATCCCGGCTCTGCTCCTTCGTGGGAGGTGTCCAGCAAATCACTGAGTTCAGTTTTTTCCTTTGATAAACAGAGATAATAACACCTGACATGCAGAATAGTAAGAATTGGGAAATATTGTATATAGAAAGGCTAGCATGGGGTCTGGTGCAACAGCTGGCAGTGATGATCAATATCTTGTTCTGAGAACGAGCAGTTAGCTTTGGGCAGACAGTGCCATGTTGCAAGGACATGAGCACAGCTGCACCTAAGATATAAGCTAACTGGAAGGCAGATGAAATGCAGTTCAGAACCGTGGGGTGGTTTCCAGAATCTGTCCTAAGGAAAGGCTTTGTCTACCAGATCAGCACCTTTGTAACGGCTTCTGATGGGAGATGACCCCTCTGTGACTTCTAGGCTTGATACTTAGATGTTTCTTGCAACGACACAAAGCAAGCCCTGACTCACCAACCTTACATGGGTGGCTGGGACTCTTGTGGCCACAGCCAACACTTAATCTCTGAGCTACCTGCAGCCAGGTGTGCTCAAGCCTGCACTACAGAAACCATAGGCTTCAGGAGTGAAGGGTGCAAAGAGGAGCGCTGGGAAATTTTGCCTCTTTCAAGATTTGTCCTTGGCTTACTGAAGCCCTTTCTCTCTTCTTTATCCCAGGCTTTCAAAATATCTTCTGGTGTTGCTTTTTTTTTTTTTAATTCCAAAGCAAAGTATTGTGGGAAATGGACATAAGCAAGAAAAATTTTAAAAATTAAAAAAAAAGAAGAGAGAGAGAGAGAAAAAAAAGCCAATCAACCCCTATTCCACCAACCTAGAGATAACCACCCTTAACTCTTGATATTTTCTTTATCAATCTTTTTTTGTATATTACACATACATGTACATATACATGTACTAAATAGTATATGTTATAAATATCTTTCCACATCAAAGGACACATTTCTCTTACATAATTTTTAATGGCTAAATGGTATTCCACTGAATGAGGGTACTGCCCCAATTTTTAATCAGGGAGATAGTTAGGCTATTTTGATCAGTATTAATTTTATAGCAGTATTTCAGTAAATATTGTTAAGATTCTATCGTTTCTCACATCTTTCATTATTATCATAATTTCTAGCAGTAATATTTCATATCATTCATTATTTCCTTGGGATAAATTCTAGAGTCATTTTGCTGGGTCAGAAAGGGAATACATTTTATAACAACCGTAGCCCTTACTTTTGGTTGGATCCCTTTCTTGTAATTTTACTTACTGTTAATGAAAAACATCTCTGGGAACCAAAGCAGAAGTGTTATATCTTAATGTGACTGAGTCCCTAGCACAGGGCTAGCGTTCCATATAGCCACATGAAAGTGGTATTTCCCTTCTGACTTCAATAACAAAATAATAACAACAACTATTATTGTTGTTGTCATTGTTGCTATTGCTACCGTCTTCTGTATGGTTTTCCTGCTCAGAGGCCCTCCAGTTGGGCTCATGAGAGAGGAATGGGCCATTTTCTGGGAGCTCCATTGACCTCTCTTGGAGCATAGCACAGAGGTTCTGGTACACTCTTTGTATGAGCAGGTGAGATAAACTTTTCCTGAGCCCTCAGAGTCCCTCAACTCTAGACAATAGGTCTTCTCTACTGTTTGCCCAGTGACACCTGCAAGAGTCTGGTGTTCATTGTTGTGCGCTTCTCTTGGTAGGCTCATCTATTGAGTTTGGCTTTTGCTGACTAAAGTAAGGGAAGCTGACCGAGTTGAGGAGAGTAGCTTGAAAGAATAATCTTAGTGTTGTTATATGGCCTGAGGGCTCCATGTGAACCTGCCAAAATACATACACATGAATTAATCATCCCAAACCAAAACAAGTCCCAGCATTGAGCACAGTACATAGAATACAGTACAGGCAGTTTTTCACAAGTGTTTGCTAAGTGAAAATAGATGAAGGACGGGGTTAATTATCTCTTGCCTTCTCTTGTAATAGATGGCATGTCATGCACCCAGAGTCAGATATTTATGTCTCCAGGAATCTTTTCACAAGAGAGGTGGAAGATTATGCCTCATATGTGCCACATATTCTTCTTCAACTCCAGGGCAAAGAGCAAGATACATGGACCTAACAAGTACCATTAAGTTTATGTAAAGAAAATTATTGACCTGTCAACTATAAATTGTGTGAGCATATAGTCAAAATATTTTCAGATACACATGGTCTCAAAGTCACTTCTCAAGCAGATTTTTGGGAAGTTACAGGAGGATGCGTTTTACTGAAAATGGATGAGTAAATCAAGACATGGAATCTGGGATCCAGGCATCCAGTCCAGGGGAGAGGCTCAGGGAATTCTTAGGATGATGATGAAAGAAAGACCATAATACTATCAGCACAGCAGACTGACAATGCAACCAGCCTAGAAGGGAGGAGGACCAAGGGTCTCCAGAAGGGGTGTATTCCCCACAAAAGAAGATCTTTTGACTACACGATGGGTTTGACTTCACTGGGAGAAGTTTTATAGCTCTATGTGAGAATTTGGGAGATGATGAATTAATGCTAGGTACAAAAAACCACAAAGGAAAAATAAGGCAATTGTTAACTATAGGAAGAAATAATTGAAAAAAAAAAGAAATACTTGAGAGAAAATGTAACCTTGGTATATTATGTGGCTCACCTGTGAACAATATTTTTTAGAGATGTTATCAGGTAAATAGTTAATATTAGATTAACAAAAACATTGGTGTAGTTATATGTGAATGAATTGCAGAGGTGAAGTGTGTGTGCTGTGGAGGGACAAGGAAAAGAAAAGTGGTGTAAAGAGCTGAATACTTATCCTTCATCACAGAAAGTCAAAAGATAAATGTCTAAGATTGAAAAATCAAGAACTAGCAGTATAAGCATGTCCTTTCAAGATAAAGAGGTAAATTCCTAAGAAATGGCTAAAAAGGTTGAAAGTTATTGCCTTTTGGGAGAACAACTCAAGGGTAAGAAGAATTAGAGAGGGAACTGCTGTTTTTCACTTTAAGACTGACTTTTAAAAAACTAGGTACATATATTATTTTTAAAAATTAAATTAATAAAAGTGCCAGATATGAGCAACTGAGGGAATTGATGCATACTTCTTCTCTTGGGGGCTTTTGATAGCTAAGCCTGTGGGTTTTTTTTTAATTAATTAATTTATTTATTTATTTTTGGCTGTGTTGGGTCTTCGTTTCTGTGCGAGGGCTTTCTCTAGTTGCGGCAAGCGGGGGCCACTCTTGATCGCGGTGCGCAGGCCTCTCACTGTCGTGGCCTCTCTTGTTGCGGAGCACAGACTCCAGACGTTGACTGAGCCAGGCAGGCTCAGTAGTTGTGGCACACAGGCCTAGTTGCTCCACGGCATGTGGTATTCTCCCAGACCAGGGCTCGAACCCGAGTTCCCTGCATTGGCAGGCAGATTCTCAACCACTGCACCACCAGGGAGGCCCTGTTTTTTTGGTTTTTTTTTTTTTTAATTTTAAATCGTATTCCCTACAGTTGCTTCAGGGACAGGCATGGAGAGAAAAGGGGGCGCTGAGAAGGTACAGCTCTTCAACACTTTTATTGGTTTAATGTATTGGTGTTCGTGGTGAGATTTCACTTGAATTAAAAGGTCAATTGCTTAAAAAAACTTTTTTTTTTGAAGTTTGAAAGCACAGACCTAGACACAACTTTCCAGAGACTAGTTTCTCTTGATAGCCCCATGGATCCATGTGCCAAGCCCAGGGACTCCCTGACAAGGTGCAGGAGGAGAACCCCTCTCTCACCATTAGAAAGATATAAACTTCCAAGACTGAACCAGGAAGAAACAGAAAATATAAACAAGCCAATCATATGTAATGAAATTGAAACTGTGATTAAAAATCTTCCAACAAACAAAAGTCCAGGACTAGATGGCTTCACAGGCGAATTCTTTTTTTTTAATTAATCAATCAATTAATTAATTAATTTTTGGGGCTGCGTTGGATCTTTGCTGCTGCACACAGGTTTTCTCTAGTTGCAGTGAGCAAGGGCTACTCTTTGTTGCGGTGCATGGGCTTCTCCTTGTGGTGGCTTCTCTTGTTGCAGAGCATGGGCTTTAGGCACGTGGGCTTCAGTAGTTACAGCACGCAGGCTCAGTAGTTGTGGCTTGTGGGCTCTAGATCACAGACTCAGTAGTTGTGGTGCATGGGCTTAGTTGCTCCGCAGCATGTTGCTGGACCAGGGATCGAAATTATGCCCCTGCATTAGCAGGCGGATTCTCAACGACTGCACCACCAGGGAAGTCCCTTCACAGGCGAATTCTATCAAACATTTAGAGAAGAGTTAACACCCATCCTTCTCAAACTCTTCCAAAATATTGCAGAGGAAGAAACACTCCTAAGCTCATTCTATGAGGCTACTGTCACCCTGATACCAAAACTAGACAAAGATATCACAAAAAAAGAAAATTACTGACCAATATCACTGATGAATATAGACGCAAAGATCCTCAACAAAATACTAGCAAACAGAATCCAGCAACCCATTGAAAAGATCATACACCATGATCAAGTGGGATTTATCCAGGGATGCAAGGATTTTTCAATATATGCAAATCAATCAATGTGATACATCATATTAACAAACTGAAGAATAAAAACCGTATGGTCAACTCAATAGATGCCGAAAAATCTTTTGACAAAATTCAACACACATCTATGGTAAAAACTCTCCAGAAAGTGGGCATAGAGGGAACCTACCTCAATATAGTAAAGGCCATATATGACAAACCTACAGCAAACATCATTCTCAATGGTGAAAAACTAAAAGCATTTCCTCTAAGATCAGGAACAAGACAATGATGTCCACTCTCACCGCTATCATCCAATATAGTTTTGGAAGCCCTAGCCATGGCAATCAGAGAAGAAAAAGAAAGAAAAGGAATACAAATTGGAAAAGAAGAAGTAAAACTGTCACTGTCTGCAGATGACATGATAATATGATACATAACACGATACATAGATAACCCTTAAGGTGCCACCAGAAAACTACTAGAGCTAATCAATGAATTTGGTAAAGTTGCAGCATATAAAATTAATGTGCAGAAATCTCTTGCATTCCTATATACTAACAACAAAAGATCAGAAAGAAAAATTAAGGAAACAATCCCATTCACAATTGCAACAAAAAGAAATACCTAAGAATAAACCTACCTAAGGAGGTAAAAGACCTGTGCTCAGAAAACTACAAGACATTGATGAAAGAAATCAAAGATAACACAAACAGATGGAGAGATAGACCATGTACTTGGATTGGAAGAATCAGTATTGTGAAATGACTGCAGTACCCAAAGCAATCTACAGATTCAATGCAATCCCTATCAAATTACCACTGGCTTTTTTCACAGAACTAGAACAAAAAATCTAAAGATTTGTATGGAGACAAAAAAGACCCCAAATAGCCAAAACAATCTTGAGAAAGAAAAACAGAACTGGAGGAATCAGGCTCCCTGATTTCAGATTATACTACAAAGCTACAGTAATCAAGACAGTATGGTACTGGCACAAAAACAGAAATACAGATCAATGGAACAGGATAGAAAGCCCAGAGATAAACCTATGCACCTATGGTCAACTAATCTATGACAAAAGAGGCAAGAATATACAATGGAGAAAAGACAGTCTCTTCAATAAGTGGTGCTGGGAAAACTGGACAGCTACATGTAGAAAAATGAAACTAGAACACTCCCTAACACCATACACAAAAATAATCTCAAAATGGATTAAAGACCTAAATGTAAGACCGGACACTATCAAACTCTTAGAGGAAAACATAGGAAGAACATTCTTTGATATATATCACAGCAAGCTCTTTTTTGACACACCTCCTAGAGTAATGAAAATAAAAACAAAAATAAACAAATGGGACCTAATGAATCTTAAAAGCTTTTGTACATCAAAGGAAACCTTAAACAAGATGAAAAGACAAGCCTCAGGGACTTCCCTGGTGGCACAGTGGTTGAGAGTCCGCCTGCCAATGCAGGGGACACGGGTTCATGCCCCGGTCCGGGAAGATCCCACATGCCGTTGAGCGGCTGGGCCCGTGAGCCATGGCCGCTGAGCCTGCGCGTCCGGAGCCTGTGCTCTGCAACGGGAGAGGCCACACAGTGAGAGGCCCATGTACCACAAAAAAAAAAAAGACAACCCTCAGAATGGGAGGAAATATTTGCAAATGAAGCAATGGACAAGGGATTAATCTCCAAAATATACAAACAGCTCATGCAGCTTAATATCAAAAAAACAAACAACCCAATCCAAAAATGGGGAAAAGATCTAAATAGATATTTCTCCAAAGAAGACATACAGATGGCCAAGAGGCACATGAAAAGATTCTGAACATCATTAATTATTAGAGAAATGCCAATCAAAACTACAATGAGGTATCACCTCACACTAGTCAGAATGGCCATCATCAAAAAATCTACAAACAATAACTGCTGGAGAGAGTGTGGAGAAAAGGGAACACTCTTGCACTGTTGGTGGGAATGTAAATTGATACAGCCACTGTGGAGAACAGTATGGAGGTTCCTTAAAAAACTAAAAATAGAGTTACCATATGAACCAGCAAGCCTACTCCTGGGCATATCCAGAAAAGATGAAAACTCTAGTTTGAAAAGATATATGCATCCCATGTTCATAGCTGCACTATTTACAATATCCAGGTCATGGAAGCAACTTAAATGTCCATTGACAGATGAATGGATAAAGAAGATGTGTTACATATATACAGTGGAATATTACTCAGCCGTACAAAGGAACGAAATTGGGTCATTTGTAGAGACGTGGATGGACCTAGAGACTGTCGTACAGAGTGAAGTAAGTCAGAAAGAGAAAAACAAATACCGTATGCTAACACATATATATGGAATCTAAAAAAATGGTACAGATGAACCTGTTTGCAAGGCAGAAATAGAGACACAGACGTAGAGAACAAATGTATGGACACAAAGGGGAGAAGGGGTTGAATTGGGAGATTGGGACTGACATATATACACTAATATGTATAAAGTAGATAACTAATGAGAACCTGCTGTATAGCACAGGGGACTCTACTTAATGCTCTGTGGTGACCTAAATGGGAAGGAAATCCAAAAAAGAAGGGATACATGTATACATACAGCTGATTCACTTTGCTGTACAGTGAAAACTAACACAACATTGTAAAGCAACTATACCCCAATAAAGAAAAAAGAATTACCATATGATCTGACAAACAAACAAACAAAAATTTAAAATCATATTCCCTGCAGTTGCTTCAGGGACAGTCATGGTGAGAAAAGGGGGAACTGAGAAGGTACAGCTCTTCAGCACTTTTACTGGTTTAATGTGTTGGTGTTCCTGGTGAGAGTTCACTTGAATTAAAAGGTCAGTTGCTTTAAGAAACACTTTTTTTTTTTTTTTGAAGTTTGAAAGCACAGACCTAGACACAGCTTTCCAGGGACTAGATTTCTCTTGATAGCCTGGTGGGTCTGTGTGCCAAGCCCAGGGATACCCTGACAAGGTGGAGGAGAAGGATCCCTCTCTCACCACTAAGGCCTTGAGCTTTTCTGTCCAGAGGAGAAACGGATTCATGATGCCCTGTCTGCATCTTTGTATTTATTCCCTTCAGGGACCAAAGACCTGTGTCTGTGAGATGAATGATTTGAGATTGAGAGTGTGGTATGATTCTATAAAGAGACTGTCAGACAGACACGAGGCCCTGAGCTCACGGTCAGCCTTGATGTCCCACTGCTGTACCCAGCCGAGCCGAGCCACTGGGAGCTCAAACCCGGGAGTGTATGAGTGATGCTCCTATGGCAGTAAAGCAAGCAGTCATTGCCTCTTTGTGCCTTGCTAGGCACTGCTCTGAGCACTTCACATCACTGACCCCTTTAATCATCACAATCACACTACTGTTGCTCTTCACATGTTACAGATGAGGAAACTGAGGCCTAATGATGATAAGTAGCAAAGGCCAGGGACAGGATTTGAACCCAGAGCTCATGCTCTCAGCAGCTTCACTCTCCTGTTCCTCTAATCCACACACTTTAATATTCCTTCTCCTTCCATGTACCCATATACCCTTTCATGGAGACTTTCAATGAGGACTTTTAATTCTCTCAATCTTCTAGTTTGTTTTTAGTTAAACTGGAGTTTCTGCAAACATCAGACTCAAAACCAAAGCCGACAGAGAAATCCTTCATTGACAAAAACGCCTGGCACTCACACACAGACCATTTGAACTCAGCAGCAGCAGCAATCGGATACCCGTGTGGTAATGGTTTGGAATTAAGAGTTTAAGTCTCACACCCAAGGGCTGACACCCAGAGAAATCACTCACTAATCTCTGTGCTTGGTGTTGGGGCAGGGAGGTGAGGGGCTGGTTTTCTCTTGGGGAGGCCATGTGGAGCTTTCAAAAGACTCCTCCTCACAGCAGAAATCACTCTCCAACCCAGCCCCAGATACACTTGAATTGGGTGGACCCAGGTACTGAGTAAGGGATAGGGCACTGTGGACGGGCCTGGTGGCTGGGGGGCAGGAAGGAGGCTGGAGGTGGGCCCTACCTCCATGGCGTCTTGGCACACCTCCATGCCCCTATCACTCATCCCAGCCTCAGCGAGACTTCCTTGTATTTCTCCAACCTGCCAGGCCTGTACCTGCCTCTGAGCCTTTGCTCTCCGTATTCCCTATGCTCCTCCCCTGCCTTTTTCTCCCCACATGGGTCTCATCTCAATGTTACCTCTTCAGAGAAGCCAACCTGTCTGCCTACATTTAAAGTAGCCACATGTTTCCCATGCTTGTTTATTTCCCATATACTGTTTTTAAGGGAAAAAAAAGACTTCATAGCACTTATCGCTAGCTGAATGTATGTTTTTATTTTATTTTACTTATATATTTATTTATCTTATGCCTCTTCTGCTGCCATGAAAGCAGGGACTTTGTATTGTGTAAATTTCATCACCCCCAGAGCCTTAGAACACTGCTAATATACAGTAGAAATCTAATGACTATTTCTGGAATAAATGAATGAATGAATGCGTGAGTGAATGAATGAATGGGGTCCACAAGCTAGATGCGGGGAAGGCTGTCTTGAGACCGTGTTGAAGACCTCGCTTCCATGCTCAGGGAGAGAGCATGAAACCTTCCTATTGGGAACCCTATGACTCTTCTGGGGGATTTAGGCCAGGATTGCTTCCAGGCAAAGGGAAGTCTGAGCCCTTTTTAGCCTTATTGTTGAGAAGCATTTGGTAAGGGGTCAGTGAGGGGGAATGGGCGTCCTTCATGGTTGCCTCCCTAATCTCAGGCCTATGACACATCTAATACCATGATAACCTGGCCTCTATCATTGACCTTGGGCTGTCCAGTCAGTGCCTTCCCAATGCCTGCTCCTCTCCTCGGAGGTCTTTGGCTAAGGACATCTCTAAGCTGATGAGCAGTGCCAGGCATCTCTTGAACTAGGAGCTGTAACTTACTCACATCTGTAGATGTTCCTCTCCCTTTCTTTGTTCTGAGCCCCACAACGAGAACACTCATCCCTAAGATCTTCCTGTCTTGCCAGCATTATGGGGACCACGATAGTAGGGGAGTAAAACCCAGCTTCAGTGGGGCTTTCAGCTTAAGCCTTTTCACCCCCTCCCCTCAAGCCCCACCCTAGTGTGGTACAACCTTGTCCTAATGGGTCACCAGACTGGTGAAACCTGAATAGTTGGAGGTCAAAAGCAGCACTTGATGACAAGAGGGTAGGGAGGAGAGAGAGTGAAGGAGGAGCGGGGGCTTCCGAGGGGGGCCTGGGAGAGGCACTGGGACTATTTATTTTCAAATGGAGATGGATTTTATATTTCAACTTCATTGTTTTTATCATAGTGAAATCTTATGAGGTTGATGTGAACGGAGCCCTGTATGCATTGTTATGCTATTTGGTTTTGATAAAAAGTGGCATTGTACAAGATGTTCCTTGGCCACGTAAAACCTCGCTGCATAGGTAATGGTGGCACACAGCCATACCGCAAGTTGTGCAATGCCGTGGCAGCGAAAACAGAGCTGCTTCTCAGGGATTAAGGCTGGTATTTCAATTTGAACTTTAAGAAAGAGACTGATGGTACAGGAGCAACAGCAAGAAACAAAAAGAAAAGGAGAGAAAAAGAGGAATGAAGGGCAGGAATAATGGAAGACAAGAAAAAAGGAATCTAGGAAGGAGTGAAAGAACGAAGGCAAGAAAAAGAAAATGATACCATTTAATGGGGGAAGAAATTTTTTGTAAAATGGGAGAGAGCTGATAGGTTCTGAAAGAGATGAAATTTCTTTGCTCTTCTTGCTACTTTCCTTCCCGTCTACCTTTGTTCCAGAGCATTGCTGTAACTGTAAGTATATTCTTTTCTCTCCTTCTTTCCACGAAAGAGTAGGAGTCAAAATGTCTGAGGTGTTTCTCTCAGTTTTACAGGTTTAGAATAGTCCAGCAATGCTCTTTCATTAGCTCCAAGGCCCAGATTTTTTTCTTCACTTAAATCTCAGCCTGAGGCTGTGGGTGTCTCTCAGTGGCCTCATTGAGACGTAAGGAGAGGAGACCACTTTCTTCTCATCACTTTCCTTTTATTTTGGCTCCTTAGAAATCAAATGCTAAGACCTACCCAAGGCTCTTTGAGAAGATACTTTAGAGGCAAGGTGGTAGAGTGGGATGAGCATGATTTTTGGAGTTAGATGGGTGTACATCTGAATATTACACAGAGTGTTGACAAACTTAGAAAGCACTTAGCACATATTAGGTGTTTGATGACTTGGTTTCCTTATTGACAACTCATCTCATCTCACGAGAACACTGTGGGTCATTGTCTTGTAAGAAAACAAATCTATTTCTTAATCTGTAACTCCTAACTTTCCACTTGAGCAATGAACTTGAAGACAGTAAAAAACCTGACCCCATTTCTAAGAAAAACTCCACCACAGGGTTGGAATTCAAATGAATGGCTTCCGCCCGGTGCTGGCTCTAATGACGATGACCTGATTCAGAAAGAAATCAATCCAGTTGGGGTTGAGTGCCTGGAAAACCCTGCAGAACCACATCCAGACTCATCACACACAACAGAGCTATGACCTGTCAAGGTCAGTGGTTGTCAGTTGAGTTGGGACATAGCTGAGTTCCTCTTCTGTTGTCACCAATTGTGCAGCATCTGATGTCCTCCCTTCCCAAACAGATCTGTATTTGCTTAAAGAAAACATGTCTAGGACTTCCAGCTCCTTCTCTCACGGGGTCTACCACACAGTACTCTCCAGTCCTACCACCCTAACCTCGGTGCAGTTTCTAGATTATGCAGGACTACTGCATGTACCTGGGCCTTTGCACGTGTGGCTCCTTCTGTAGGCAGTTCCCTTCTTTACCACTTCTATCTGGTGAACACCTACTCATCTTTCATGATTCGAGTCCACCCTCGACTCCTCTGTGCAAACTTCCTGACTCCCTCCCGCCCTACCCTGGAAGAACCTACCCATCCTTCTTTGGACCTCTGATGTACCCTGAACAGACTTCTCTCATAGACCCTGTGTCTCCTTCCATTTACCTGGAAGATTTTTGAGCTTAATGACAATGTCTGATTCATTTCTGTATCCCTAATACCTAGTGCTGTACCTGGCACATGGGATCAAAATTTGATCATTGAATGAATAAATGAAAGAGTGAAGTAAATGATAGGGGTAAAGAAATCTTCAGACAATCTATTGAGATATCTCAAAAAGCAAGGGTCGGTTTTAGCATTCTCAGCTATTTTACCTTTGTTATAATTGCAAATTTATTTAAACTTTCAAGTGCTCTAATGAATAACCAGATCTTTCACAGGGCAACAGTACTTGGCATGTGACATGACAAGTACACACGTTCAAGACCTTTCTGAATAAATGGAAAAGAATGTGAGTTTTTAAGATTCTATGGAAATCTATTATGCTAATGGAGAGGAAGGGAAAAAGAAAGCATAGAAGAAGAGAAGAAATAAGATTAAATCATTGGACCAGAAACTGTTAGATGCTTTTACACACATAATTTCATTTGCTCTTCACAAAGAGCCTGTGGAAGTGGATATTATTATCCGATTTTATGCATAAGAAATTCTGGCCCAGAGAAATTTTATACCTGGTAGACATTGAAAGTTGATCAAAACATGTCTGCCTCCCCATTCCAGGGGTTGTAGAATTCTGAAGATGGAGTGTGAAAGATTTAACAGATCATCTAGTCTTAATCCTTGAATTTACAGATGAGAAAACAAGCTCAGGGACATAGGAGTCTTGCCTCATGTCAGCAGTTGTTGGCAGAGGTGGGATTCAACCTCAGGACCCAAAAGCTCAACCTCTTGAGGCTATAGGACAACGGTTCAAGAACAGGGGAACACGGTCCAAGCCCATCCCACTGTAGTGTCTGGGTCAGGTTTATGTGCCTGGAGTAGCTAATAACATCAGAGCTTTCAGATAAAAACAATTTCAGAAATTTCAGAAATCAAGCAACTTTAGGCTGACTCTGGGAAAAGGGGGACAGTAGCCTGCATATTTGACTGGCCTAAGTGTTTTTTTTCTCACCTTCTTAAAATAAATATTTATTTATGCACAGCCAGAAGATACTATAGATTAATTGCCATTACCCATCTCTATTTTTCACTTTGGTGATATGAGCTGGTCTTTTCATGGTGCATTAGAAGATTTGCAATTATTTCAGTGAATTTAATATTTCCTTTGTCATCTTCCATTAAATGATAATTATCAAAACTTAGGAATACATGAAGAAATTTTCAATTTTTTTTCATCCAATATTTTGCAGAATCCTTGTTGGCTTTTGGAGAGGTACATGCGTGAATAAGCTGACTGGGTAAGAAAAGGAAATGCACACCTGGCTGACTGTCTCCTAGGTGCTGCTCCAAATACCTTATAGGTATTATTTAATTTAATGGTGATAAGGACCCATGAGCTATTTATTTTTCTTAAGTCAGTTTTATAGAAATATAATTTAAATACAGTAGAATTCATACTTTTAGGAGTATAATTTGGTGAATTTCAACAAATATATACATAGACATAGCTACACCACAACCAAAATATTTCCATTACTCCAAAGAGCATGCTTATGTCCCTTTATAGTCAATCCTGTCCCCTCACCCAAGGCATCCACTCATCTGTTTTTTGTTTGTTTGTTTTTGCGGTTCGCGGGCCTCTCACTGTTGTGGCCTTTCCCGTTGCGGAGCACAGACTCCGGACGCGCAGGCCCAGCGGCCACGGCTCACGGGCCCAGCCGCTCTGCGGCATGTGGGATCTTCCCGGATCGGGGCACGAACCTGTGTCCCCTGCATCGGCAGGCGGACTCTCAACCACTGCGCCACCAGGGAAGCCCCACTCATCTGTTTTATGTCCTTTTCCAAAATGTCATATAAATGGAAGCGTACAATATGTAGCTTTTTGTTCTGGCTCCTTTCACTTACCGTAATGCTTGTGAGATTCATCCATATTGTGAATTACTTACCTTTATTATCCCAGCTTACCTATGAGGAAACTAAATCCCAAGCTGATTTAATGATTCACTCAGACTTATAAGTGGAGGCAGAACTCAAACACAGCCAGCCTGGCTCTAGTGCCTGTGCTCTTACTCACCTCTCTATAGCTCTGTACCTGGGGTCAGGGCCCCTGGCCTCAGTCATAACACACAGCGTGGTCTTGGCTAAATGCTTCACTTGTTTGAGTTTCCTCCACTGTATAATCCTAATGCTAGCTTTACACATGGACCCCCAGATGCTGTGCAAAGAACATGAGCTGCTGCTGCTTCTATTTTTTTTTCTTTTTCATTTTTAAGCTTGAGCAGAAAATGTTCCTGTATAAAGCTACAGCAAAATACCTTGGTCGAGAAAAATGCACTGTTCACGTGCTCCCTAAGGAGGTGTCTTTGGTCCCTGCTCTCTGAATCTGTGAATTCCAGTCCTTAGCTCTGGCTGCCACGCAGTTGGTATGGAATGAGTATTTCCTGAATGGTGAACACTATGCCTATTCCATCACTAGCTAGTTCAGCCACTTGCTAGCTGGGTGACCTTGTGCAAGTAACAGCCTCTTGGGGCCTCAGTCTCCTTACCTGTAATATGGGGCTCAAAGGCTGTGTTGAGTGTTAAGTGAAATCATGCTTATAAAACACAGTGTCAAAAGTCTGGCAATACCTCCATCAGCATTAGGCTCTTCTTATTTTCCTTCTGTCACAATTATCTCTAGAATTGAATTAAAGTTCAGGTGTGATAAAATGTGTAAAGAACTATGAAAATATAAGATTTAATAAATTCACTCAACAAACATTTATCAACCACTTACAACGTGCTTGGCCCTGGACTAGGCTGGGGATACAGCAGTGAACAGACAGACTTATCCTAACAAGGGAGAAGATTATACTACTATCTTGAGTTACTCATGCCCCCAAAAGACCCCCAGCATATTAATTTTGTCAAATATATGTCAATAATGAGGATCATAATTGCTAACATTTATCAAGTACTTTTTGGGGGCCAAGTATGGTGTGAGAGCTTGTTACATACATGTTACTTTATTTAATCCTCCCAATAATCCTCAGAGGCGCCAAGATTCCTGTTTTCCAAGTGAGGATAAAGAAGCTCAAAGCACTGAATGACGTTGCAGGTAAATGACTGAGCTGCATTTGAAACCAAAGCCTAAGTTTTAAATCGCTATATTCAATAGTTTTTAATTATCTCTTATTCACTAGAAATTGAACCGCAAGAGCTGCCAGCAGGGCTGCCATGATGCACAACACCCAGGACATACCATCGCCTTCATTGTCTGTGTGACTCATATCTCTGGAGTGGTGCAGAGCATAGCGTGAACAGCCTATGGGACAGCCCTGGCTGCCAAGAGGAAGGCAAGGACTATCCTTGGTAAACTAGACTTCAGAAAGGATGTGCTTGACACCTGGTAGGTCCCTAATGAATAGCTGTTGAATTTTAAAAAATGAGCTTGGCTTTCTGCTGGTTCAAGCACTCACCGAAGAGTTAACAGTCTGAAATAAAGATATCTATGCTAGAGAGATGGAAAAGCATACAAGCATTGTAAGAGTGGAGGTCACCAGTACAACCTGAGCTCACCAGCTATCACTCCTCCCCAGGCACAGAGCTCTTGTTCCCGAGTTTGAGAAAATAAGGAGGAAGATACAAAAGCATGAGACTTCCTCTTAGTCACGGGAGACTTCATGGAGGAGGTGTACTTCTCAGAGAACTGTGAGAGTGGGAAAAGGGAGGCACCAATGAAGCTTGAAAACTTTTTAAACACAGAAACTTCAGCATAAGTTCGTGGTCACATAAACACACTGGCAAGTAATGTGACAGTTGTGATCTGGCATTTATAAAAAGGAAAATCTTCCAGGATTCCTTTGTAAAGAGGAGGACTCTCCTTTTTAAGAGGAAGAATAAAAGATAATTCTGCTACTCTTCTTCAAATGACCTTCTCATTCCACTCTGCACAAGTAAGCCTACCTTTTTAATCATTTATTTCTCAAACAAGAGGTTCCCAAACTTTCCCAGTAAAGGTTCCCTTAGAGTCTCAGTAGACTTCACAGTGCCTGAAGCCAAAAGAGAGAATTTGCAGTTATAATATTGATTAGGTCCGTACAACCTAATAAGCATTTGTCTGCTAACAACTTAGTAGCTGTTAGAAAGAATAATGCACATACATTGAAAGAAAAAAAATGTTTAATTCTTAAACAACCATAATTACTTACTAATGAGATGTACGTGCCTTTTAGGCACTACACAGCTCCTCAAACTTTGGAATCGGCTTGGGTATTGCCACCCTAATTTTCTATTCCACAATGATTTTCACAAAACTGAGAGTATTATGCAATCTGAGGTCTTCCATGTGGAGGCGAAACCACAGAGATGGGGGAAAATAGGCTTGACCCAACATCCAGAGGACGGTGGCTGCCGGCATTGGTTCAGAATTTCAGTCATATCAAGACTGTCAAGGTGATTCTCTTGACCTTTTCCTCTTGTTTGCAACGTGGCTGCTACAAGTCCAAATATCAAGTGAATGAAGCAGGAAGAAAGGAGGAAAAGGTGGCGCCAACCTCGTCTGATCCCTTTTAACAAGGAACCAAAAGCTACTTCAGAGATTTCCTCGCAGCCTAGAAGATGTTCTCTAGCAGATCTCATGGGCCAGAAAGTGTGTCGTATGCCCATCACTGGCTGCAAGGAAAGCTGAGAAAGTCAGCATTTAGCTGGATACAAAGTGCTCCAAGTCAGGGCTTAGTAGCAAGAAAGGAGGGTGTGGATTTTGGGTGAACGAACAGCAGTATCTACTACAGAGCCACCTTTACTCATACAGAGATCAGCAGGACAAGGATTAATTCCTGCTTTCAGTAACCTCAGGTTTAACCTGGAAGCAAACAGATCTTCCCCCCAAATTCTGACTACTATAAAAAATGATAACTAGGTACCTATTGCTGTAGGAGGGTACTTAATTTGCCTAGGAGGGTCAGAGAAAGTTCTAGGAGGGAGCTGACCGCACTGTAACAGAAAGGCATTCAGAAAGAGGAACAGCAAGCCCAGAGGCCCAGAGATACGAAGAAAAGAGTATTACATGATTTGAGCAGTACATGATCCAGTGTCTAGAGCACAGGATGGATGGCAGGAGGGTGGGGCTGGCAGGAGAAGACACATCAGGGCATGGAATCAGCTATGGGAAGAATCGTGTAAGAAGGGCAGTCTATCACTTCTTTTTTCCTTTGGCCCGCATGACTTCCTTTGGGGAAATGTTCTTTTCCTATTCTACGGGTCTGCCAGTTATGTAGGCTAACCTTCCATTTTCTGCACGTGGTCCCCTGACCCAAACAGATCCAGAGTCCTTACAGGAATTGATATGGATGTTGAATGAGGGACTCCATCCTAAGGAAGACATAAACCTGGGGCTGCCAGTAGCCATATTTTCCTCCTTCAGAGAGAATGGGGGCGGGTAGGGGGTGGAGGGAGTGGGGAGAAGCTAAGGGGAAAATGGGGAGAGAGGGGCTGATGAAATAATTCTAACATCCTGGATCCAACTTAATTAAATCCATCCAGAGGTTACTTCAGCTAATAACATTTCTGTTTTTACTCAAGCCAGTTTAAGCTAGTTTGTATTAAGCTGGTTTGAGTTGGGTTCCTATCATTTGTAGTTGGAAGGGTCTTGAGAAACGGACTACAACCTGGAAGCAGGAAAACCCATCAGGAGGCTCTCACCACATTCTCTTCTCATATCTGGCTACAGGCTGGGCCTTCACGGGCTTCAAGACGACCTGCCCTGGCTGCTGGGGAGAAAAGCATAACTTTTCTGGAGATTTCCATCGTCCCCACCTTAGTCTCAGTCTGAGAGAGACACTGATTCTCACCCAGCTGGCTGGATGGTACCCACTTCCTGTCCTGCGAATGTCAGCTGTCTTCCCGGGCTGTTATCCGACTCCACTATCAGCCAGTGGCATCCAGGAACACATTGGACTTCTAGGAAAAGTGATGTTCTACAAGAGCAAACACATGCGGCCAGACCTGACGGTAACTCTAGCAGCTGTGCGCACATTGAAGCCCTGGACATTGTTCATGGCCTCTGGCATTCAGGAGCCTGGCACAAGCTCCACGTTCAGGAGCTGGCAAGATAAATAGCCCATTGACAGGCATTTCTGAGCTGGTAATGCAAATCCTTGGAGGCTGTAGGGCTGAGATAGGACTTATCATTGCTTCCAAGATGTTTCACCTGCAGATTTTAGTGCATCTTACATTCAAAACCAGACATCTACGAGCTGGGTGAGCCTAGGGAAGCTACTTCACCTCTCTGAGTGTCTGCTTCCTCAATTTTAAGTAGGCGTGATAACAGTATTTGCTAACGTGTACTGAGCACCTACTATATACCAGGCCTGCTAAGCACTGTACGTGTAGTCACCTCCCTCCGCAGGGGCTGACACATTTTGAGATTTTAATCTGGTTTGTCATTGCTATTATTATCTGTGGTACCATAGGAACCATCAGTTTCAATTCGATCTTTTTTTTTTTTTCGGTACGCGGGCCTCTCACTGTTGTGGCCTCTCCTGTTGCGGAGCACAGGCTCCGGACGCGCAGGCTCAGCGGCCATAGCTCATGGACCCAGCCGCTCCGCGGCATGTGGGATCTTCCCGGACCGGGGCATGAACCCGTGTCCCCTGCATCGACAGGTGGACACTCAACCACTGCGCCACCAGGGAAGCCCTCAACTTGATCTTTTAATGAATAAGAAAAGTGGCACCAGGAAGCAGTGAATGGATTGCCTAAATTCATATAGCATAATCAGTGACAGAGCAAAATCTAGAACCGAAGTCTCATCCAAATTAAGTTACATGACCCAAAGCAACAAACATTATAGGGTATCTATAAATTAACCTAGAATATATATGACTTCTATGGAAAAAAAAATTAAATCCTAATGAAAAACATAAAACCTGATCTGAATAAGCGGCAGTTAGAGATATTCTATGCTCTTGAATGGGCATTTTCAGATTATAATGGTAACAATTATTCCCAGAATAATCCATGCATTAAATGTGATCAGATACCAGTTGGGCTTTTTGAAGACATTGAAAAATGATTTTTAAAATGTCTTTGGAGGAAGAGAGATCCATCTAAGTCAACTTTAGAAAAGCAGAAGAGGAGAAAATTGCCTCACCAGTCATTGAGATGCATCAAAAGGTTACGGTAGTTAAAAAATAGTTTGGTATTGTTGCAAGAATGGGCAAACAGATCTATGAAACATCCAGAGAGGTAAGAGTCAGACCCATGTGTATATGGAGCCTAACATATGGTAAAGAAGGGCCTCACAGTTCTGTGGGGGAAAGGCCAGATTGCATAGTAGATGGAGTACAGGAAACTGCTTCACTATTTGGAGAAAAATAAAACAGGATCCCTACGTAAGGAGGTTCCAGATGAATAAAACAGCTAAATGTGAAAGATAAAATATCAGATGTTAGGAAAAAAAGCGAAACATCTTTGTGATCTAGGGGTAGGAAAAGATTTCACGAACGATATAAGGATTTCTTTTCAGCAAAGGACATTATGGACAAAGTTACTCAACAAATGACAGGAAAGATAAAAATTTTCTGATATCTAAAATTGAAAAGGTATTTATATATGGCAGACCTCAGAGATATTGAGGGTTTGGTTCCAGATCCCTGCAATAAAGTGAATATCCCAATAAAGCAAATCACATGAATTTTTTGCTTTTCTCAGAGCATATAAAATTTTGTTTACACTGTACTGTAGTGTAGTAAGTGTACAGTAGCATTATGTCTAAAAAAACAATATGTACCTTAATTAAAAAATACTTTATTGCTAAAAAATGCTAACCATCATCTGACAACACCACAGAGTTGCCACAAACTTTCAATTTGTAATTAAAAAAACACAATATCTACAAAGAGAAATAAAATGAAGAATAATACAACAAGGTATGCCTGTGTAGCATATGTGATATCTTCCTACTCAACCAGAAGAGAACAATCCCTGTGGGAAAATGGGAAAAGAGTGCCTTATGGATAAATACAGAAGAAATCTTAAAAGTTAATAGATAAATGAAGAAATGCTCGAAATCATTAATAGTCAATAAAATAAAAATTAAAGCAATAAGGCAGCTTTAAACCTATTAAATCGAAAAATCAGAAAGCTGTATAACGCATGGGTTGGTTGGGTATAGGGATAAAGAAACCCAGACTCACTGATCTACACTGATGAGAGTGGATCTAGATTATTTAATCTGGGTTAGTTAGTGAAATTAAAAATATATGCATCTCCAATGGCCGAGCAATCCCACTCCCAGGCATAAATCCCAAAGAAATTCTTGCCAAGCTCTAAAAGGGGTAGATTGTATTATTGTCCTCAATTATTTGCTCCCCTCTCCCAAGGAAAGGACTACACACCTCCACGTGATTTTCAGTGCCTGACTGTAGGAGATTGCCTTCTCTGCCCCAGTGTCAGTCTTAACCACGTGACTTGCTTTGGCCAATGAAACAGGAGTGGAAGTGATGTATGCCAACTGGAACAGAAGCTCCAAATGCTATTGCACGTTCTCTCCAGCTCTCTTGCTCTTTTTCTTCTGCCAGCAGTAGGGCTTGTTCCAAATAAGGGCTGTTCCTTCAGCCTGGATCCTGGACTGAAGACACACAGCACAGGAGGGAGCCTGTTGCCACCAGCTACAACATGTGGCAAGAACAAGAAAGGAAACTTTGTGGCTGTAAGCCACTGAGGTGTCTTCTTTTGTCTTGTTTATTATAGCAGCAAACTAACCAATACAGGACACATAAAATAATTGTTCGTTGGAGTATTATTCATGATAGCAGATAGTTGTGGGCAGCCTTAGTGTCAGTCACTGATAAAACATGGCACACCCTGTAGCGTATTAAGAAATCACCATATACAAAAGATTACATGTTCGCATGCAAACGTGGATGAACCTCAAGAACAGTGTTTAGTGAGAATATTAAGAAATAAAATCATATATATAACCAATTAACACAAAACTACAACTATCTATTTTGCAATAGTATGTACCTACAAAAAGATTAAAACATTGGCATGATTGTCTAGGGAATGAGAGAAGAATGGGAGTGAGATATGGAGATAAATGAATTTTTAAATGTCCAGCCATTTAAAAATTTAAAGAGTAATTTGAAAAAAATGAAAGGAAAAGGGAGCTACAGCTCCTGATAACCTGTTTGATGCTTTTTCTTCCATACCCCATTGATTCTTGTATTAGTCATACTCCCAGAATAATGATAATGCCTTATATCATAAATTGCTTCATATGTATTAACTACAATATTTCCTCTGATCACCAGAAAAACCCTGTAAAATAAGGAGGACAGATGTCATAATTCTCATTTAACACATTTTTAAACAGGGCTGGGGTGTCCACTGGTTTTGCTGGTAAGTGATTAGTAGTGGCTTACCTTGACATAGTATGTAATATGTGACAGGTCCTATTCTGAGTATTTTATAGGTTTAACGCATTGAAATTTCTCAGTCCCAAGGGTATGTCCTATTATTGTCATCTTCTCCATGTTACAGCAGAGGAAACTGAGGCACGATGGAGTGACTTGCCATGAAAATTGTATGTAGTGGGTCTAGGATTTGAGTCTAGACATTCTGACTCTAGAATTAGGGTGACCACATATTTTAAAGCCCCAATTGGGACAGTTTTAAGAATAAAAAAGGGTGCTAATAAGAATTAGTCTGGGGCTACACCCATAAACTAAGATGTCCTGGGAAAAACAGGACATGTGGCACGAGGTCAAATCCAAGCTTCCAGACACTCTGTTGTGCTGCCTCTCAGAAGGAAACCCAGGCCCCTGAGTCCATAAGTCAGTGTCCGTTTCATCACAGCAGGACTTAAACAGTCCCAACTTAAAATTAGATCTTGCCAATTCCCTGCAAAAATAACACAGAAATTGGCTCCATGAGTATTTAGAAAACGGAAATGGGAAAAGTGAGCTGGTTTCAGAGCTGAAAAGCAGTTGAGTTGGGCCCTCGGGGCCTTGGGTGGGGGCTTTCATTAGCAGGAGGATAAAGCCCCAGTCAAGTTTTGGCTCCACATCAAAGAGAAAAGGATAAAGAATCTGGAGATGTGAGCTCTCGCTCCTGATCTGGGGCTAAATTGGCTGGTCGACAGAAATCACCTTCCTCTAACACAGGGCACTCCACCCCTGTAAAATGGAGATGCTTCTGCTCCTTTCCCACCCAACCACCTCAGGAAGAATGAATGATTACACTGTAATAGCTTTGCTAAACTGGTGCTTACAAAGTGGCAGCATTCACTCACTGCCTTATATCCATGATCTCATTTATCACAATAACCCTGGAAGCAAGTATTATTATTTTGTTGCTGTTATTATGATATCCATTTTGCAGATGAGGAAACTGAGGCTAAAAGATTTTTAGTTGCTTGCTGAAAGTTACACATTTTGTAATAAATCCAGGTCTATCTGCCTTAGAGCCCATGCTCTAGGACATATATTTGCTCCCTATGAGAATTTAGTTTAGCAATTCTCCCCTATTGCTTGGAATAATGTCTGGTAGACAAAATGGGGACAACGTTCTTCACTCTAACTCATCCATGGATAGAGATTAGTGGTGGTTCCAAAGATTAGCTTCATTTCCCCCTCAGTTTTAGGAGAATCTATATACTCCAGACTTGAAAAGAAATGTGTGTTGATTTGGAATGGAAACAAATATCAAGAGAACCTCTTGGACTAATTTTTTAATACAGAAAGAATTGGAGATGAATAAGGCTTACAGAAAAGGAAAGTTTCCTCTTAGAAGGGAAGAAAAGAAGGTACCATGATGTAGAGAAATTGAGTCACCATAACTGGCATAACATCAATGCTCTATGCTGGTGTGAAAACTTCCCCTGCACAACACTTGAAGCTATTGACTCCAGCATCTCAGAGCCCCTTGGGCATGCTCATCTAATCATCCAAATTAAGAACAGCTTCTCATTGGCATGTCCAAGGACTCCCACACAACTCCAGCTGACCTCTGAAGCTCAATAGTCTTTATTAACCTGCTTTAGCTTTCGAAGAAGGATAAAAATTAAAGGACTTGGTGTTGGTGGTTAAAGCACCTCAGGGCAAATTATCCTAAAATTTATGTGGAACTACAAAAGACTCTGAATTGCCAAAGCAATCTTGAGAAAAAAGAGCAAAGCTGGAAGTATAACCCTCCCAGACTTCAGACTATACTACAAAGCTATAGTCATCAAAAGAGCATGGTACTGGCACAAAAACAGACACATAGATCAATAGAACATCATAGAGAGCCCAGAAATAAGCCCACACACCTATGGTCAATTAATCTATGACAAAGAAGGCAAGAATATAAAATGGAGAAAAGACAGTGTCTTCAATAAGTGGTGCTGGGACAACTGGACACCTATGTGTAAAAAAAATGGGGTTAGGAATTTTCCTCACACCATGTATAACAATAAACTCAAAATGGATTAAAGACCTAAATGTAAGACCTGAATCCTTAAAACTCCTAGAAGAGAACATAGGCAGAAGCCTCTCTGACATAAATCGTAGTAATATTTTTTGGATCAGTCTCCAAAGGCAAATGAAATTAAAGCAAAAATAAACAATAGGACCTAATTAAAAGCTTTTGCATAGCAGAGGAAATCACTGACAATATGAAAAGACAACCTACAGAATGGGAGAAAATATTTGCAAATGATGTGACAGATAAGGGGTTAATAGCCAAAATATACAAACAGCTCATACAACTCAATAACACAAAAACGCACAACCCAATCAAAAAATGGGCAGAAGACCTGATTAGACATTTTTCTAAAGAAGATATACAGATGGCCAACAGGCACATGAAAAGATGCTTCGCATTGCTAATTATTAGAGAAATGCAAATCAAAACAATGAGATATCACCTCACACCTGTCAGACAGGCTATCATCAAAATGTTTAAAAACCAGACAAAGATGTCACAAAATAAACTACAGGCCAATATCACTGATGACCATAGATGCAAAAATCCTCAACAAAATACTAGCAAACAGAATCCAACAGCACATTAAAAGGATCATACACCATGATCAAGTGGGGTTTATCCCAGGAATGCAACAATTCTTCAATGTATGCAAATCAATCAATGTGATACACCATATTAACAAACCAAAGGATAAAAACCATATGATAATCTCAATAGATGCAGAAAAAGCTGTCAACAAAATTCAACACCCATTTATTATAAAAACTCTCCAGAAGGTAGGCATAGAGGGAACCTACCTCAACATTATAAAGGCTATATATGACAAACCGACAGCCAACATCATTCTCAATGGTGAAAAACTGAAACCATTTTCTCTGAGATCAGGAACAAGACAAGGTTGCCCACTCTCACTACTATGATTCAACATAGTTTTGGAAGTTTCAGACACAGCAATCAGAGAAGAAAAAGAAATAAAAGGGATCCAAATAGGAAAAGAAGTAAAGTTGTCACTGTTTGCAGATGACATAATATTATACATAGAGAATCCTAAAGATGTTACCAGAAAACGACAAGAGCTAATCAATGAATCTGGTAGAGTAGAAGGACACAAAATTAATGCACAGAAATCTCTTGCATTCCTATACACTAATGATGAAAAGTCTGAAAGAGAAATTAAGGAAACACTCCCATTTACCATTGCAACAAAAGAATAAAATGTCTAGGAATAAACCTACCTAAGGAGACAAAAGACCTGTATGCAGAAAACTATAAGACACTGATGAAAGAAATTAAAGATGATACAAACAGATGGAGATGGATTGGAAGAATCAACATTGTGGAAATGACAAAAATAAACAAATGGGACCTAATGAAACTTAAAAGCTTTTGTACAGCAAAGGAAACCATAAACAAGATGAAAATACAACACTCAGAATGGGAGAAAATATTTGCAAATGAAGTAATTGACCAAGGAATAACCTCCAAAATATACAAGCAGCTCATGCAGCTCAATAACAATGAAGCAAACACAGCCCAAAAATGGGCAGAAGACCTAAATAGACATTTTCTCAAAAGAAGATATACAGATTGCCAATAAACACATGAAAGGATGCTCAACATCATTAATCATTAGAGAAATGCAAATCAAAACTACAATGAGGTATCACCTCACACCAGTCAGAATGGCCATCATCAACAAATCTACAAACAATAAATGCTGGATAGGGTGTGGAGAAAAGGGAGCCCGCTTGCACTGTTGGTGGGAACGTAAATTGATACAGCCACTATGGAGAACAGTATGGAGGGTCCTTAAAAAACTAAAAATAGAACTACCATATGACCCAGCAATCCCATTACTGGGCAAATACCCTGTGGAAACAATAATTCAAAAAGAGACAGGGCTTCCTTGGTGGCGCAGTGGTTGAGAGTCCGCCTGCCGATGCAGGGGACACGGGTTCGTGCCCCAGTCCGGGAAGATCCCACATGCCGCGGAGCCGCGGAGCGGCTAGGCCCATGAGCCATGGACGCTGAGCCTGCGCGTCTGAAGTCTGTGCTCCGCAATGGGAGAGGCCACAACAGTGAGAGGCCTGTGTACCGCAAAAAAAAAAAAAAGAGACATGTACCACTATGTTCACTGCAGCACTATTTACAATAGCCAGGACATCGAAGCAACTTAAGTGCCCATCAACAGATGAATGGATAAAGAAGATGTGGCACATATATACAATGGAATATTACTCAGCCACAAAAAGAAATGAAATTGAACTATTTGCAGTGAGGTGGATGGATCTAGAGAGAGAGTGAAGTAAGTCAGAGAGAGAAAAACAAATACCGTATGCTAACACATATATATGGAATCTAAAAAGAAAAATGTGGTTCTGATGAACCAGGGGCAGGACAGGAATAAAGACACAGAAGTAGAGAATGGACTTGAGGACACGGGGAGGGGGAAGGGTAAACTGGGACTAAGTGAGAGAGTGGCATGGACATATATACACTGCCAAATGTAAAATAGATAGCTAGTGGGAAGTAGCCGCATAGCACAGGGAGATCAGCTTTGTGCTTTGTGACCACCTAGAGGGGTGGGATAGGGAGGGTGGGAGGGAGAGGCAAGAGGGAGGGGATATGGGGATATATGTATACATATAGCTGATTCACTTTGTTATACAGCAGAAACTAACACAACATTGTAAAGCCATTATACTCCAATAAAGATGTTTTTTAAAAAAAAAGTCTACCAATAACAAATGTTGGAGAGGATGTGGAGAAACATGTACCCTCGTGCACTCTTGGTGGGAATGTAAATTGGTTCAGCCATTATGAAAAACAGTATGGAGGTTCCTTAAAAAACTAATAATAGAACTACCGTATGATCCAGAAATTCCACTCTTGGGTATATATCTGGAAAAAACAAAAACACTAATTCAAAAAGATACATTAACCCTGCTGTTCAGAGCAGCACTATTTATAATAGCCAAGTAGACAAGACATGGAAGCAACCCACATGCTCATCAACAGCCAATATGATTAAGATGTACATATATATGTACATATCTTCTTAATCATGAAGATATATGATATATATGAAGATATATATGATATATATGTCATAGAATATTACTCAGCTATAAAAATGAATGAAATTCTTCCACTTGCAGCAATATGGATGAACCTAGAAAGTATCATGCTTAGTGAAATCAGTTAGAGAAAGACAAATATCTATATCATTTTTATGTGGAATCTAAAAAACAAAATTAAAAATAAAAATACACCACCAAATGAATGTATACACAAAGCAGAAACAAACTCACGGATATGGAAAACAAACTTGTGATTAACAAATGGAAGAGGTAAGGGCGAGAGGAACAAATTAGGGGTATGGGATTAACAGATACATACTCCTATGTATGAAATAGATAAGCAACAAGGATATACTGTAAAGCACAGGGAATTATAGCCATTATCTTGTAATAACCTATAATGGAGTATAATTTGCACAAATACTGAATCACTATGTTGTATACCTGAAACTAGTATAAATTGTAAATCAACTCTACTTCGATTAAAAAAAAATTTTTAAATTTAAAAGCACCTTAGGGGTAATTTTTCCAGTGTCAGGCAGTGATGGTCTCCTTCGTTCATCCAGGCTGCATCTAGGGTAATGCAAAGGGACCCTGTGCTCCCTTGCCTGTATATGACATATGGCAGCCTCAGAAAATATTTACTCCTGTATGCTTTGCAACTGAGATAGACCTTCCAATCTCAACTCTTCATTTACCTCATTATTTTTTTTTAACTTAAATTCAGGTCTTAAAGTCTGAGACATGGAGAGAGCTACAGTGGATTCAGTTCTGTCCCCCTCATCAACTATAACTGAGTGATGTAACCTCTTTGGAATTTGTTTCCTTGTCTTGCTTCATAGGAGAAGGAAAAAAGAGATTTTTTTTTAATTAAAAAAAATTCAGAGAAAATCACTTTGAGAATACTTTAGCTGCTTTGGGGTAAAAAAGATTAGCTTCCTAATAGCAATTTTTGGCACAGTTCCTCAGCCAACTTAACTAAACTGAATAAATAGCTCAATGATGTGGTAACGTGGGGATAAAGTCATGGTGGCTAGGAAAACTATTCGGCGGCTGCCAAGAAAAACACACAAATTTCTAAAGGCAGTACTGACCCTAAACCTTATAGGTAGAGCAAAATTATTATTCCTTTTCATGCAGTTTAACTTCCATAACACTCTTCAATGTTGGGAGATTAGGTTGGCAAATGTCCAAGAGAACAGAAGAACAGAGCTAGCTTTTAAGACATTAATATTCCCAAAAGGCAGAGCAAACAAAGGATTAGATCCCAGGGGCAGAAATACCCCAGCAGAAATACTGCATCACTGATGCATTTACACCAAGACAAGAGAGTTTCTTCTCTCTGAATCACCTACTTAATGCCATCCTTCTGAAGAAACCGCTCAAAAGCAATTGGGATTCAATTGGCTAGGGCTTTACTGACTGGAGGAACTTCCCTCAAGGCACAAGCATCCTATCTTCTATTTTCTTCTCCATTTGAATATTAATAAATCCAAAGCACGAGGAGTAAGAGGACTCTAAAAGTCAAGTCTCAAATTCTATGGATGTAGCAAGATGATATTTTAAAATATACTGTGCTATCTTATTCCTACTTGCTCAAGCAAAATTCATCCACTGTCTGAAGAGGATTGGGCAAAAATGGCAGAAACAGCAACAACTTATATTTACTGAGTCTTTCTTAAGGGCCTGGCATTATTCTGACCACTTTATACCTACTATCTCATTTAATCTCCCTAGTAACCTTATGAGAAGAGCACTATTATCTCCATTTTACTGATGAGGGAACTGAGGTACACAAAGTTTTAATAAGTTATCCAAGATCAAAGAGCTAGGAAATTCAACGTTCAGCTTTTGCCTTCCAAACTAGGATTTTTATAGAGAACATGCTTATGAGAACAAAAACTTTTGATTTGCAAGTGCTTGGCTTAAGACAAACAAAAAAAGTTTGTTGCATTATAACATTCATATATACTAAAAAGTGTGCAAATCAATGAAGTTTCACAAAGTGAACAGTCTCGTTGTAATCAGTACCCAGATCAAGAAACAACATTGCCAGCACTCACAAAATCCTCCTTAAGCTTTCTTTCTATTTCTACCATGACTTCAAGAGTATTTCGACTTTTAAAAACAATTGATTTATTTGCACGTTTTTGAACTTCTTATATTTGGAATCATAACCTATGTACTTCTTGTGTGTGTTGGCTTCTTTCATTCAAATTTTAATTGTGAGATTCACTCACATTGTTGTGTTGTCTCAAAGATGTGTGCTAATCTATATGCATATGCCAAAATGTGTTTATCCATTTTACTATTGATTGACACTTGGATTGTTTCCAGTTTGGGTCTATGATGCCTGTAGTGTCACTATGACTATTCTTGGATATATCTTTTGTTGAACATAAACACACATTTTGGGGGGTACACATCTAGGAATGGAAGTGCTGGGTTATACGTTATACCTGTGTTCACTTTTTAAAATTTTTTTTAAAAAATTTTAACATCTTTATTGGAGTATAATTGCTTTACAATGGTGTGTTAGTTTCTGCTTTATAACAAAGTGAATCAGTTATACATATACATGTGTTCCCATATCTCTTTCCTCTTGCATCTCCCTCCCTCCCACCCTCCCTATCCCACCCCTCTAGGTGGTCACAAGGCACCAAGCTGATCTCCCTGTGCTATGCGGCTACTTCCCACTAGCTATCTATTCTACGTTTGGTAGCGTATATACGTCCATGCCACTCCCTCACTTTGTCACAGCTTACCCTTCCCCCTCCCCATATCCTCAAGTCCATGCTCTAGTAGGTCTGTGTCTTTATTCCCGTCTTATCCCTAGGTTCTTCATGACCTCTTTTTTTTTTTCTCTTAGATTCCATATATATGTGTTAGCATACGGTATTTGTTTTTCTCTTTCTTACTTCACTCTGTATGACAGACACTAGGTCCATCCACCTCACTACAAAGTATAACTCAATTTCGTTTCTTTTTATGGCTGAGTAATATTCCATTGTATATATGTGCCACATCTTCTTTATCCATTCATCTGTTGATGGACACTTAGGTTGCTTCCATGTCCTGGCTATTGTAAATAGAGCTGCAATAAACATTTTGGTACATGACTCTTTTTGAATTATGGTTTTCTCAGGGTATATGCCCAGGAGTGGGATTGCTGGGTCATATGGTAGTTCTATTTTTAGTTTTTTAAGGAACCTCCATACTGTTCTCCATAGTGGCTGTATCAATTTACGTTCCCACCAACAGTGCAAGAGGGCTCACTTTTCTCCACACCCTCTCCAGCATTTATTGTATCTAGATTTTTTGATGATGGCCATTCTGACTAGTGTGAGATGATATCTCATTGTAGTTTTGAGTTGCATTTCTCTAATGATTAATGATGTTGAGCATTCTTTCATGTGTTTGTTGGCAGTCTGTATATCTTCTTTGGAGAAATGTCTATTTATGTCTTCTGCCCATTTTTGGATTGGGTTGTTTGTTTTATTGTTATTGAGCTGCATGAGCTGCTTGTAAATTTTGGTGATTAATCCTTTGTCAGTTGCTTCATTTGCAAATATTTTTTTCCCATTCTGAGGGTTGTCTTTTGGTCTTGTTTATGGTTTCCTTTGCTGTGCAAAAGCTTTTAAGTTTCATTAGGTCTCATTCGTTTATTTTTGTTTTTATTTCCATTTCTCTAGGAGGTGGGTAAAAAAGGATCTTGCTGTGATTTATGTCTGCATTCACTTTTATAGATATTGCTCAACTGTTTTCCAAAGTCGTTGAAGCACTTTATACACCTATTAGGAGTATATGAGCTTTCTAGTTACTCTACATTCTCCCCATTTTCTGTTGTCTGTCTTCATTTTAGCCATTAGAGAGGGCAAGACTGGCTATATAATTTGTAGAAACCAGTGAGAAATGGAAACGTGGAGCTCCTTATTTAAAATTATTAAGAATTTCAAGACAGTGACAGCAAAGCTTTAAGCCAAGTGCAAGGTCCTTTCAAGAGTGAGCCCTGTGTGACTGCACAGTCCACATGCTCATGAAGACATCCCCAGAGGTGAGGATGTAGTCTTGTCACATTGTGATTTTAGTTACGTTTCTTTAATAAAATTGAATATATTTTTGTGTTTATTAGCCATCTTGATATCTTCTTTTAAAAAATAACCTATTGGGGCTTCCCTGGTGGCGCAGTGGTTGAGAGTCCGCCTGCCGATGCAGGGGACACAGGTTCGTGCCCCAGTCTGGGAAGATCCCACATGCCGCGGAGCGGCTGGGCCTGTGAGCCATGGCCGCTGGGCCTGCGCGTCCGTAGCCTGTGCTCCGCAACGGGAGAGGCCACAATGGTGAGGGGCCTGCGTACCGCAAAAAATACCCAAAAACCTATTCACTTACCTATTTGATTTTTTAAAATTTGCCTTTTGAAAATTAATTTGTAGAAATCTATCTTATTTCTGGATATCAGGTCTTCATTAGACCCAGGTATAAGGACTTGGCTATTTCCCAGATATGAGGTCTTGTTGTATACATAAACATATGTATTTGTGTATGTGTGTGTATTAAATCCCTTCTCCCACTCTGCGGCTCCCAGTCTCTCCGTGGTGTCTTTTTTTGAACAAGTTATTAGTTTTAAGATATTTTAACTTGTGAAATTTTTATGATTAGCGGTTTTGTATCTTACTTGAGAAATCTTCGCTTACCCCAAAACCACGAAAATATTATCTTCTGTTTTCTTCTGAAAGCTTTATTGTTTTACCTTTACACATTTTGATCTAAAAATTCATCTGGAACTGATTCTTGTGTATGGTTGAGGAAGGAGGATCAAGATTTATTTTTATCCATATACCTGGCGTCTAATTGACCCAGGACAATATTTTTTTAAAAGACCATCTTTTCCCCCTCTGCAGAGTAGTATCACCTCTGTCGTATTTGGGCACTGAGTGGGCAATAAGTGGGTCTATTTCTAGAGTCTCTACTCTCTTGCCTTGGTCTCTTTGCTATCCTACTAATGTTAATCTATCTTAACAACAGTTCTTAATATTTGGTAGGGTAAATCTTCCATCTTTATTCTGCTTTAAGACTGCCTTGTCTATTCTTGGCTCATTGTATTTCTACATAAATTTCAGAAGCAGTTTGGTGTTTGATTTGGAATTATATTCAATCTATAGATCAATTTGAGGAGAACTGACATCTCTATAATATTGCCTTTTCAGTTCATGAATAAGTTGTATTCCTTCATTTATTTATGTTTTCTGTGATTTCTCTCAATAATGTTTTATAAGTTTTAGTGTAGAAGTCTTAGTACATCTGCCATTTGATTTACTTGAAGGTACTTAATTTTTTATGTTATTTAAGTGGTAATTTTATTTTTTTCTTCCAGTGTTATTAAGATATAATTGACATACAGCTCTGTATGAATTTAAGGTGTTCAGGGAACTCCCTGGTGGTCCAGTGGCTAGGACTTGGTGCTTTCACTGCTGGGGCCCAGTTTGATTCCTGGTGGGGGAACTAAGATCCCACAGGCCTCCTGGCACTGCCAAAAAAATAAAATAAAAGTTTAAGGTGTACAGCAAAATTATTTAACTTACATACATCATGAAACAATCACCAACATAAGTTTAGTGAACACCTGTCATTTCATATAGATACAAAATAAAAGAAAATTTTTTCTTGTGATGACAACCCTTAGGATTTACTCGCAACAATTTTCATATATAACATAAAGCAGTGTTAATTATATTCATCATGTTGTACCTTGCAGCCCTTGTACTTATTTATCTTATAATTGGCAGTTTGTACCTTTTGTCCATCTTCATCCAATTCCCCCGCCCCCTCTACCCCTACCTTATATAGGAGATGTCCTATGTTGCTCAGAAGTCCAATCGCTCCAGGCCACCAGAACCAGGTGTTCAAGGAGTGTCCCCTGTGTGGGCTGCGTGAGCCCATTTTGTAGAGGGTCCACTGGCTACAGCTGTCCTGCTCTGGTGGGCGGGGCTAGCCCCCAGGCTGCTTCTCAGTGGCTGCTGCATAATGCTGGTGGGCAGCGTTGTCGCTTAGCAGGCTGAGGCTCAGCGGAGGTGCTGGAGTGCGCAGGGCTTTCAGCAGGGCATGCGCACTGGTGCTAACCTGTAGAGAATTCCAAAATGGCGCCTGCTATCCCCTGTCTTATGAAGGTAGCCTGAGTCTGCAAAAATGGCTCCTGCCATTTGGAATTGACACTGACTGTGTCAGTCCGCCCAGCGTCCCAGCTGGTCCCTGTCTCTCTGGCAGATGCTTCGAGATTAGTAAATGGATCCTCTTCACCTATGGTCCAGGCACTTTTTTCAATCTGCTGTTTTGAGCCAGATTTTGTGGCAAGTGAGTCTGCGCACAAGCACTGTAAGAGCGGGTTTTCCACTCCCTGCAGTTCTATAATTTTCCTCGGGTGTCTCCCTTGTTCGTTTTCAAAGGCAGGTGTATGGGGGACTTGTCTCTCCTGTACAGGATCTAGGGGTTGAAGTGCCTGACAGGGAGATTAAATTCCTCACTCCTTAGGGAAAAGATCCATACCTTTGTGATAACTCCTGGTTGTGGATCACTGCAGCTCGGTGTGTTCTTTTTCTTTGGTGAAATTATATCTCTGCCTCTCCTACCCATCTCGATGCTGTCCTTTTGCCCTTTGTTGTGGAGGTTCTATTTATCCAGTTTTCAGGTCCCTTTCCAAGGGAATTATTCTATATGTAGGTGTAGATTTGTTGTATCCATGGGAGGGGGTGAGTTCAGGATCTTCCGAAGTTGTAATCTTGAACCAAGTCTAAGAAAAAAATATTTTAAAATATCATATCCACAACAATACTATGAGGGAGTTACTATTAGTATCCCTATTTAATAGAGGAGGAAATATGACTCAGAGTTTAAGTGGTCTGCCGAAGTTCGCACAGCTGGTAAGTGAAGGAACTGGGTTTGTGGTCTGGGTTCAAACCCTGCTCCACCACTTACTAAGGGTCTTTGGGTTCTCCCAGAAGCAGACACTGAGACATGAATTTGAATGCAAGTAGTTCATTTAGGAAATGCAGGGAACATGGGTAGAGAGAAGGGGTGGTGATAAAGGGAAGGGTCAGTAGCCAACACAGGGCTATTCAGGTGATATGCAAACATATTCTATTCCTTTTGGATTTTCCCACAATGATTAACATGCTGCTTTGCACTCATATGGAGTCCAGGAAATGGGCAGACACATTAGTGCAAGGGAAGTTTCTGACACCGCAAGAATGTCAGTTGATCTATTGATAACAAACAAATGAGTTCCCTATGGCTCTCTACTTTCTAACATCCATTTTGTTGGCTTGTTTGTTTTTCTAACTTCTCTTAGATGTTCTTTTTTCTGTAATTTTCCTCCTTGTGGGTGAGGATTATCATGGCTCCTATCTGTTGAAATATTTGCCCTACCTAGGAAAATAGCCAGATAAATAGCAGTGATCAGCAGTAATAAGAAAGACAGAAGAGGGCTTCCCTGGTGGCGCAGTGGTTAAGAATCCGCCTGCCAATGCAGGAGACACGGGTTCGAGCCCTGGTCTGGGAAGATTCCCACATGCCGTGGAGCAACTAAGCCCGTGCGCCACAACTTCTTACCTTCTTGATATTTAAAATTCCACTCATACAGTTAGAAATAAGTCTTAAAATACAATTATCTTTAAGGGAAAGGGGAGCCTTCGATATTACACCTTCCAAAGCTGACTTGGCTTGGGCAGGGCAGTGAGGTGGTTTTGGAGGGGTGGGTAGCTGAGAGGCTTGGGGAAGGCATCTGGAAGAACGTGGAAAATGACAGCCTAGGTTTAAGCTGGACACAATGGTAGAAGCAAAGTCATGAGTGGGTCACAGATTCAGGGGCTGAGACTCCCCAGAATCGTTGGAAGGCCTGGTCCATTTGTTCTTTGTTCACACACGAAGGGTCTGAGTATTAGCATCCAGCTCAATTTTGTCAATAAGAAATTCCATTACTGGGGAATCGGGCAATGAAAAAAAAAAAGGGAAAGGACTTCCCTGGTGGTGCAGTGGTTAAGAATCTGCCTGCCAGTGCAGGGGACACAGGTTCAAGCCCTGGTCCAGGAAGATCCCACATGCCACGGAGCAACTAAGCCCGTGCACCACAACTACTGAGCCTGCGCTCTAGAGCCCATGAGCCGCAACTACTGAGCCTGTGTGCCACAGCTATTGAAGCCCTCTCACCTAGAGCCCATGCTCCGCAACAAGAGAAGACACCACAATGAGAAGCCTGCGCACTGCAATGAAAATTAGCCCCTGCTTGCCGCAACTAGAAAAAGCTTGCCCGCAACAACGAAGACCCAATGCAGCCAAATAAATAAATACATTTATTGAAAAAAAAAAAAGGAAAAGCATATTATGATCCATCTGGGGAAGAATGGTCTAGAGAAGACCCCTCCAGATGCCCATGATACTAACGTGCCCTCAGAAGCACACCTCTAGTTCCTCCAAGTAACATGGAAAATCAACAGCACTTAGATCCACCACAAAATGAGACCAGGGACTATGTGGGTGACTTCATGCTTGGCTTGCTTGGTACCTGACCTTGGCTCAGTCATTTACAAAATGTAGAGTTTCATACAGATTTACTGGGGGCTTAGAGTGTTGGTCCAAGGTTTAGTAAACAAACAAACAAACAAAAACACCCAACAGCAACACTGTTAAATGTGAGATTATTAAATCTGAGATTTCCTTCCAGTCTTTGGCCAAATGACAGCTTCTCAGTGAGGCATCCACTAAATGCCTGATTGAAAATTGCAGTACCCCATACCCAACTCTCTCTACCCCTCTGCCTAGCTTTATTTTTTTCAGTAGCAGTGATTTCTGCCTTGTATCATACTGTATAATCTGCATATTTATTTGCGTATTGACTTCCCCAGGGAGTGTAAGGTCCATGAAGGCATGGATTTTTGAAGGCTTTGTTTGTTGCTATATGCCCAGAACCTAGAACAGTGCCTGGCCCCTAATCCATGGTCAAGAAGTATTTAATGAGTGAATGAAATTAATTTATTCATATAACGGATTTAGAAAAATATCCAGCACACAGTCAGCGCTCAAGAATGTTAGCTTTTACTATTTTCTTTATAATGTTTAAATTTCAACAAAGTAGAAATAGTTGTTATAAGTCCCTAATATTAAAATAAGAGAAAATGGGGGCTTCCCCGGTGGCGCAGTGGTTGAGAGTCCGCCTGCCGATGCAGGGGACACGGGTTCGTGTCCCGGTCCGGGAAGATCCCACGTGCCGCGGAGCGGCTGGGCCCGTGAGCTATGGCCACTGAGCCCGCGCGTCCGGAGCCTGTGCTCCGCAACGGGAGAGGCCACAACAGTGAGAGGCCTGCGTACCACAAAAAACAAAAAAACAGAAAATGGGGAGTCTTTTTCATGATTTAAAAAAAATAAGGTCAATGCTCTGTCCCTCATGCTCTCTGATGCTTATAGCTTTAGTTCTTCTGGGTCCAGATCATTTTAATCTTACATTGCCTTGATCTGTGCTGTATATTGTCATCAGGGAAGGCACATTTCTATGTACATAACTGAACAAAGAAATTCCATAAAGGCAATAATTGCTTTTTTTGGTTATGAGGATTAAGAACGTCAATCAATGAAGCAATAATAGATTTCAATAAGGGGAATGGCTTCAGATTTTGTTTGAAGCAAGCCCTGAGATGCTTGCTAACCTTAGGCATATTAGGAACCAGTTGTTAAAATGGAGCCATGAACTCTATGCTAAATGAACTTGACCCCTTCCTGCTTCTAAGCTTTCTCTTCACTCAGTGTCTTCCTGGTTGCTTAGCGGTTCTCAGGCTCTATGTGAATCCTGCTTCATATACCAAGGGGCTCTTTAGAGGCTTAAAGTGATGCTTTCTTTCACTGTGAACTCCTCCCTCAAAAGCAAACACAGTGAGAAATCAGGTTGTCAAAGCTTCGCCCTCACCCACCCCTTTTAAGAGTTAGCAAACTGATTCACAGATGTGGTCTTTGCCAGGTCGCTCAGAAGTAGGTGGGGACAGGAGGTGAGGTACTTAGGGAGGAGTCCAAAGGCTTTTAACATTGATCGAAAGAAGTTGCCTAACAGGCAATGGGACTATCTGGGAGAGGTTCCTAGTGTGGAGGAAGTGCCCAAGACTCAGGAATGGGGTGGAGAGTATTTTGGCAGGTGACAGCCATTAAGAAGAAAGAACTACTTCTCTGAAGCAGAACTGGGGAAGATGGTCCAGAATGGAGCTGATGAACAGCATCATGGGTCTCCTTGGGACAGGAACCTCGCTGCCTCCCCACATGGTCATTTCATATCAGGCTAATAGGAGTCTCAAGGGTGGAAATGAGGTCAGCCTCTATTTGTCTTGCACTAATTTGTCCTGTTTGGACCCCTGGCAATTTCCTGTAGGCATAGAAGACCTCCTCTGTGGAAACTAAGGCTTCGTCCAGGAATAAGAAGAGACTGTTTTCATCCTAGTGAGGATTACTTTGTAGAGCCAGTGTCCCATTGTGGAGGTAAGGAAGGTGAGAGAAGATGATTCAATTACTCATTCATTTATTTGCATATATTTGCAGGGCACTGGGCTAAGTGCTGGAGATAACAACAACAACAAAATAATGAGTATATGTGCTAGGACTATATAAAGTGCCTTCCTTGATTCGTTATTTAATTGTCACAACAATCCTACAAGGTAGGTACATTGTTCATATTACACAATAGAGAAAATTGAGGTTAGGAGAGGTAAAGTAACTAGCCCAAAGACACGTGTCTAGTGAAGGTAGAAAGAGGATTGAAATCCAAGTCTGTCTGACTTCAGATGCTCTGCTTTAACCACCATAAGGACTTGGGTGGATCTCAACACTCATGTGGTTCACAGCCTAGGGAGAAAGACAGACAAATAAACATGTGAGAGATGTGGTAACTGCTAAAGTGTTGATCAATTTCAGCCACAGTGCAGTAATTCCCATAGCACAGAAATTACTATCTGAAGCTTTGCATTATAACTAAATACCCTTTATGCCCTCTATAACAGAGGTTCTAAACCTCAGCACTATTGACATTTTGGGCCAGATAATTCTTTGTTGTAGGGGAGTGTCCTGTACACTGTAAGGTGTTTAGCAGAATCCCTGGCTTCTACCCACTAGATGCCAGTAGCACATGCCTCCAGTTGTGACAACCAAAAATGTCTCCAAACATTGCCAAATGTCCCTGGGGGACAAAATTGCCCAAAGCTGAGAATGACTGCTCAGTCAGATTTAAACTTTTAGAGGGCAATAATATGTCTTATTCATCCTTTTATTCCACCCCAACATATACACATTTATAGAACACTCCACCCAATAGCAGTGGAGTACACATTCTTTTTAAGCACCCATGGGACATTCTGTAGGATAGACCATATTCTAAACTATTAAAAGAAGTCTCAGTAAATGTAAAAAATTTGAAATAACCACATGTATGTTTTCTGACCACAATGGAACTAAATTAAAAATCAACAACAGAAAGAAATATTGGAAATTTTCAACTATCTGAAAATTAACACATTCATAAATATCCCATGGTACAAGAAGAAATCACAAAGGAAATTAGGAAATTTCTTGAACTGAAAGAAAATGTAAACAACATATCAAAATTTGTAGTATGCAGCTAAAGCAGTGCTGAAAGGAAAGTTTGTAAACTTAAATGCTTATATTCTAAAGAAAAAAAATTAAAAATCAATAACCTGAGCTTCTATCCCAAGAAACAAAGGAAGGAGAGTAAATAAAATTTACAATAAATAGAAGGAAGAAAAAACAGAGATCAGATTGGAAATCAAAACAAAAAACAAAAGAATTTAATCATACCAAAAGTTAATAATTTGTAAAGATCAACAAAATTAATAAACCTTAAGCTAGGTTAATCAAGAAAAAAGGGACAACAGAAAGGAATAAAATCATGAATAAAATCACTATACTACAATCACTATTAAACCTACAGAAATTAAAATACTATAAGGAAGATTATGAAGAACTTTATGCCAATAAATTGAATAACTTAGAAGAAGTGGACAAATTCTTAGACATATATTATCAAAACTGACTCAAGAAGCAATACTAAAGTGAAATACTAGCAATGAACAATCCAGAAATAAGATTAAGAAAATAATTCAATACATATGGCTTCAAAAGGGGTAAAATACTTAGGAATAATTTAACATAAGCAGTGAAAGCTACTCAAGCCAAAAAATATTTCTGAGAGAAATTAGAGATCTAAATAAACGAAAAGCCATACACTTTTCATAGATTGGAGGATTCAGTATTGTTAGAATAGTAATTCTTCTCAAATTAATTTATTGATTTAAAACAAATCCTACAAAAATCCCAGCAGGCTTGTATGTATAAATTGAGAAACACATACAAAATTAATATGAAAATGCAAAGAACATAGCATAGCCAAAAGAATTTTGAAAAAAAAGGACTATGTTAGGGGATTTATATTACTTGACTTGAAGACTTACTATAAACCTACAACAATCAAGACATTGCAGTATTGGCATAAGAGCAGACATATAAAACAGTGGAACAGAATAGAGAATCTAGAAATAAATTCATATATTTTTGTTCCATTGATTTTCAACAAAGATTCCAAAGTAATTCAATGGGGGAAAATATAGTCTTTTCAAAAAAAATGAAGCTGAAATAATTGGATATCCATATGAAAAAAATGAACTTAGATTCTGTCTCACTTTACACATAAAATATTAATTAAAAATAGATCGTAGACCTTAACTTTAGAGCTAAAAGCATAAAATTTCTAGAAGAAAACATAGGAAAAGATCTTTCTGACCTTGGGTTAGGCAAATAGTTCTTAGATGTGACATCAAAACCACAATCTATAAAAAGTAAAAACATTCACCAACTGAACTACATCAAAATAAAAAACTTTTGCATTTCAGAAAGCACCATTAAGAAAATAAAAAGACAACCCACAGACTGGAATAAAATTTTGCAAATGATGTATCTTATAATGCAGATATGATCAAAATATATAAAGAACTTTTACACTCAATAATAAGATGACAAACAACCCAATTAAAAATGGCTGATGTATTTGAAAGAGACACTTCATCGAAGAAGATATATGGACTACAATAAGCACAGGAAAATGTGCTGAACATCATATATCATTAGGGAAAAGCAATACCACAAGAAGATATTATTACTTATAGACTGGAATGATAAAAAATTTAAAAGACCAACAATACCAAGACCTGATGAGGAAATGGATCAACTGAAACTCTCATACATCACTGGTGACAATGCAAAATGGTGTAGTCACTTTGGAAAGCAGTTTAACAATTTCTTAAAAAATTAAACATGTGACCCAGCAATTACACTCCTAGGAATTGACCCAAGAGAAATGAAAAAAGAATGTTCACACAATGACTTGCACACAGATGTTTATAGCAGTATTTTTCTTTTCTTAACAAAAATTGTATATATTTAAGGTGTACAACATGATGATTTGATAGACGTGCATAGTGAAATGTTTACTACAGTCAAGCTAATTAATGTATCATCTCCTCAGAGTTAATCTTTTTGCACAGTTAATCCTCATGTGTGTGTGATGAGAGAGCTTGAAATCTACTCTCTTATAAAATTTCCAGTATTTAAACAGTATTCTTAACTGTAGTCATCATGTACGTTAGATCTCTAGAGTTATTCATTCAACACAACTGCAATTTTGCACCCTTTGACCACATCTCCCTGTTTCCCCCACCTCTCCACTCCTGGTAACCACTGCTCTACTCTCTGCTTCTATGTTTTTGGCTTTTTTAGATTCCACATATAAGTGAGATCAAGCAGCATTTTATTGTAAGAGCAAAAAACTGGAAACATTTCAGTGCTCATCAACTGGTGCATTGATAAACAAATTGTGTTGTCTTCATACAGTGGAATCCTACTCAGCAATAAAAAAAGCGTGATACATGCAACAACATGGATGCATCTAAAAAATATTATGCTAAGTGAAAGACGCCAGATACAAAGACTACATATTATGAGTCCACTAATAGGAAATTTCTAGAAAAGGAAAAGTTATAGAGACAGAAAGTTAGTGGTTGCCTGGAGCTGGGGTTGGGAGCAGGGATTAAATGCAAGTAAGTACAAGAGAACTTTTGGTCAATTGAAATATTTTAAACTGGATGTCGGTAGACAATTCTATAAATTTACTAAAATTCATTGGAACATCCACTTACAAAAAATACATTTTACAGTATGTAAATTCTATCTCGGTAAAGGTGTAAAAATGATTCAAATAAGTTCTAAATTAAACAAATTATAATATTTGAGTTTGGGGTTATTATTTTCTCTTTGCCCCCCCTTCTGAAAATAAATGTTTTCCCTATTACACTAATTCTATGAGAGAACAGTTAGGTCAGAGAACAAGTCTTTGACATTTGTGTTCATGATTTCTGTCTCACCTTTTTACTGCTTATCATTAAGTGGCAAAAACTAAGGGACGTTTCCTTGAAGTTCAATAGCTTGTGTTCTGAGTTTACTTTTAAATCATAAACATGGAAAAACTAATTAAATAATGATATGCTAACCAAATTATACATAATATAGATGATGTTCCAAGACTACCCAAGTGGCTTTGGACCTGTAAAAAAGTGTTTAAAATGTAACCTCTAATGCAAACAGACTCTGGTGCGAGGTTGCAGGGACCTGCCACTGAGCAGGTATGAGGCTTGAACAAAGGCCTTCATCTCTAGGTTGGTCTATTTCTAGGCGTATTTCAAAGTGTGATCCCTGGACCACCTGCATCAGAGTCACCTAAAGACCAACTCCAGTCTTTAAATCTGTCAATACAAGACAGATTCCAGAGCTTCATGCCAGAAGTCATGAGTCAGCTATTAACTGATTTGTCATCTCTGTTAGGGGTTTAGGAGTAATATCCAGTATCTGCATTTGTAACAAGCTCCTTGGGTATTTTTAATGAACATTAAATTTTAACAACTCTTGACCTAGGTCTTACTTTCATCATTTGTGAAATGAGGGAATTAAACTAGAATTATTTCTGAAATTGTCTTTAACTCTATGAATTTGCGTCTTTTCCTTTTACCCATATCTTCTACCTGTTTTTTTTTTCTTAAGCTCCTAATTTTCCTCTAATCAGATTTTTTAAGTTTCATACATTTACTTGTAAAGGACTATGAGTTCCTCACAATGCATTCATCCTTTATTCTGAGAAGCCCATTTTCTAATCATTGTCAATGCATCAGTCAATCAGTATGTGCTTTCAACCTTTCTAGATGTCTCTCCTCTTATCCACCATTTGGGCAGAAGGATGAGCTTTGTACTTAGCAATCGGTACTTCACCATCCAGCTCCCTCAGCCACCACTTGACGGCAATTCAAGGGGGCCCAGTGTAGGGGTAAAGACTGTGTTTGCTAGGGTCCCGAGCCCGGGTTCAAATCCTGGCTCCCCAAGTACTGGCTCAGACAAGCTCCTTGACTTTTCTATTGATGTTCCTCATCTCAGAAATGGAGATAAGAGTATCCTTACCTCATAGGATTGGATTAATACTTGTAAAACACTTAGAATTGTACCTGGCATACAGGAAGGACTATGTAATTGTTTGTTAAATAAACGTGCTAGTTTGAATTGGTTTCAGACATAAATTTCCCATGGGACAGTTCTGAGGTGTCAGGTACAGGTATTTGCTTTTGGGTTTCAGTATTTGGGGGTCTTAACCCAGCCAAATAGGAGTCTCAAAGATACGTTCCAAGGAGATCCAGAATTCCATAGTGTGTGTACACGTGTGTGTGCATGTGTGTGTTTGGATGGGGAGGACAGATAGTAAACATGTAAGGTGCAATGAACAACACCTCTCAGACAGTCGTGTTAAGAAGCAAACAAAACGGAGTAATATGATGACCAGGATAATTCTGGTCTTGCTGAGTTGTTCCCTTGTGACTGCCGCTGTCCCATCCTTCCCTGGTCCTACCTTACCCCAGCCTCCTACCCCACCCATCCCAAGTTTGGACAGCCAGGGCCAAACAACTGACACGTGGAGTCCACATCAGCACACTGGATTTAGTCTACTCCTAAGGGTCAAATGGGCCAATTTCCCACATCCTGTGCTTCTCTTTATTTAAAAGCCCAAAATGACTATACCAGTGACAACCTTGTGAAAAATTTTCCATGAACTTTGGGCTAAAACCTTCCTTTATTTAATTTCACCTTAATTGCATCAGTTAGGCTGCTTTCATGTTTGCTCAACAAACTCTTTTGTTTATTTCACTCAGCTCTGAGCAACAGCTGCCAGATGGAGCCTTTGTTCTGAGGCCCTTTTCTAATAGTTTTCACACCAATCCTATTTGTTTTCCTCAGTGGCAGCTCCTACCCAACCTGAAAAATGTGTGGCCATTAAGCCTCTAAGGGCAAGCTCAGTTGCCAGCTGCCATTTACGCCCCATTCAGTTCCTGGAATGGAAAACTATGTCTTTCTTCTCTCATTTTGAAGGGAGCTATTTTTAGTTGTGTGGGGAAGGGTGTCAGAAGCCCTCAGATAACTTGAATTTTCGTCATAGTCTCACTGTATGACACTCATGCCCAACACCCAGCCTTTAGCCCTCCCACCCCCAAATCACTTTTGCTCTTTTTTTTTTTTTTTTTGTGGTACGCGGGCCTCTCACTCTTGTGGCCTCTGCCGTTGCAGAGCACAGGCTCTGGATGCGCAGGCTCAGTGGCCATGGCTCACGGGCCCAGCCGCTCCGCGGCATGTGGGATCTTCCCGGACCGGGGCATGAACCCATATCCCCTGCATCGGCAGGCGGACTCTCAACCACTGCGCCACCAGGGAAGCCCGAAGATGCCATCTTGGAGGTGGACCGTCAGCCCCAGATGCCCCAGCTGATGCCAAATGAACAAGAGATGAACCATCCAGCCAAGCCCTTCCACATCCCTTACTGACAAAATTACAGTGGAAACAAAATGATTGGCTTATGCCACTAAGTTTGGGGGTAATTTGTTATATAACAATGGACAACCAGAAAATTACTTCTTCAGACATCTCATTCCGACCTTTGTGAAGTCCATGCAAGGCTTTGATTCATATTCCTATTCACTGTCCTTGAACCTGCTATTTTCTCTGTCTGAAATACCCTTCCCTCTCCTCTCTGCATGGCTCACTCTTGCTTTTTCCTTGAAAACCTAAGTAGCACTTTATTTGACTAGACTTTTTTTAAACCTTCCTAGTCTGTGCAAAATCATTTCCCTCTAAGACCATTCAAAACGGAGTTTATTAAGCTCCTCCTATGTGCCAGACACTGAGGATTCAACAGTGAAGCAGGATGTCAGGATGCTCTGTGCTTCCCTCTTATGTCAAGAACTCCGCGTTCTGTTTGAGATGGCTTCTACCTTTGTCTGACAGTGAACTCCCTCCAGGCAGAGGCACTATGTTTCTCTCTCCACATTCTGAGGATCTAGCATAGAGCCGGTGTATATAGCAGGTGCTCAATAGATCCCAACCAAACGAGCAAATGAATTGTGATCTTTAGTTGGCATTTGTATGAGCTATCGACTTTAGGTTCGGCTGAGTCAGTTCAAGCTGATTTTTGTCAAGTCCAGCTTCCTCGAGTGGAAACATTATCAAAGCGCTGAAATGACAGTGGTGGGAATAAAGCCTAGTAGCAAATTTCCTGATATGGGTATCCTTCAAATGCAAGCCACAAATGCAACAACATTAAGAACCCAATGATAGAAACTCTATAGAATGAGCATTGAGAAATACTTGCCCAGAAATGCACAAGGAAATCTATCCTGAAGGTGAGAGAGGGAAGATTCGGAAGACTAGTACCATTCCTGTCACTCTGCTTGGGAGGTATATCACCCACTCTGAACCCAGCCCCTCTGTCTCCTCTGCCCTAGGGTAACAAACAAATAGGAGGATGGGAAGAGCCTAAACTCTGAAAGGTTTTCTGTTTTGTTTGCTCTTGAACACACCAAGCAGCTGAGCAGGAGAACTAGCTCTGAAAGTCAAAGTCACGTGCTCTTGCCTGAGGGTGGATTCAAAGGAAGCATTTATCAGGATTGAAAAACAAGATCTGCTGTTCTGTGGTTCTGTCTTTTTGTGCTCGTCACTGTTGTGTGCTGAAGAGCCTCCCAGATAGGGTGGCAGCTGTTTGTCAATACGGTGCAGAGGAACGACAAGCAGTTTGCCCATTATCTCAACCAGGGCTGACTTTACCTTCTTCACCCCAGGACGTTTGGCAAGGACTGGAGACATTTTTGGTTGTCCCATTGGATGAGGATGGGGGCTACTGGAATCTAGTGGTTGGAGGCCAGGGGTGCTACTAAACATCCTATCATGTACAGCCCCCTCTATAAAATCATTGAGCCCTAATTGTCAACAGTGCTGAGGCTGAGAAATGCTAGCACTAGTTTAGGGTACACCAGAATCACCCAGAAAGCTTGTTAAAATACAGGTTGCTGATTTGGTAGCTCTGAAGTAGGGCCTGAGAATTTCCATTTCTAACGAATTCCTAGGGGAGACTGATGCTGCTTTTGGGACCACACTTTAAGAATCATTGGCCCAAAACTTCTCTTCCCTGTGTGGCAGGAGCTCAGAGGGGGTGCACAATGGGAAAATCCAAGAAGGAAGCCTCCATGCGGGGGACCTCTCTGACCTCACCTTGGGTCAGTGAACTCCCTACTAGCTCAGTCCAAACACCTACTTCGGGTTGGAACTGAACAAACAATACGTAACACCGCAAAAATAAACAAACAACAACAACAACATTCCTGAAAGAAAAAGAGCTACCTGAACAGAGGAGGGAAATCAGCCACAACTCGGGTCAAGTTTTTGGCACATTCTGTGGAAGGACTCGAGGAGCAGATAACAATAGCTCCAGTTCTCTGGAAGGGCAGCCAGACCAAAAAACGTTCAATTAGTAAGTCTTGGCAAATAAAGACAACAAACAGTTTGGCAATAATAAATTAAGGCCATGCTTGGCGGACACCCAGGCTCAATACTGTATGCCTGCCAGGCTTTGTGAAAGGGTGGCTTTGAAGGCTTCTGAAAAGGGTCCATTTCTCAAACAATTCCAGCTTTTGTTTGTGGCCACCCTGTTCTTCTCTTCGTTCCTTTCTTCACTTATCGTGAACGGCACAAACATGAGAGGTAGGCTTCTGCCCTCCCAAGAGTTTGCCAGTTCACTTCCTTTCTTCCCAAGATGGTACCAGGAGTCCACTGCTCACCACTGCTGTCACCATGGAAGACACCCATGGATGGGACCTAAGGGATAGGAGACTCAAAGACATGAGCTTTCTAGTTTAAAAACACCATTTCCAAGAAAACAGAAAATGAAGGCTGCTCTCACTTAGAAACACTGTTTCCGTTTTGAATCTGTGTTTAAAGGTGAGGAAATGAAATCATTTAGTGAACTTGGTAAACACCTTAAAGCCTTGAAGAATGTAGTGTGGGGTCCACATCCCTTAAGGTTATCTGCATCCTGTAAGATGCTGTTGATGACATTAATGATGATAATGACATTATCTAATATTTATTGAGCTTTTGTTGTGTGCCAGACATAATTCTAAGTGTTCTATATCTGTTTCATTTATTTTTGGAAAAACCTTCAAGATAGACATTTTATTATTCCCATTTTACAAATGAGCAAATAGAGACAAAGAAAAATTAAGTCATAGAACTAGAAAGTGATTAGTGTCTCCGAGATGGGGATAAAGATTTTATTTCCCTTGTGGAAAACTGAAGTCTGACTCTTGCCAGTTTTGTAACTACGTGTGCTGGGTGGATATTCCATGCTCCTTGAAGGGCCCCGTAGCAACAGTGCACTCTCAAGCAGATACCTCTGCTCCAGGCAAATATGTTGCTGGACACCAACTCCTAGCACCATCAGGTGATGTCTTGCTGGCAGGACCTAGGTGTTCCAACTGTGCTCTGGCTGCTGGCATTGATTGTTTAGGGCAAGGAGTAAATTGATGTTTTGGGCAAGGAGTTGGGTTGTACTTAGGGCGCACTGAATGCACAGGGAAGAGAACACAAAAGGGCAAAAGGGCTTGCCAACCAAAAAGAAACAGCAGACCTAGTTTACTAGTTAAAATCAAACCTAGTGACTTTAGGTTTGATTTTAGTGATCAACAAGGTCACCCCTCACCCCTCATCCCAGTGTCTCCAAAGGGGCAACAGAGGCTCAGGTGATGAACCTACCCAAGAATACACAGTGAATGGTAGAAGGAAGACTAGAACTTGGGACAACTGACTCTGATTCCTGAGCTCCTTCCATTATACCACTCAGCCCCCTACCATTGGTAGACCAGTGGGATGAACCATGTGGAATTTCTGGACCCAGTGGGTTTGGTAAAATTCACAGAATCTTAGCATCCAGAGAAATTTCACCTGGTTTAATCTCTTACCTTCTATGAAGCTAGAGAGAAAGCAGTAGTGACATCGTAGGCATGTTCTTGGGTCTGTGGTTAGAGGTATGAGTGCCACACAAGGCAGCATTGACCAACCCATCCAGCAAGTGTGTTCCTGTCCACTGAGAGCCAGGATTGCTGTAGGTTAAGTAAGATGGTGCTGTCTAGGCAACCATCCTACAGGAGCCTAAGATCAAGGCGACTAGGTTGTCAGCCCCCAGAGAGCATCAGGAAGACACAGGAAATAAACATTGGGAAAGAAAGTTGAGATTGAGTTGTGGGGAGTCTTGAATGCCTGGTGAGGCAGGCTTGACTTCACTCTGAAAACAATGGGGACCACTGGAGCTTCCTGGGTAGATTTTTGACATGGAGAGAGCTCTGCTTTAGGAAAAGGCATATATGGCTTAATGTCTGAATTTGAGAGCTGACAGCAGGTGGCAGGCATGGAAGCAAGGAGAAGTTTGCAGCCATCCAGACAAAATCTAACGTAGAGACTCAGAAATTTTACACCTAGGATGTATCAGATAGAAATGAAAACATAGGTTCATTAAAAAACTGTACAGAAACATTCATAGTAATTTTATTCACAATGGCCCCAAATAGAAATAACCCAAATAAATGTCCATGATAGTAGAATGGATAAACAAACTTATACATCCAATGGACATCAATATTTAAACATGAAAAAAAAAGTGAACAAAACAACATGCAGGAATCTCACAGACGTTATCTTCAGTGGAAAAAAGCCGGACACAAATGAGGATAGAGTGTATGATTCCATTTTTAAGAATTTCTAGAACAGCCAAACTAATCTAAGATCAGAAAATCGGAACCGTGGTTGCTTTGGGGGAGGGGAGAGATTGGGCAGGGACACAGAGAAACTGGGGGGTAGAAAATGTTTGACATCATAATGGAAGCCTGGGTTAAGTGGATGTCTCCACTTGACAAATTTGTACAGCGAAGATTTGTGCTGTGCAAATTTTGCTTTAGAAAAAAAATTTTGCTTAAAACTAATTGTAGCATAATAATAATAATTGATTAGGGGATGGAAGATGGCATAATATTGGTAATTGTAGGAGCTGAGTGACAGTTATATAGATATTCATTACATTATCCTGTTTATTTTGTAGGTGTTTGAGATTTTCCATAATAAAGTGTTAAAAGTAAGTAATGGGCAAAGATCAAGGCAGTGGAAAGAGAGAAGCCAGGAGGATGAGAGACATCGTAGGGGTGAACTCAGAGCATCTTGGAAACTACTTGGATGCAGGGGGCAGTTTTCAAAGGCGAATGTTGAAAATGATATTTCAGTGGCAGTACCTTTAATGAAGTGAGGAACAGGGTTCAGAGGGAGAGTGGTAGGTAGGTTCAGTGTGAGATGTAGTGATTCTGAAATGCTGGTGGGATGAGCAGATGAAGATGTATAACGGAAAGGAAGGAAGGTGGTGTCCTGCTTTGAGTGTCCTGGTTATTATGTAAAAAGAGTGGTAATTTACTATACACATTAAAAAAAATAATGCGAAGGAGGGAAAAATAACTTACAACTAGGAGATTATAAAACAGTCCATTCAATTTTACAGATAAGGAAAGCAAGTTTCAGAGAACTTGTGTTACCTGTTCAAGATTGCACAGCTCTTCAACAATTTCAATTGATTTCTTAGAATTCTGAGCTATTTGATCCCAACTCAGGTGTCATGAGCTATGCTTCTTTATCTCTAGTCCAGTGCTATTTCTGTGGCAGCTCTCCAACTCTTCCATATTTACTGTGGATGGAAACACTTGCTTGTCCCCTGTGCCTGCTTATCCACCCACATCCATGTAATGAACTCTGGCTACAAGGTACTCAGAGTGGACAGAGGCCACGGCTCCTCTGAATGTGAGCCCAATGCAATACACTATGAAATTCAACCTTGGAAAAATGGCACAAGTGACTTGCTCCTATTGGAAGCCAATCTTGACATTAATTAGGCCCTTTACATTATCTCTGATTCGTGATTGCACACATTTTAAAAACACAATTAGTTATGGGCCAGAGCTATGGAAGCCTTTGATTCATAATTGGCCGATTGTTTCCAGAAAATTAAACAAGGGAACAATAATACTGAGTTGGCGCTACAAGCCCCATCGAAAACACACACCCTAATTCCTGCAGCTGCCCAGGGTTAAAGGGCTTTTTTGTTGAGTGGCCCCCTACTCACCTCTCCAACCCTCAGTTTTTCAATATGTATATGGAGTTATGTCACTCCCTGGCTCAAAACCTCTCAGAAGTTCCCCCACTGTACTTGGGACAACGTCCCAACTCCTTGACATGACCATGAAGCTCTTCATGCTCTGGCCTCTGTCTCCAGCCTCACTGTTCCCTGGCAACCCTGGCCTTTCAGATTATTCTTATTCATTCATCTATTCTTTTGCTCATTCATTAATTCATTCTGTGAATATTTCACATGACTTTATTAGGTGTCAGCCCCAGTGCTAGGTACTGGGGATTAAACGATGAACCGGGAAGTCAAGGAGCTTTCATTCTCAGAGGAAGACGTTAATCAAATCATCACACATCTACATGATGACAAATTGTGGACACACAAAGAGTCAGAGAAAGGACATTCCAGGCAAAGGGAACAGCAGCGGCAAAGGTGCTGGGGAGGAGAAGAGCTTGGCAGGAAATGACAATGACATCACAGTGAAGGAGGAGGAGGTTGGAGAAATAGCAAAGGCCCAAGTCATGCAGTGCCTTGTAATCCAAGGTAAGGAGTTTGAATTTTCTTCAGAAGGTAGGATTTTAAGTAGAAAGGATGACACAGTAACACATGATGTCAAGGGCTTTCTGTGGGCTACTGGGTGGAGAGAGAATTAAAGACAAGCACACAGGGGAAGTGGGAGACCTGTTAGGAGACGACTAGAGAAGACCAGGTCAGTTGAGAAGTCAAACATCCTGGTTTGCCTGCAGCTGAGGGATTCCCTGGGGGTGGAACTTGCAGCACTAAAACCTGAAAAGTCTCAGACAAACCAGGAAAATTTAAGTCACCCTCCAGGTAAGACATGACGATGTCTTGAATTACAGGATGACACTAAGTGGAAGGATGTGAATGTTCTAGAGGTAGAGGCCTTTTATTGATGAACAGGACAAAAGGGATAGAAAAAAGAAGGATTCACGTTCTGGCTTTTGCAACCAGTTGGTAGAGCCTCCTATTGAGAAAGAAAAGACTATTTCCCATTTCTCTGTCTACCTCAGGGCTTTTTGAGCAGAAAGCAAGTTTACCGAGAAGAATAGCATGAAAGAAGCCACCTCCTCATTGTGTAGTAATTTCCAAAACTTCAGGCAAATAAATTATGTCTTGCATTAGGGTCAAAGCCATGGTCAGCTAGGAGTTTACTTTGTGTCTTGTTTTCAAAGAGGTCAAAGCAGTTTACAAACTTTTATGACAATCTTCATAAAATTCCATGCGGCACCAACTAAAATATAGGCAAGGAGACAAACAGAGGGAGATCAAACTATCATCATTATCGCTGGTAAAGCCAGTGTCTCGCTATGCTCACTGGATAACTGAAAGCAGTTGAAAATGCATCTTCTTGCAGAGAGCTGCTTCCTCCCTAAAGAGGGCTGTGTGGTGCAATGAGCACAAAATTTGGGCTCCAATCCTCCCTCAGTCACTTACCAGCTGTGTGACCTTGGGCAAGTTACCTAACCCCGTGAGCCTCTATTTTCTTGCCTATAAAAGGAGAATAATTACCTACCTTGCAGGGCTATGATGAAAATTAGAGATAAGGTCCGTACCTGCTGTGTAATAGGCTTTCCATAATGGCACCTTCCATTACCTCTGTGCCTCACTCCCCTCATCTGTAAAAGAAGGATGATCTCTCTTATATCTACTTTATAGGATTTTTATGAGCATTAAATGAGATTATCCATGTTGAGTGCTTAACATGGCTCCTGGTACACTGAGAGAACTAAATATTATCAATGACTTGCTATTATTAATAGTGGGAAGAGTTGCTACTGGTCTCCTCACTCTCCATTCACTTCTACTCATGACCAATATCATGCTGTGTGGAGCAAGGGCACCCTCACCTTGCACAGAAGTCAGGTTCCAAAGGTAGTATGTAAGGTGAAACTCACAGGTATTCAAAATTCCCCTCGAAAATACTTTCAGGTCTCCCCAAAGTACCGTGTACTTGGTTTTGTGCTTACAACTCTATATCTTAATATGTATGTATAAATGTATAAGGCATTCAGCAACTTACAGTACATAATAAAAATTATGTATGCAAAATTTGCTTTTACAATGTCACACAGTATTTTAATATTTTTGCCAACCATCAGTAGTCGAATTCCTATGGGTTAAATCATGTGTGATGTGATTCCACTGTGATCATCAAGAATAAGAGTTTTTGCAAAGCTAGTGCTTTTCTCTCCAAAACTAAAGACAATAGCTGTAGTATTTCCTAACGCTACCATAGTCACAATTAAAAATGTAAATAAGCACGTAATTCATTCAGCTAACTAAGTATGATAAAAAGCTATATCCATCAGTGTTTATTCAGCAACATTTATTGATATATAATAAATCAGCACGTAATACGTGCCAGACACGGTGCTAAATCCTTTACCTATATTTGTGAGAAGCAGCATAGCCTTCTGGTTGATGCTCTTGAATTAATTACTTGGGTTCCAATCCTGGCTCCACTATTTACTAGCTGCGTGTGAGCAGGTGCTTATCCGATCTGAACCTCCATTTTCTAATCTGCAGTATGGAGATAATAAGGTATCTGATTCATCAGGTTGTTTATAATGGATTAATAATGAATGCAAAATGCCTTGAATGATGTTTAGTCTATAGGAAGCACTCAAATATTAGCTTCTGTTATCAGTACTTCATCTGTACCTTAAAACTATGAGTGGGAACTATTCCTTTCACTATTTTATATGCAAGGCTGCTAAGACAGAAAGTTTATATAATAATGTTTAGTTAGTATTTACTACAAACCCAAGACATTCTTAGTGGTTTGTATAGGTTCCCTCACTTACAGCAACCCCAGGATGTAGGTGCTGTATCAATCTCACTTTTCAGATGAAGATACCCAGGCTCAGAGGGATCATCAATGAAATCTAAGGAATGATTTGGAGAAATGCCCACTTGAATTTCTAAACGAGGAGCTAGAACCAGTGCTTATTCCGTAAGTAGCCATTTTCAGTATATCTTCATTCTGGATCAAAAGAGATCATCTTCCTTTAAAATCGCTCTGTCCCCTCACCTCTTTTGTTCTTTGCCTGACTGTTATATGTGTATACTGTGGTGAAATCAGCGGTTTATTCACTCCTTCAACAAGTTTATTGCAAGCCTGCTATGCCAGCTGCTAGGGACACTGCCACCAAAGATCTGCTCCCTGTCTACACTTGCACCAGCCCATTAGGAGACTGAGAGAGAACAATAATTTCCCACAAAGCATTTATCCACACATAATCTCTTGAGATGCCTGCTGGGAGAGGTTTCCGTGGTATTCATTACCCAGCCCCTAAGACGCTGACCACATGAGCTCCTCCTAACAGCTAACTGCTCAACGGGCTCTGATTAGCTCTCCAGCCAAGACAGACCTGTCTTAGATGATAGAACATTTCAACAAGGGAAAACACAGATAAGCATAATGTGTTAGAACTTGTGGTGAAGGCGTAATCATTTGATTTTTCTCTACTTCTGCAGAATGATTTTTTAATGTCTTCAGGTTAAACTGGTTCACCTGACATGCCCTGATCTGCATCTATGCTTCCAGTTTATTGACTAACAAACAAGTCAGGGCAGCAGTACAGGGTTCTGGTCAACCTGGAAGTGTCAGAAAAATATGAGTTTTTACATAAATGGTATTAGTATTTTCCCCAAAATTATACATTGTGGTTACTAGAGCACCAAACCAGAAGTGTGGAGAGTTCAGCTGAAGTCTTGGTTTGCCTTAAAAAGTCATGTGACCTTAAGTGGGCCATTGACCTCCAGCAGCCTCAGTTTGGTTTCTTCCCATTCGAGTTAATCAGCTGCTGGGTCCCTCTCAAGACTAATATTCTATGATTCTTGGATTTGATTTCTAAGAATGTCCTAGTCCCCTGGAAACCCTCACTATGGGGTTTAACTTCATATATTACTGACAGAATTAGACTTCTGTGCTCCAGTAGCTAGGAAGAGAAATATGGAAAGTACTCTAAAGCTAGGAAAACTACACATAAACTTCTCATCCGTTGGTAAGGAAGGAGATTTTGTTTTTTTCCTATACTGGTTACAATGGTGACTATTTTTATTTTCCTCATCATAAGATGTTCTGGGAATACCCTCGAGTCCAAACAACTAGAAAGGTGAAGGCATTTTTTAACATTGGCAACCCAACATACCACTGGGTGCCAGAGAACACGGGCACTTTCTCTGACCGAGAGGTGTGAGACTAGCCAGGTAGCCAAGGCTGCTCCCGCCAGGTTCTTCCTCCTGCCCTGCTTCACTCTTCCAAACGTAATCAGTGACCACAAGAACATGGCAAAGGTGTTAAGTAGGTATTTTGGAGCCCAGGATTCTAAGAACTGTACCAAGCTTCTACCAGGACTGTTTTCAGAGCCAAACCAACAGGAAATGACTCTTTCTGTTCCCACTCCACCAAAAAAAAAGAAAAGAAAAATGGCCAAACCTGGTTTGGCATGTGACCACAGTAATGCCAAAGAAAAGAGGTGTGGCTGAAAGGAGAAGGCAATGAAACTGAAGCCACTACCCCTACCCCTACCCCTACAATACACACACACACACACACACACACACACACACACACACACACACACACACACACACACACACACACTCTGCTGCTCCATTTCTTTCCCCAGTTTGCCCAATGGACAGTTATATCAGTATTAAGCTCAGCAAAGTAAAACTTTGAGAACTCAGAATTTCCCTCAGATGAGGCCCTAAAGCTTAGGAAATAATTCCATGCATTGCCATTGAACTCTGGAAAAGGACTCTCTTAATTTCCGCCAAAGAAAACAACAAATCTCTTCTCTGCAACTCTCTTAATCTGCCAAATAAAACAGTCACTCTTTTTCCCAAACTCTAAACTCCAGTGTCAAACGTGTTTGTGAAGATGAGGTTAACAGTTTGTAAATTTGAATTTCAAGTGGGCTATTCATGAATCAATAGAAAACAAAACTTGATAAATTGATTGTTCTGCTCTTAGATGACATTGAGTACCTTGGTCCTTGGGGGGTCTTATGATCTAAACAATACAGGGAATATTCATTAAGTGAAATTCAGATTATAACCATTTATTTTCCACTGTGTTTTTTCCCCCACAGATTATATATTTTTTAAATTAAAACAGCAATTATTGGCTCTAAATAAATGTCAACAGAAAAATCATTAAAAATTATCCTTGTGATGCCAACCTTTTTATAAGAAATATTAACTTGAAGATAGGAAGCTAAATGGCTAGAAGACCAGAATATTCAAAATCTCAGTACAGAGCCAGCTCTGCCAAAATAAGTTGTGTAACTTCAGTTAAAATATAACTTGTTTGGGCTTTCTTTGACCTTTATTCATCTGTAAATAAAATTTTGGGGCTGGATAGTTTCTAAGTTTATTTAAAAAATCTAAGTTTCAATGACTATTTTAATTATAATTCGTGTTTTTCTTGCTGCCTTTTACCATCAGTAACTGTCACTTAGGCTAATCCTGACCTTATACCAGACATTGATTAAAATTCTTTTTGCTAACACATCTTTTGGTATGTAATAACAATGAGATAAAGCTTTGGGACTTAGGCCAACTTAGTATCAAAAGCCCTTCTCAATGATATCCCCTCAAGATCTGACAGTTTCTAACAGCTTCTGGGTAGGGTACTTTTATTTAAGCAATCAGCCCTGTATCTGCTCTCCCACATGGGCTGTTACTGAAATGTGTGCAGAGGAGTTTCAGGTCCTTCTTGGCTCCTCCTTACCTCCAACTGCAGGGCTGCAAGAGAGACAGAGAGAGAGAGAGAGAAACAGGGACAGAGACAGAAAGAGAGACAGAGACAGAGACTGAGACTATCAACCGTACACGGGTACAGAGAAAGCAATAGACACATAGGAGGGATTGTTCTGCACTGCAAAACTCTGTGACAACATTTTCCAATCATAAGTGGTAACTTGCTGCTCCTTTTTAATAAATAATTACTGTCAGCTTTTCAATATGCCTTAAACTAGGAGCTGTTGGTCAGGTATTAAATGAAACAAATATATTAGGTGTCTCTTACACACCCAGTATATTTAATCTACCAGTTTTAAAAACTTTATGAGTAAGAGACTATTTCTCAGAAGCTACTCCTAGAAGGAAATTGCCCTTTCTGTGACAATACATTTAAATGTAGTAAACAATTTTTTTTCTAATGTTAAAAGTAATTCGTGCTCATTATAGAAAATTCAAAAAATACAGAAAAGTCTGAATAAGGAAAACTAAAGCTACATGTACCCAGTATGGGATTAATAGATACCCACCACTATATATACAATAGATAAACAATAAGGATTTACTGTATATAACAGGGAACTATATTCAGTATATTATAATGGCTTAAAATGGAAAAGAATCTGAAAAAGAATATATTCTTTATATATATATATATATATATATATATATATATATATATATATATATGAATTACATGTGGCAGAATTCTGGGGTTTTTTTCCTTAACAATTTGGTGTGAATGCATGCAAATACCTGTATAGGTTATGTATGTTATATATTTACCTGTATTTTCATAGTTGAGATCATGCTGGGGCTATAGTTCTCAGTGATTCAATGATGACACACCCGTCCATTTCCTTCAGAATGTCATATAAAGCAAGGCTTGCTGCTGACACATTAAGGCTGACAGAGTGAGGGGCATTGTCCAGAGTTGGTTGTCCCTGGAGAATTTCCTTGTACCAGGTGCTTTGGTAATCTCACAGATTCCATTGATTATAGTTACCACATATCACAATTTTCCATGCTTCCAGGACAGGTATGATGTTACTCAGACCCCTTCAAAGAACCGTTCCTAAACAAAGACTACATTTATATCTGTTTAATACAACACGACTTTGCAAACACTTTCAAATCTTCTCTGAAATAAATTCTTGACAACTTTGCAGGTACAATAGTATTAGAACACCTCATGTTTAGCCAGCCAAAAAGATCTTTCATTGAATTGAATTCCGTGTTTCCTTTCTGTGTCTTCATTGAATTGAATTCCATGTTTCCTTATCACGAACTGTTACAGGGCATGCACAGAGCCTGCCTGGTGATGGCATTCTCCTTAGCACCCAGCTCTATTCTTCAGAAAGGATAGTTGAATTGATTTTAATATGCTCACCAAGGAGAGAACTGTTAATGCTATCACCAAATATCCTACAGCCACTGTTTGATTCCGCCTCGGGAAACAGCCTCAAGGCAGGTGGAAGTACCAACACAGCATGAGATGGGTGAAGAAACCTGGAGAAGAAAGGACTTGCCTTAGAATCACAGCAGGAGGCTTAGAGTTAGAATGCAGAATTTGGAGTCAGTACTTGATCTCATCTAGTCACCATGTCCCTTGCTCCATTGAACTTTTTGGAACCATCCTGAAGAGTTCTGTTCGTTTTTCCATTTTGTTTATGAAACTTTTGAACTTGGTTATTTCATTAATTTCAGCAACATTTATTGAGGACCTAATATGTGCACAGTATATGAAAAGTAGTTCATACAGTCTGTAGCTTGACATATACACAATATAAGTTGGGCAGAACTGAATTCAAACCTCAGCTCTACTTTTTACTAATTTATTACTTTAGGCAAGAGAATTGGTCTCTCTGTGCCTCAGTTTCCTCATATGTAAAATGAGAATAGTAGCAGTCTATCTTCCTCAGCATTGTTACAAGAGTCTGTTGTTATTATCATTATTTTTTGTATCATAGCTTGTGCTAGACATCACGAATGGTACCAAAATATTCAGCCATCAATCCCAGAAGAGTAGACCCCTTATGAACTGAGAGAAATTAAAAACCAAATGGGGTGGTGTGTGCTATATGAAGGGAAGGGAGCGTAAGTAAGGGCTCAGGTAATCAAAATAAGGTTTCATGGAGAAGAAGAAACTTCAGTTGTATTATAGAAAAGAAAGTATGTGATTCGGTTGAGAAAGTGAGCTTGGATGATGTAAGAGTGGCTATAGCAAGGAATAAGTTTGAAGCTAGAATGGGGAACGATTGACTACCCAACTAATGATTTTAGTTTTCCATTCATTCATTCACTTATTTGTTGCCTTGGTGATACAATTGTAAGCAAGGCATGGTCCATTTCTCTTTATAGTCTTATGGAAATAAACAAAGATCAAATGAAAAAAGTGAAGGCTATTTATCCTGAGCTTGCTAGAGCAAGGGAGTAGCTGCATTTTGGCAGAAACTCAAAGGCTGGTAGGGAAGTGGGAAAGCTTTAGAGTGGAAAGAAAGGAAGACTTCATGTACGGCCTGATTGGAGGCTGTTAGCATGGGGAAGCTATAGGCACACAAACTAGAAGCAGGGCATCCTATATAATTGGTTAGGGGTGCATATTTGGCTTCCTTTGATTAGTCCTATGTTAGAAGGGACTTAAAAATTAGAGAAGCTGGGACTTCCCTGGTGGCACAGTGGTTAAGAATCTGCCTGCCAATGCAGGAGACACAGGTTCAAGCCCTGGTCCTGGAAGATCCCACATGTCGCAGAGCAACTAAGGCTGTGCACCACACTAATGAGCCTGCACTCTAGAGCCTGCGAGCCACAGCTACTGAGCCCGCGTGCCGCAGCTACTGAAGCCCATGCTCCTAGCGCCTGTGCTCCGCAACAAGAGAAGCCACCACAATAAGAAGCCCGCACTCTGCAACGAAGAGTAGCCCCTGCTCGCCGCAACTAGAGAAAGCCTGCGTGCAACAACGAAGACCTAATACAGCCAAAAAAAAAATTAGAGAAGCTGTCAGTTATTAATCAATCAGCATTTGGGGCCCATTGTCACAGAAATATTGTTTAGCTCCCTGGATTGTCATTGGAAGTAGCAATCTGGCTTCCCGCAAGTCTGACTTAAAGCAGGCTGGTTTCCTGGATTGTTTATTGTAGATAAGGGGGCTGGTTTACTGGGCAGGTTGCTGCAGCTTGTGAGTCAAAGTTCTATTTTTATGATGGCTATTGTCCATTTGTATATTCAGTCTAGTGGAGAAATAAACTAAAAAAATTGTAGGAACAGGAGCAAAACACAAGAGATTACACTATTATAAACACAATGAGAATTGGGTTAGGGAATGCCCTTTAAATAAAGTAGCCAGGGAAGACGTTTCTGTGGAGGTGGCAACTATGCAGGGATCTTAAAAGATGAGGAAGAGCCAGCCATTTAAGGAGCAGATGGAGGAGCATTCCACACAAAGGGCCAGAGAAAATACTTGGAGCCAGAAAGAGCAGAAAGTGTGTGTGATGTTCAAAGAAATGAAAGGAGATCAGTGCAGCCAGACAAGAGTAAGCAAGGGGAGAGTGTATGACATGAGGTTTGAGAAATAGGCAAGATTCAGGTCAGATAGAATTTTGTATGCTGTGATTAATAATAGATTCCATGCATGCAGGGAGCTTAAGCAGAGAGATGATTATGGAAGCCATTGCAGTAATCCAAGTAAAAGATGGTGGTCATGGTCTTGATTAAGGTAATGGGAAATAGAGATGAAAAGGAGTCAGTCCCTTGAGATGTCTTGAAGAAAGGACAAAGAGGACTTCCTGACAGCCTGAAGATGGAAGCAACAGGGAGTGGAGATAAAGGGAGGAAACAAAGAAAATTCCAATGATCGTGGCACTTACTGAGGTGGGGATACTGGATAAAGAGAAAAAACAGGTTTTTAGGGGAGAGGGAAATCAAGTTCAATTTAGATATTGAGGTACTGAGAAAGGCATTAGTGTGATAAATGCCATCTAGGAGGCAGGATACAGGATAGGTAGGTTCAAAAGCCATGGGCTGAACTTCTGTTGATGATCCATGCCTCATTTTTTTTTTTTTTTTTTGCGGTACACGGGCCTCTCACTGTTGTGGCCTCTCCCGTCGCGGAGCACAGGCTCCGGACGCGCAGGCTCAGCGGCCATGGCTCACGGGCCCAGCCGCTCCGCGGCATGTGGGATCTTCCCGGACCGGGGCACGAACCCTCGTCCCCTGCATCGGCAGGCGGACTCTCAACCACTGCGCCACCAGGGAAGCCCCGTGCCTCATTTAGTTGAACAAATGATACCCAAATAAAGAACAGGGAAGAAAGAAAGACAAGAGCTACAAAATTGAAGCTGGAGATAAACTCCAGCTGGGAATATCTGGCCCCAAAGTTTCTGGTCAGTTCAGTTAAAAAACTGAACAACAGAAAAGTGGAATTGCTTGGCATTGTGTGGTCCAATTACCTGGTCTGTTGGCTGCACTTGGAGTGTCATTTGGTGATACAGTCAAATGCAAGACATGGTCCATTCCTGCTTGTGGCCTAGTCAAGATAAGGAGAAGTAGCTGGGTTCAGGTGAGCTAGTAGTCATTAAGAGTGAAAAATCTCTCAGCTGTTGACCTTGCTTTCTACTTCATGGAGAACACAAAAGCAATCAGAAGAAAAGGTCCAGATGCCCACCACAGCATCTGCCAGCTGCTGGCATCTAGACCTGTATATTGTGCCCTCCCTCCTGTTATAAAGAATATCATCCATGCTCCATTCTGAAGCCAGTACCTCCAACTGTGTGCACAGATTCAGGGACACTGTTCCATTAATTCCCTTCCCTCATTATTGGACTATTCTCATCAATGAACAAACTCACTGCTCTTGCTTCCATCATCCAAAAATAGTTGCAAAGGGCTTCCCTGGTGGCGCAGTGGTTGAGAGTCCGCCTGCCGATTCAGGGGACACGGGTTCGTGCCCCGGTCCGGAGCCACCCATCACAATCTAAAATATATAACATATCCATTACTTCAAAAGGTCTTTTGTGTCCCTTCACATTCAACCCCTTTTCCCCATCCTCACCCTTAGTGACCACTGTTCTGATATTTGTCCCTATATTTTTGCCTTTTCCAGAATGTCATATAAATGGATTCCTGCAGTCCTACAACCTTATGTGTACAGTGTTTCTCTTTGCACAATGCTTTTGAGATTTATCTGTTTTGCTGCATGTATCATTAGCTTGCTCCTTTACATTGCTGAGTAGGGTTTAAGTGTGCGGATGTACCAAAATTTGTTTATCCATTAACCAGTAAATGGACATTTGGATTGTTTCCTGTTTGGGGCAATTATGAAGAAAGCCTACACAAACATTTACATTTGCAGGTGTTTGCAAATATTCCTTCCAGTCGATGGCTTGCATTTTTATTAGCATTCTCTTTCAAAGAGAAAAACTTTTAATTTTTTCTTTTTATAAATTTATTTATTTTTGGCTGCGTTGGGTCTTTGTTGTTGTACGCGGGCTTTCTCTAGTTGTGGTGAGCAGGGATTACTCTTCGTTGTGGTGCATGGGCTTCTCATTTCAGTGGCTTCCCTTGTTCCGGAGTACAGGCTCTAGATGCATGGGCTCAGTAGCTGTGGCTCGGGATTCTAGAGTTCAGGCTCAGTAGTTGTGGCACACGGGCTTTGTTGCTCTGTGGCATGTGGGATCTCCCCGGACCAGGGCTCGAACCCATGTCCCTTGCATTGGCAGGTGGATTCTTAACCACTGCACCACCAGGTAAGCCCGAAGCTTTTAATTTTGATTATAAAAAAATTATCAATTTTTTTATAATTTTTGTTTTTTGTGTCATATCTAAGAAATCTTTGTGTAACTCAGCATCACAAAAATCTCTTACATTTTCTTCTAAAATTTTTATTATTATAACTCTGATATTTATGTCTCTGATCCACTCAAAATTAACTTTTTTGTAAATGATAAAATAAGAGTAGAAATTCAATGATTTTGCATATGGAGGTCCAATAGTTTCTGCACCATTGACTGAAAAGGCTATTCCTTCCTTACAAATTACTTTGGCATCTTTGTCAAAAATTAATTTTCCATAGATATATGTCTATTTCTGTTCTTTTTTTTCATATGTTTATCTTTATGCCCAGAAGAAATTATTTTACTTACTATAGCTTAATAGTAAGTCTTGAAATTAGGTAATGTGAGTCCTCCAATTTGGTTCTTTATTCTAAAATTGTTTCAGTAATTCTAGATCCTTTACTACTTATACAATTTAGAATCAGATTGTCATTTTGTATAAAAAATAGCCTCCTGGGATTCTGATTGGGATTACATTGAATCTATAGGTCAAATTAAAAGGAACTGATATTGTAATAATAATAAATCTTCTGATCCATGAACATGGTACAGCTCTGCCTTTATTTGAGATTGTGTTTAATTTTTCTCAGAAATGTTTTGTAATTTGCAGCATACAAATTTTGCATGTATTTTGTTTGATATATCTCTAAATATTTCATGCTTTTTGACGTTACCATAAATTGTATCATGCTTTAATTTCAATTTTCATTTGTTTTTGCTAGTACATAAAAATAAAATTGATTTTTATATGTTGACCTTGCATCTTATGACCTTGTTAAACTCAGTTGTTAGTCTTACTGGCTTTTTTGTAGATTCTTTGGGATTTTTTACACACATAATTATGTTGTCTGCAAATAAAGATAGCTTTCTTTCTTTCCAATCTGCATATCATTTATACCTTTTCACTGTTTTGGACCTCCAGTAAAATGTTAGCTAGAAGAAGTGAGAGTAAATATTTTTGCCATATCCCTACATCTATTAAATTTTTTGAAATAATTATTAAAAATCTTTCTACACACACAAAAACCCTCCATGCTTACTTGGTTTTGCTGTTGAAATTTACCTAACATTTAAGGAAGAAATGAAACAAATTTTACAGAAACTCTTAGTCATTCAAAATTAAGTTGTCTGAGAGTATTTAGTAGATACCTTTCATCAAGCTGAGGAAATTTCCTTCTGTTAGTTTGCTGAGCTTTTTAAAAACAATTTTATTAAATCATTTTTCTATGTCTATTGGTATGATCACATGGTTTTTCATTTTCAGGTTATTAATTGATTGATTCATTGATTTTTAAAAAAGAATGTTGAGCCAACCTTACATACCTGGGATAAACCCAATTTGTTCATAATATATTATCTTTTTATATATTCTGGATTTGATCTGCTAAAATTTTCCTGAGGATTTTATGTTGCCTTGGTCTATAATATTCTTATAATATTTTTCTGGTTTTGGCTATCAGGGTAATTCTGACCTTAATAAATGACTTCAGACATGATCATTTCTCTTCTATTTTTTGAAGGTGTTTATGAATAATTGGTTTTATTTCTTCCTTAGGAGTTTAGGAGATTTTACCAATAAAACCGTCTGATCTTAGAGTTTCTTTGGGAAAGGTTTTTAACAATGAATTCTGATTCCTTAATAGATATACCCTTATACAGATTATATATTTCTTCTTAAGTAATCTATGGAAGTTTGTATCTTTTGAGTAATTTATGCATTTCATCTAACTTATCAAATTTATTGGCATCAAGGTCATAATATTATTATCCTCTTAATGTTTATAGGATATGTTGTGATAGCCTCTCTTTCACCCTTAATATGTTCTCTCTCAGTCAGACTGGAGGGTTATTTATTTTACTGATATTTTGAAAGAACAAGTTTTTGGTTTCTTTGATTTTCCCTATTGTTTTCCTGTTTTCTATTTCATTGATTTATGCTTTTATCTTTATTCTTTCTTTCCTTCTACATGCTTTGGGTTGATTTACTCTTTTTCTAGTTACTTAATGTATAGCCTGGAATATTGTTTTGAAACCTTTTTTTCCCCCTAGAAAGAGCATTTGATGCTATAAATATCCCACTGAAATTTGCACTGATAGCTGCATATCGCAGATTTTGATATATTATTTAAAATTTTTTTTTCCATTCAAAATATATTCTGATTTCTCTTATGATTATTTTAATTTAACCCATGAGTTTTTAAAGAAGTATGTAATTTAATTTCTAAATATTAGGGTATTTTCCAAATATCATGTTATTTATTTCTAATATAATTCTCTATGGTGGAAGAACATATTTTAGTAATTTCAATCCCTTTACATCTGCTGAGATTTGTTTTATAATCTAGAATATGGACTGTCTTGGTGAATATCCTAGGTACACTTGAAAAATATGTATATTCTGCTACTATTTGGAGGAATGTTCTCGAAATGTTCATCATGTCAATTTGTTGTCCAACTCTTCAATATCTTTGCTGGTTCTTGTCTACTTATTCAATTAATTGCTATAAGAGGGTGTTAAAGTCCCCAAATATGATTGTATATTTGTCTATTTATCCTCTTAATTCTATCATTTTTTTTCTGTATATATTTGAAACTCTACTACTGAATTATATTAAGATTCTAATTTTAATTCTCAGGGCAAACACTAAGAAAATAACTGAAAAAATATATGTAGTAAAAAAATAACAAGGGGAGCTTCCCTGGTGGCACAGTGGTTGAGAGTCCACCTGCCGATGCAGGGGACACGGGTTTGTGCCCCAGTCCGGGAAGATCCGACATACCATGGAATGGCTAGGCCCGTGAGCCATGGCCGCTGAGCCTGCGTGTCTGGAGCCTGTGCTCCGCAATGGGAGAGGCCACAACAGTGAGAGGCCCACGTACTGCAAAAATAAAACAAAAGAAACCAAGGAAATTAAAATAATACACTAGTAAAAATTTATTTAACACAAAAGAAGGTGGTAATTGAGAACAGAAGAACAAAAAGGCATATGAAATATTTAAAAAATAGCAAAATGGCACAAATGACACAAAAATAGCAAAATTACACTAAATGTAAATGGATTAAACACTCCAATCAATAGGCAGATATTGCAGAATACATTTAAAATGATATGACTGTATGCTGTCTGTAAAAGATCCACTTCAGATACAAAGACACAAATAGATTAAAAGTAAAAAGATTAAAGGGCTTCCTTGGTGGCGCATTCGTTGAGAGTCCGCCTGCCGATGCATGGGACACGGGTTCGTGCCCTGGTCTGGGAAGATCTCACATGCCACAGAGTGGCTAGGCCCATGAGCCATGGTCACTGAGCCTTCACGTCCGGAGCCTGTGCTCCACAATGGGAGAGACCACAAAAGTGAGAGGCCCACATACCGCAAAAAAAAAAAAGATTAAAAAGATATACCATGCAAACAGTAAACAAAAGAGAGCTGGAGTGGCTATACTAATATCAGACAAAATGGACATTAAGACAAGAATTGCTACTAGAGGGGAGAAAAAGGACATCTTATAAAAAATTGTCAATAATAATAAAATTGTCAGTCTATCAAGAAGATAGATTGTGTTATGTAAGAATCTATTGTAATCATGTGTGTACCTAACAACAGAGTCCCAAAATACAGGAAGCAAAACCAGACAAAACTGAAAGGAGAAATAAACAATTCAACAATAACAGTTGAAAAAAATCTAATGCCCCACTTCAGTAACAGAACAAGTAGACAGAAGATCAACGAAAAAATAGAAGAGTTGAAAAACAATAAAACCAACTAGTTCTAACAGACATATATAGAATACTTCATCCAATGACAGCAGAAAACACATACTCCTCAGTGTACATGAAGCATTCTCCAGGATAGACCATGTCTGAGACCATAAAACAAGTCTCAATAACTTCAAAAGAATTAAAATTATACAATGTATGTTCTCTATCCACACTGCAATGACTTTAGAAATAAACAACCAGAGGGAATTTGGGAAATTCACAAATATGTGGCCGTAAAGCAGCATTCTCTTAAATAAACAATAGATCAAAGAAAACTTACAAAGAAAATTAGAACGTACTTTGAGAGGAATGGAAATGAAACACATCATAAAACTCATGGGATTCAACTAAAGAAACACTTAGAGGGAAATGTATAGTTGCAAATGTCAATATTAAAAAGAAAAAGAAAAATCTCAAACCAATAAACTCTACCTGAAAGAAACTAGGAAGAGAAAACTAAATTTAAACAAACAGAAGAAAAGAAACAATAAAGATTAAAATGTAAGCAAATAAAATGGAGAATAGAAAAGCGATAGAGAAATCAACAAAACCAAAAGTTGTTTCTTTGAAAAGATCAACAAAATTGATAAACCTCTAACTTCACTGACCAGGAAAAAGAATGAGATAAGACTCAAATTATTAAAATCAGGAATGAAAGAGGAGATACTACTACTGAACTTATAGGGGAAAAAGGATTATAAGAGGTTACCGTAAGCAACCATATGTCAACCAATTAGATCACTTAGGTAAAATGGAAAAAAAATCCTAGAAAGACATAAGCTAATGAAACTGAGTGGAGAAGAAATAGAAAATTTGAATAAGCCTATTCACTTTGCTTCATAAGTGAATTCTACCAAACATTTAAACTCTTTCAAAAAATAGAAGAGGAGGGAACACTTTCCAACATTCCATGAGGACAGTATCACCCTGATAACAAAACCAGACAAAACTTCAAAAGGAAAAGAACCAAAAAACTTGGCATAAAAATCCCCAGGTTAATATTAGAACTGAACCCAGCAACATATAAAACCACGCTCAAATGGCACTTATCTCAGGACCACAGGTTTGTTTAACATCCAAATGTCAATGTATTAATAGAATAAAGGACGAAAATACCTACCATTTCAGTAAATTCAGAAAAAGCATTTGACAAGATCCAACACTTTCTTCATGATTAAAAACACTCAACAAACTAGGAATTTTCCTCAACTAGACAAAGAATACCTATGAAAAACCCACAGCTAACATCATACTTAATAGAAAATGACTGATGCTTTCTCCCTAAGATCAAGAACAAGACAAGGATATCTGCTCTTGTGACTTCTATTCAACATTGTACTGGAGGTTCTAGCCAAGGCAGTTAGTCAAGAAAAAGAAATTAAAGGTACCCGTATTGGAAAGGAAGAAGTAAAAATATTTCTATTTGCAGATTACATGATCCAGTACATAGAAAATCCTCAAGAATCCACTAAAAACTATTAGAATTAATAAACAGATTTAACAATGTGGCAGGATATACAAGCTCCATATACAAAATTCATTTGCATTGTTATACACTAGCAATGAAAAATCCAAAAATGAAATTAATAATCCCATTTACAACTGCAACTCTGAATCATCAGGCCTTTGACAGTCTATGCACATGTATTTCATTTAAAAAAAGTAGAAGGAAAAGAAATTCCATTTACAATAGCATCAAAAAAAGAAAATACCTAGAAATAAATTTAACAAAAGAAGTTCAAGACTTTATTCTGAAAACTATAAAACATTGTGGAAAGAAATTTTTTAAAATGAAAAGACATTGTGTATTGATGAACTTTAAAATTTAATATGCTAAGATGGCAATACTACTCACATTGATCTACAGATTCAATGCAATCCCTATCAAAATTTCAGCTGTCTTCTTTGCAGAAGTAGACAAGCTGGTCTTAGAATCCGTACGGAAGCACAAGAGATCCAGGATAGCTAGGACAATCTTCAAAAAGAAGAACAAATTTGGGACTTCCCTGGTGGTCCAGTGGTTAAGACTCTGCACTTCCATTGCAGGGGGCATGGGTTTGATCCCTTGTCAGGGAAGTAAGATCCCACTTGCCACACAGTGTGGCAAAACAAAACAAAACAAACAAACAAAAAAACAAAAACAAAAAAAGCCAAAAAAGAACAAAGTTGAAGAACTCACACTGTCCAATTTCCAAACTTACTACAAAGCTACAGTAGTCAAGATAGTGTGGTACTGGCATAAAGATAGAAATAGAAATCAATGGAATACAACTTAGAGTCGAGAGATAGACTCACATTTATGGTCAATTGATTTTCAACAAGGGCAAAAAAATCAATGAAGAAAGAATAGGCTTTTCAACAAATAGTCCTAGAACAACTGGATATCCACCTGCAAAAGATAGAAAATTGAATGGTCCAAATGGATTCCTACTTTCCACCATACACAAAAATCAACTCAAAATGGATGATAGACCTAAATATAAGAGGTGTAAACTATACACCTTTAGTGTAAGGTGTAAATCTTCATGACCTTGGGTTAGATGATAGTTTCGTAGAAATACCACCAAAAGTACAAGCAACAAAAGAAAAAAACAGATAAATTGGACTTCATCAGAATAAAAACGTTTGTACTTCAAAGGACACTGCCAAGAAAGTGAAAAGACAACCTGTAGGGCTTCCCTGGTGGCTCAGTGGTTGAGAGTCCGCCTGCTGATGCAGGGGACATGGGTTCGTGTCCCAGTCTGGGGGGATCCCACATGCCACAGAGCGGCTGGGCCCGTGAGCCATGGCCGCTGGGCCTGAGCGTCCGGAGCCTGTGCTCCGCAACGGGAGAGGCCACAACAGTGAGAGGCCTGCGTACCGCAAAAAAAAAAAAAGACAACCTGTAGATGGAGAGAAAATATTTACAAAACATAAAGCTACCAAGGGACATGCATCTGAATATATAAATAACTCTTACAACTCAACAATAAAAAGACAACCCAATTAAGAAATGAGCAGAGTGTGAATAGACATTTTTCCAAAGAAGACACACAAACGCCAATAAGCACACGAAAAGATTTTCAACATGATTAGTCATTAGGGAAATTCAAATAAAAACTGCAATGAGATGTGGCTCACATCCACAGGATAGCTATAATTGTAACAAGTGTTGGTGAGGATGTAGAGAAATTGGAACCTTCATACATTGCTGGTGGGAATGTAAAGTGTTGCAACCACTTTGGAAAACCGCCCAGTGGTTCCTCAATAGGTTAAACATAGAGTTTCCATATGAGGCTACCATATGAAACTCCTAGATGTATACCCAGGAGAATCAAAAACATATGTTTGTACAAAAACTTGTGCACAAATGCTCATATCAGCATTTTTCATAGCCATAAATGAAAACAACCTGAAAATCAATCAACTGATGAATGGATATGCAATATATGGCATATCCATACAATAAAATATGATTTGACAATAAAAAGGAATGAAGTACTGATACATGCTACAACTTGGGTGACCCTGGAAAACATTATGCTAAGTGAAAGAAGCCATTCACAAAAACCACATTTTGTATGATTCTGTTCATATGAAATATCTAGAATAGGCAAACGATAGAGGCATTAAAAAACAAACAAAAAAAAACATTGGTTGCCAGGATCTGGAAGGATGAGGGTTCGGCAGGAACAGGGGATGATACTAATGCGTTCAGGGTTTCTCTTTGATGGAAATGTTCTAAAATTAGATTGTGGTGATGGTTGCACAGCTCTTGAAATATGCTAACAAGCACTGAACTTTACACTACAGATGGGTAAATTATTTAGCATAGTATGTAAATTATATCTTACTAAAGCAGTTAAAAAAGTATTTTGAGTCATTCTTGATTCCTCTCTTTCTTTCACACTCCATTATAAGGAGTCCCATTATAAGGAAATCCTGTTGGCTACTGTACCTTCAAAATATTGCCTGAATCCAACTACCTCTTGACTCTTTCACCTCTCTCATGATGGTTTAAACCACATCATGTCTCATGAACTTCTGCTGTAGCTTCCAAGAGTTCTCGTTGCTTTTATCCTTGCCCTCCTACAATCTCAAACAATAGGCAGTGTGATCCTTACAAAATTTAAGTCAGATCATGTCACTTCTCTGCTCAAAGTCACGTAATGATTAATAAAATCCAGCACAAGAAAAACTGTAGGTCAAACTGACCAAGTACGTCAACAGACAAACTATAAGGGAAATAAAGGGATGGAGGAGACTTGCGGGTTAACAGAGACTTAAAGGAAGTATTAAGATTAAACTATTAGTGACTAGAGATAAGATGCAAACTTGGGTGATAAAACACAGAGAAACCAAATGAGTGATTAATAGAAAAGTCAGGAGGTGGTTACATTTGGACAGAGCCAGGGGACTCTGATTGGGACAGAGCCCATGAAAGGGCTTCTGAGGAGACTGACATATTTCCTTGTTGACTTGGAAGGTGGTTAAAAGTGTACAGGTCTCATAATAATTTGTAATAATAAGGTGTACATTTATTTTCTGTATCTTTTATTTTACAACAGATAGGTTAAAAACACAAACTCTGCAATGGTTCCCCATATCCCTTGATGAAAAGCCAAGTCTTAAAACAGGATTTTTGATTAACACCCTTGACCCTTCCAAGTCTTTGCTCACATCTAATGTTCTCAATTAGGGGTACCTTGTTGACGATTCAATATGGCTATCTCCCTCCCTACCTTAAAATGCTGATCCCTTTAACCTTTTACTTTTTTCTGCTTTCCATAATCTACATCATCTTCTATTGTATAATATAGAGTTCACTTAATTATTGTGCCTGTTCACTTAATTCATGGTCTGTCACCCCAATAGAATGTAAACTTCATGAGAGCAGGAACTTTATCTGTCTTATTCACAACTTTATCTGTCTTATTACAAGATAAGGCAAGGCTAAGGCCAAAACCTGAGTGACCTGACTGGTAAAGCTACAATGAGCCTCTTTCGATTTAGACAGTGCATACATGCTGCAAAGAAGAATAGTGCAAAGGTGTCAGCTCCCTGTGATCCTTGTCCCACACTCCAAAATGGATAACCCTGAAAATAAAGGGGCTTGATGGATACAGTGTGAGTTGTGGGGTACCCTGTCCCTGAGAAGCTGATTCTAGACTGTAGCCAAACAGTTTTATATTCTGCAGCTCTAGTCTGAGGAGGGCATGGCAGAAAGCCCCGTACCTCATCAGAACCCAGGAAGTGATGAGAAATGGTCTCAGGATAGCCTCCCATGGGAGATAGAAAGGTGAAGGGAGATGGCCTCGGAGCAGCTCTTCCCAACCTTCATATGCTCTTGTGGTCCGGGAGCAGCTGGATAAGCTTGGGCATACAGGTGTTATATAAGTGAATGTTATGAATCTTATATTCATATTTTATATTTGAATATAAGATTTTACATTTGCAAAGATTCCTTGGTACATTTGCCTTCTTTCCATCCCCACCTCCTACTCCAATGCTCATGATGGTTTCTCATATCCCTTGATGAAAATGCTTGGTTTTGCATTGCACTGGAGATTTGACTGTTATTATGCTTGGGAAGTTATAGAGATAATAGAACCACCTCATGGAGAATGGAGAAAAGAAAAGGAAAATCATGCTTACCTAAGGATCTCAGCGTAGTTGCTGTGAGCATTTTAATATAATTCCTTCTAGTCTTCCCTCCACCTCTCTATATATACATTAAATAACATATATATATATATATATAAATAATATTCCTTGATGGCCTAATACATGACATATATTAACTCATTAATCCTTACGATAACCCTTTCAGATAAGTACTATCATTACCTCCATTTAAAAAATGAGGAAACAGAAGTACAGAGAGGTTTAGTAGTTTGACCAAGATCACATACCAAGTCAGAGCTGGAAGTTGAACCTATGTAGTCAGCTCCCAGTATGTATTGTGCATTTAACCACTTCTATACCAAATGAACAATTTTACATTCTAGCATGAAGGCTGTCTTAGTTCAGGCTGTTATAACAAAATGCCACAGACTGGAAGGCTTATAATCAGCAGAAATTTATTGCTCACAGTTCTGGTGGCTGCATGTCCAAGATCAAGGTGCCAGCATGGTTGGGTTCTGGTGAGGACCCTCTTCTGGTTGTAGATTGCCAACTTCTCATTGTATCCTCACATGGCAGAAGAAGACGAGTTAGGTTTCTGGAGTCTCTTTTATAAGGGCACTAATTCCATTCCTGAGGATTCCACCCTCATGACCTAAGCACCTCCCCAAGTCCCCACCTCCTAATACCATCACCATGGGGGTAAGGATTGTTACATACAAACTTGGAGAGGGGACACTCTTGAAGGAGGTCATCTAGAGGACGTGACTGCTAGTTGACCTGGGCAATAAGAAGCTCCTCATCTCTTCCCTGTCCTTGGAATGTACATTTTGCCCACTGTTCCTACACTAAGAGCTGTTTTCAAGGACACAGCCTTGAGAGAGCAATGTGGTGCTGAGACCTTCTGGAGGGTATGGTGACTGAACCCCATTAAGGCCTCCATATAAACTTTTAAGATTCTGACAAGTGGGTATGAAGATTCACTGTCTTGCAGCCACCCAAGCCAAGCTGTGTATGTAAGTCCCCTTGCTTATTAAACCTGCCACCTACCCATCTGAAGTGGTCTGCCTCTTTCTTTCATCTCTTCTTGCCCTTCATTTATGGAGGCCAGTTTCAAATTTCACTCAAGAAACTCCTGAGGTTGTGAACCAACAATCACAAATAGACTATAGCAAAGTCAAAACACTTTTCATGTAGAAGCATATTCATAAGTATTCATTTTAATGTCCATCAAGTGACCATATCATAGTTTCCTTAATCAATTTTCCTATTTGGAAGATTTATGTTGTTTTTAAATTTGCACATTTATAAGCAAGGTGGGATAAATATCTTTGTACACAAAGTCTTTCTGCAGTTAGGATTATTTCCCAAAAGTGTAGATAAAGGTCAAAGGTAATAAGAACATGTACTTGGTTTTGGATCCCATTACCCAGTGGTTTTCCAAACTGGTCCACTTTATGTCAGTAGCCAGCAACTTCCTGACTCAGCCCTGGATGTTCTAATCCACTGTGAGCTGGATGGTTCCCAGGAATCTCTATTTTTACCAACTCTCCTGCTGATTCTGATGTTGTTCAATTTTGGAAATGTTTGACTTATCCAAGTGTCTTCCTTTTCCATGCAAACCTTCTAGGATTTTGGATGAGTTAACTCTTTGCCACCACCTTCAGGAACAAATCCATGATAGTACCTCCAATTAAATAGAAGTGGTTGCAAACATTAATTCATTCAACAAATTCAACAAACATATATGGATGTTGATTGAGGTGCCCAGACATATAGTAATATACAAGACAAAGTTCTCACTTTCCTGGGGATTACGTTAGAGTATGATTTGGCAGACGGTATATAAGAAAACAAATAAGTTTAAAAAAAAATAAAAGATGATTTCAGAGAGTGATTTATGTTGTGAAAGTCCCAAAATGGAATCCTGTGATAGGGAGTGCTGTAGAGGTGCAGGAGGGGTCACTTTACACAGGATGGTCAGAGGTGACACTGTGAAAAGAAGGATGAGTAAGTAGATCTGCCAGAAAGTATTCCAAGCAGAAGAAACTGCAAACTTGGAATGTTTGAGCAGCGGAAGAAAGAAGCCAGCAGGGGTGGAATGTGGCTGGTGAGAGGAAGAGTGGAGAGGAGAGGAGAGGGAGGCAAGGACCAGATGACGCAGGGCTGGGAGGCCTTGGTAAGGAATGACTGTGGTTACATTTGGGACATCACTGGGAGGGTTGAAGCAGGAGAATGACATGCTGTGATGCATATGCTTAAAAACAATCACTCCAGTTCCTGTGTGTAGAGGGAGTGGAGAGGGCCAGGGGAGCAACTGAGAGACTTGTTAGGAAGCTCCTGCAATTCCCGGCAAGAGATGATGGCAGGTTGGCCTAGAGTAATGGTAATAGAGATGCAGAGAAGTGAACAGATGACAGCTGTATTTGGAGGTGGAGGGATGGGAACACCCCACAAAAGAGCTTAGTTAAGAGCAAACAGTAAAGGTAACCCCTCAAGGAACGAACTGAAGTAGAGGGTCTTGGATTCTATTCTAGCGCTCTCATCAGCCCACTTTGTGGGCTGATGAGTCACTTTATCACTCCTAGCCTCCCTTTCCAGGGTCGAAATAAACATGTAAGATCATTTCTAGTCCCAACATATTCTTATCGATTTTTTGATGTAATATCCTCTACCTACTTTACTCAACAAATATTTAGTAAATGCTTAGTGCCAACCCTATACAGGCATACCTTGTTTTATCGGGCTTCACTTACTGCACTTCACAGATATTGTGCTTTTTTACCAACTGAAGGTTTGCGGCAACTCTGTCAAGCAAGTCTATCAGCACCATTTTTCTAACAGCATTTGCTCACTTTGTGTCCCTGTGTCCCATTTTGGTAATTCTCATGGTATTTCAAACTTTTTAGTTATTATCGTATTTGTTATGGTGATCTGTGATCAGTGATTTTTAATGTTATTACTACAACGTGCTGGAGGCTCAGATGATGGTTCACATTTTTTGGCAATGAAGTATTTTTAAATTAAGGTATGTACATTGCTTTTCTTAGACATAATGTTATATTGCACACTTAATAGACCGCAGTATAGTATAAACAGAACTTTTACATGCACTGGGAAACCAAAAGTTTCATATGGCTCACTTTGTTGTGATACTCGCTTTATTGTGGTGGTCTGGACCTCAACCTGCAATATCCCTGAGTATTCCTATACTGCGTATTGATGGATCCATCAGACACTCATCTCCTCCGTGGAGCTGACAGCTTCGGAGGAGTGATTGATATTAAATATATAATTGTGCAAGGGATTATTTAAATAGCTACTGTGATAAGAGCTACTATGGAGAATCACAGGGGATATAGGCCTGACTGGAGGTTATGGAAAAGCTTCCCTGAAGAAGGGGTGTTTCGGCTGTGGTGCCTGGTGAGGACATGGTCTGTTTAAGACAAATCAAAACCCTCATAGGCTGTGTTTTGTGAACTTTGACCCTGCAAGCCCAGCCACCTTTAGAGTCAGCTACTTGTGAGACCGAAGTGACTCCAGCCCAGGCCTGCTGCAAGGGGACCACGTGGTCCTGGGCACATTCTCTCCTGAGGTCAGCCAGTTCTAGTTTGATAAAGCCAAACATTTTTCCTAGAATTGAATGTCATCGGGAGGCATATTCTGTGACCTGATGTCATGATACCCCTGAGTGAAGGAGGCATTTGGCAACACACCAGGTACCTCGGTCTCTTTCTCTGCCTCTACAGAGGGCTCTGGGACAGAACGCCAATTGCTGAGCCTCTTGGGGCCAGATTTGGCCTATCCATTTGGAAAACAGGCACACTCCCCATTTTCAATGTTGAGGATCATATCAAGAATGAGTTTCTCCAGTACAAGATAGAGAAAAGTGTTTCATGTTGCTCTGGTCTTTCTGAGAGTGACTGATTACTCTAGTGCCCCATCCAAGCCCTTCTCCCCACCCAACCATCACACGAAGACACTGAAACAGAACGCTCCCTCGGCAAGAGTTTCCAGGATCTTGGGACTGATCTTTTAGCAGCAGGAGCCAGAGAATAATTACATTGTTTTCTTCCTCTTTGGAGAATTCTAGACAAACTCTCACTCTATGTGAGATCACCCACTGGCCGGCTCCAGGGTATTAGCAAGCCTGGCGGCACTGCAGATGGAGAAGAAACCCTTTTTCAGAGGCTGGAGAGCCTAAGAGGAGGACATCTGTGGCTCTGTCTCCAGGGCCCTGTCTCAGGGTACCAAGAATAGCCCACAGCCCATAAAGAGGGTGCCCTGTTCACCAACTGGTTTTCTAATCAGGAATGCTGAGAGCACTTTAAAAATCCATCTTTATGGAATAATTCCATAACTCTGACTAAGAGCCCATAGCAAGGCCATGCGGTGCAATGACTAGGTGAACAGATTCTGCGGCCAGGTTGCTTGGGTTCAAATTTTAAACCTTGTGACTTCAGACAAATCATCCTCTAAGCTTTACTTTCCATATGTTTATATGGAACTTGTAAAAGTACACCTATCATAGGATGTTGGTTTTTTAATTGAGATAAAATTGACTTCTTATATTAGTTTCAAGTATACCTCTCACAGGTTTTTAATTTGAAGAAATAAATGAACCGATGTAGGTAATGTATATGCACAGGGTCTGAGTTCCATCACTAATGTCATGTTTCCTGTCATTGCTGTCAGCCGCTGGGGGATGGTCTAGTCGCTAGCTACTGAGCACAGGTGGCCACATAGTCATTGGAAAGGTTTACAGATGGGAAGCAGGAGATCTGTCACCGATTCTCCCGCTGACCTTGGCCAAGACACCACATCTGAAGAGGAGAAGAATGAAAGGAAAAGGACTCAAAGATTCTAATTAGCACTCTATCATTCTTTAAGAGGGCTCACATCGGTCAATCAGAAGAAGATAAAAGTACCAAATTAGTGGCGTGATTTTTTTAGGGCTTCCTTTTCCCTTTCAGCGTCTTTATCCCACAGGACATTCCCACTTCCCCATGCTTCCCCAGGTGCTCCTGGTAGGAGGAGCCCACCTGCCCGTGGCAGAATGTTCTCTGCTGAACATTAGTGCTACGGGTGGCTCTGGAGACCATCTGTCCTGGCTTTCTCTTCGCAGGTGAGGAAACCGAGGTCCAAAGCCATGAAGGGATGGACCCACCATCATACAACTACGGGGCCCAGAACCCGGACTGGAACCCGCTCTACATTTGCCGCTCCCCCTGCTTCTCATCTTCCACCCAAGTGCGTAACAGGGCCACGAGGAAGGAGTGACGCCTGGCCCCTCGTGTGAGGAGCCTTGCTGGGAATGCAATAACCTCCGAAGAGGCCAAAGCACAAAAATCGGGAGAGCTGTCTTGCCTCGAACTGGACGGGCCAAGCTGGATGCGTATTTTGAGTCAACTACCTAATTCTTCTGCGTCTTTTTGCTCATGTCAACTCCAGTTGCTCGTCAAGAATGGCTTTCCCCTACCTAACCAATCATTATACGAAAAGGCCCTAAGGGGATCGAACTTGTTTCAGATATGAAGTTGCTCAAAGGGGTTATTCAGCCCCTGACCCCTGAGGGAATCCATTTGAAGCTTTAAGCCCTGTTCCCAGGATATCGTGCTCAGTGTTTCTTACCAGTTGAATGACTGAAGTTGATGGCTCTCAGGCCCCAACCAGCTTTGGAGCTTTCTCTTCCAGTGAGTGAACAAAGCCCATTCAGAAACCCAAACCTACCCCCTGCCAGCCCTTGGGGTCCAGGCCCAGCTCCTGGATTTGTGCAGCTGGGAGAGGAAAACGCCTGCAGCCGGCTTGAATGGGCCCATTATGCACAGCTAATTCCATAGCAGAACATTGTGTCTCTGAGGGCCTGGCAGCAACTGGTCCTACCTGTTTAGAGTCAGTACATTCTGTTTGCTGGAGGGATGAAGGGAGCGCAGCACATACCACCTCTCACCATCATAAATGCCATTTCGGGTTAAAGATTACCACGTACAGTAGTACTGTAGTCAGACTGCACACAGTGAGCGCCCTTCCCAGGGAGGCCAGCGGGCAGTGTATAAAGGGGGTCATTGTGTGCGCCAGGCGAGGGAGGGCGAGGCATCTACCCGTGCCAAGTATGGTCTCATAGCTCATACACTCGGGAGGGGGAGGTTGGAACACTGTGAGTGTATGTTCTCATTTTATAAGACAATCTATTTACATCCACTATTGACACTGGGGTGCTCTTACTGAAGTTGGAAGTTGTGTCATTCAATAAAATACCCTATCAGACTAACCTGACAGTACAGTACCTCAACGAGATGTCACACACACACACACAAAGTTCCCATCTTTGGCCAGAACTGGCTTTTTTGTAGCCAGAGCCATCCTCCGCCTGCTGTAGCCAGAGCCATCCTCCGCCGTGTGGACCTGCCTGTAGACTGACAGCTGGGGGGTGTTTCTTACCAACTGAATGACTGAAGTTGATGGCTCTCAGGCCCCAACCAGCCTCTGCTGTCTGCCAGAGAGAAAGCAAGAATGTTCCCCTCCTGAGGTCTCAATTTACAGGCTTTTCACTCTGACAATTAGGCAAGGTTTGCCACCTGCACTCCTAGTTCAAGGTCCCTCCCAAGAGAGTCCTGACATCACCTTGAGTCAGCCCAGCTGTGACTCCACCTGTTTCCACTGCCGCCTCCAGAAAGAGGGGACTGCTCTGGGGCTGGAAGGCTATAACCTTGGCCAACTTTGTAGGTCAGCAAAACCAGATGGATGATTTGGCAAGACCAAGGAGATGCTCCTCTCCTAGGAAAAAAAACAATTCCCCAGTGCCTAAAATTCCATCTTCAGTGCACAATTACTTTGTGTCAAACATTGTTCTCTGTTGCAATTCTCACTTCAAATCCAAGGCCCTCTGGGAGAATAGGAATAGAAATGTTTAGCATTGAAGTACATTTGTCAGACCGGGGAAGGTAGTGTGAAAATCTTGGGTGTTGGAGGAGGTGGGAGCTGTACTGAAAACACAGGAAGGGAATCCAAGGAGCTTTGAAACAGGTCGAGTGCTAAGGAGGAACTGAGGCATATAAGGCACAATGAGAATATTTCCTGAGTGGTCAGAGCTATAGATTCTTGTTTCTCCTTCCCCCTTAAAAACCTGAAACAAAAACAAAAACATAAGCTTTCATGCATATGAATTTATAGTGACTGTAGTGGACACTGTTGTTTGCCCATTCAACCAAAAACATTCCCCTTTCTTTTGGGAACATTTCCTTCTGTACTTTAAGTCCATGTGGTTCAGGTGAAGCTGATTTCACCACCAGGCTATAAGCATCATCTAGGCCTGGTCCATCAGATCACTGCATCCCACAGGCCCACTGGCCACAGTCACTGTTACATGGATAGGTAGGCATGTAGCCTGAGCTAAGCCAGTGAAGCTCAAATGTAGGGCTTTGGATGAAACTATTGGAAAAGGGGACCTGCCTTTTTGCTGGTGGGGCTAAGCTGATCTAATGTGGGCCTAGACCAGCTAGTGGTCTTCTGATCATGGCATGTAAAGAGCCTGCCTGGGGGTGAAACCAATTCAGAGGAGTACAGAATTAAAACTTTCAGAGAGCCATATTCTTTAAGATAGCATTCAAATCCTTAGATCCAACTACACTTGCAGCCAGCATAACCTCAGAATTTTTACTTACATGAGCCAAAAAATGTTCCCCTCTTCCTTAAGCCAGTTTGAGTCTCTGATACAACAGAACAAGTTCTCAGTATTATACTGACTCTATAATACAGTTCACAATGGCGCATGTCACCAGCAGCTGGCAGCCTTCTTCTCTACCTGATTCTGCCACATTCCAGGGAACTTGGCTCAAACTGGGCCTCAGTGTACCCATCAGCTAACTGGGGATAATGATGGGGCAGATAGAAAGGAGGAAAATAGAATTACTGATATGGAAGAACTTTGCTCTCCTTGGAAGTAATATACTATAGAAATCCAAAGTCTTAAGTTGACAAAGGTAGACCTCACATTTTGGCCGTAGAAGTCTGGAGCTTTGCCACTCAAAGTGAGGTCCCTGGACCAGCAGCGGGCGTCACCTGGAACTTGTTAGAACTGCAGAACCTCATCTTTATTCCAGACCTACAAATCAGCATCTGCATTTTTATAAGGGCCTCAAGTGATTTGCGTACACGTGAAAGATAGGGAAACACTGTTCACAAGACCCCAGGAGGATAGGGCCCCAAGAACACTTCTATTTTATATGCTGGGGTACCATGCACGATCTCAGTTAAAAGTAGGTTCCCCTGGGCTTCCCTGGTGGCGCAGTGGTTGAGAGTCCGCCTGCGGATGCTAGGGGACGCGGGTTCGTGCCCCGGTCTGGGAACATCCCACATGCCGCAGAGCGGCTGGGCCCATGAGCCGTGGCCGCTGAGCCTGCGCGTCTGGAGCCTGTGCTCCGCAATGGGAGAGGCCACAACAGTAAGAGGCCCGTGTACCGCAAAAAAAAAAAAAAAAAAGTAGGTTCCCTTGCTGTCAAGTAGCTTGAAAATACTTATCACTTCAAACTCCACATTTCACAGGGAGGTAAACTAAGGCTGAGAAAGGATGAATGACCTATCTAGGATGAGAATTAGCTGCTCAGTCAGGATGAAAAGTAGGTATTCTGAACTCTGTGACCTTAGGTAAAGGTTTCTTAGATATGATACCAAAAGCATGATCCATTAAAATGTTTTAATAAATTGGACTATGTCCAAATTTAAAACTTCTGCTCTTCAAAAGATACTGTTAAAAAAATAAAAAGACAAGCCATAGTCTGGTAGAAAATGTTTGCAAAACACGTATTTGATAAAGGACTTTTATCCTCTCAAACTCAAAAATAAAAAAACAAACAACCCAATTAAAAATGGGGAAAATATTTGCAGATAGTTCACAAAAAAGTTATACGCATGGCAAATGACCACACAAAAAGATGTTCAACACCTTTAGTTACTAGGAAAATGTAAATAAAACCACAATGAGATACCTGTACATAGTTACTATTGGCAAAAACAAAAAACAGACCAAGTGCAGTGAGCAGGGTGTGAAACATCTAAAATGTTCATATATTTCTGGCAAGAACACAAAAATGGAACAGTCACTTTGGAAACAATTTGGTGGTTTCATACAAATGTAAACATCTACTTACCATGTGACCCAGGAACACCACCCTTCGGTATTTACCCAAGAGAAATGCAAAAAGTGTTATATGTGACTATTTATGGAGGCTTTAGTCACAATACCTAAAACCTGGAGATGACCTAAATATCCTTCCACTGGTGAATGGATAAATAAAATTGTGGTACATCCATAAAATGAATCCTCCTCGGCAATAAAAAAAGAACGAAAAAAAAGGAATATGGATGAATCGCAAAAGCACTGTACTGAATGAAGCTTGACTCAAAAGGGTACATACTGTACGATCTCACATAACGTTCTGAAAAAAAGCAAAACTATAGGCACAAAAATCGGATCAGTACCTGCCAGGGGCTGAGGTAGGGAGAGGTAGTAGACCATAAAGGGGCTGTATTAGTTTGCTAGGGCTGCTCTAATAAAGGGCCACAAACTGGGTGGCTTAAACGATAGAAATTTATTATCTTACAGTTCTCAGATTCTGAAATCAAAGTGTTGACAGTGTTGGTTCCTGCTGAGGGCTGTGAGGGAAGGATCTGCTCCAGGCCCCTCTCCTTGACTTGTAGGTGGTCACCTTCATGTACACATTCTGTCCTGTGTGTGTGTGTGTGTGTGTCCAAATTTCCCCTTTTTACAAGGACACCGGTAATATTGGATTAGGGCCCACTCTAATGGACCTCATTTTGATTTGATTTCCTCTGTAAAGACTCTATCTCCAAATAAGGCCATATTCTGAGGTACTGAGGGTTAGGAGTTCACCACAGGAATTTTGGAGGCACACAATTCAACCCAAAAAAGGGGGCACAAGGAAACTTCTTGGGGCTACAGAACTGTTCTACACCCTAACTGCGGTGGTAGGCCATGTATGTATGCATTTGCCAAAACTCAAAAAACTATACACTAAGAAGGGTGCATTTTACCGCATGTAACATCATTTTTAAACACTAAAAAATATAGCACGTCTCCCAAATTTTTCATCAAAAGATCATTAATCTTCCCAATCTACTGTGCTGTCCTGACTATACCGTGTGTTCCAGCCATCTGTGAAGGTAAAGGATTGTTTCTCAGAACCCCAGGTAGCTCACAGTTTCACAGAAAAAGCTATTTTTCCACTGTGTGAATTAATCTAAAGTAACATTCCACCAAAGCATGAAGATTCCATCTCATCAAATGGCACGTTGAATGAATTGCCCTTCTTGAGGGGGATGAAGTAATGCAAACGGAGTGCCAGCTGGGACAATCTGGTCTGGGACCTGCCGAGGTTAGCTGGAGCTGGGCTCCACTCCCAACAGGTAGAAGTTCCACATTTTGCCCACAAGTCTCTGGTGTCTCACCTGAGGCCACTCAGAGGCCACTCAGAGGGAGACAGGAGATCAAAGAGCCTGCCAGCTACACTCAGATGCACAGGAAAGAACTCAGGAGGTGACCTCATCTTCACAGGAGGGGAATGGGTGCGTGGACCTGCTCACACACTTCATTTGAGCTGGGGCGGGCAGGCGGGTTAGATATGTACAGACGTTGCTTCACAACAGAGGAAAAATTTTCAAAGGGGCCAGAGATAGCAAACCTTGGAGCCCTCCCCCCCAGTCCCTGGCAACTTCTCCTGTCCCTCTGCTTTCTTATCTGTCTTATTCTGCCACCATCTGACTTTGAGCCATCCTGCAGGTCACTGACCGTACCTGCTCAGGCCAAATGGAATTGCTTGACCAGTAGTGGAAGCAGGAAGTCTTTGTTCCTTCCTCTTTTTCCCTGTGTGTGTGTGTGTGTGTGTGTGTGTGTGTGTGCGTATAACCTAAGTCAAGGTATACAGGGGTGACTGGAGAAGAGGAACCATGTTTCTGGAAGGATCCAGAATGTGCTACAGCATATGCTGATTCCCCAGCCCCCAGCTTTCAGGAAAGGTGCTTTCTTTGTAGACAGTACCTTCTGAACATTCCCACTTCATCCGTCTGCAGGGGAGGGTGTGGCAGAGGCCGACTGCAGCCAACAAGGAGCCAAAGGGAAAAAAGGGAGCTCAGAGCAAATCTTCTCCAGGGGCTTGGTGGGAGCATCCCCCAGACACGGCTCAGTACAGGTAAGGAGCGTGGAGCCTCACGCAGTGCATGGGGAGGTGGGGGGCACGGGGGACTGCTGTTGGCATGTTGGCAGCTGCCGGGCCAGCCTCTGAGGAGTATGACAACACGGCTTATTCTTTCCAGTTACCTGTCAGAAGTGAGCTCACTGTTTTGTTAACCTTCTCAGCCTTCACATTTTTGCGGACGCTCTGTCTAGCTTCTATCTAGTCTGGCCCTGCTGTTTCATCTCTTTGTGTTTTTATTTCAGGTACTTTTTTTCAATCTCCTAAATTTTATTTTTCCTAATTTTATTTCCTAAACTGAAACCAAAAAGCCTTCCATTTCCATGGCTTTAGTTTTCCTGTCTGTAAAATGGGGCTAGAGGAAGGGTCCTTCTGAAGGGTCAGTTCTGTGTCCAAAGAGCAGGAGATTTGGGCTCAGTAGGTCTGGATTTCCAAGGTTTTATCTCCCACACATTTATAAAGACTACAAGAAACTAACACAACATTGTAAAGCAATTATACTCCAATAAAGGTGTTAAAAAAAACAGGAAAGAGGGCTTCCCTGGTGGCGCAGTGGTTGAGAGTCCGCCTGCCAATGCAGGGGACATGGGTTCGTGCCCTGGTCCGGGAAGATCCCACATGCCGCGGAGCGGCTGGGCCCGTGAGCCATGGCCGCTGAGCCTGCGTGTCCGGAGCCTGTGCTCCGCAACGGGAGAGGCCACAACAGTGAGAGGCCCGCGTACCACACACAAAAAAAAGAACAGGAAAGAAAGAAAGGAAATCAGCTGAAAAAACGTCTCTTTGGCAAAGGATTACCTTGAGCTGGTTAGTTTTAAGAAATTGCAGACACAGGAGAAGCTCTGAAAACCAAATAGAAGTTACCCTTTTGTAAAAGACATTTCCAAGTGAACTCTCCATTTGTAAGGGTGTATCCATCCCTCTCTGCACCAGGAAGAGGAGGATGACTCTAAATCCCTAGAAACTCTTATCATTGGAGAAGGCAACGACTTTAAGAACTCGGAATAACAACCTTACTCTTGTTTACTTTGCTTTTCCTGGTCACCTGCCGTAATTGACTCTGCCGCCCCAAACATCTTCTTTTGTCTTTAGCTGAAGATGGTATTTAAGGTGATGGCTTTGGCCATTCGGGAGAGTTACTCAATTTTCCTGGGTACCACTTACGTATACAGAAGGTATACACGTTATTGTACTTGTGCTTGTTTTTCTCCTGTTAATCTTTTTATTACAGGGATGTCTCAGCCATGAACCTAGAAGGGTAAAGAGAAAATTATTTTTTTCCCCTACATTTTGCTTCCCCCATCTTTTCTTTAATCTCACAACCACCCTGGGAGGCAGGTGCTACAATTATCCCCATTTCACAGGTGAAGCTGAGGCACAAATAGGTTGAGTAACTTGCCCAATTTCCCATGACCAGTTAGTGGTGGAGCCAGTACTCAGAAGAGGTCTGTCTGGTCCATCCTATTTCCCAACTATGCTGTAGCACCAAAAAAAGCACTAGGGTGAGGACAGGGGGAAATCGTGTGGCTGATATTAGAGGCATCTTGTAAACTTTACCCACAGCAAAAGCAAGAAACTAAGGTAGGGGAACATTCTCAATTTTTTTTTTTTTCTTGCGTTACGCGGACCTCTCACTGTTGCGGCCTCTCCCATTGCGGAGCACAGGCTGCAGACGCGCAGGCTCAGCGGCCATGGCTCACGGGCCCAGCCGCTCCACGGCATGTGGGATCTTCCCGGACCGGGGCACGAACCCGTGTCCCCTGCATCGGCAGGCAGACTCTCAACCACTGCCCCACCAGGGAAGCCCAATTTTTTTTTTTAAATAATCAACTTTCTCTTCTTTTTTCTGAGTATTTATGCTATTAGTCAATAAGTGCAATTCTCTAAATATGCAGATACAAGACAAGTAACTCTTACGTGAACTTTTGTATACGCACACCCAAGTATGTAAAAATATGGAGACTAAAATAAGCTAGTTGATCGCTCATAACCGGTGGTCTATTTTTGAGTAAAAAATAAGTTTGAAAATACTGCCCCTGCTGTGTTTAGCTCTTCACTTTCAAACCCTGATTTAGCACTTTACATTGCCCCGGGTAAAGAGAAACTCCTTAATAAATTGGTGGCAGAGTTTCTTCCAGCCTCTTTCCCAACCACCACCAAGGACCTGAGTTACCCACATTCTGGAAAGGAATGAGGCAGAGCCAGCAGAGAGGCCCAAGTTAGCAACGTGCTGGGCTCTGCTGGGCTCACAGATCCATGATGCCAGGGAGCCCTGGGGTGGTGGGTGGGAGATCTGTTACATAACTGAGCAGTAAGAATCAGGGCCTATCACAGGCAGGGCCCAGCCCAAGATACAAGACGGATAAATCTAGCATCACAGCCTGGCCAGCCTTTCCTTGGAGGTGCCTGTCCATCTCCCTACCAGGCACGCTTCTCACCTCCAGGCACTTTTACTAACTAGCCCGTAAGGCCATCCTCCCTATCAACTAATTTCTGCTAAGATGTTTATCTGTGAATTGGTTCAATTGAACTAGCTCCCTGACAGTATTTGAATTTTAATAGAGGATTTCTGCAGACCCCAAAGAATTAATCACCGAATTACAGTCTCTAAGAGGGGAAGGGATTGAGCCATCAGCTAATCCAGGGTTACAGATTCTCATGTCTCCAGGGGCAGGCAGTAAATGCAGATGTCGGAAGCAGGCACAGAACAGTAGGGAGTGGTGGAAGATTGTGGCAGAATGGAGAACCATGTCCTATCTAAGGGCTTTCAAATTCCAGCTCTTAAAAACATTCTTCAGGCAAAATACAGAAATACAAACAAAGCAAAACAAAAACAGCTATACACTAAATGCAACGTGGTATTCTTGCTTAGATCCTGGGACAGCTAGTGGAAAAACCAGTTACATGCAAATAAAGTCTGTAGTTTAGATAATAATGTATCAATGTTAATTTCTTAAATGTACCATGATTGTGTAAGATGTTAATGTTAGAGGGAGTTGTATACACGGGAATTCTCTGTATTGTCTTTGCAACATTTTTATAAACCTAAAATTATTCCAAAGTGATGTTTATTAAAAACAAATAGCTACATCCATTGGGTGAGATTTTTGATAACAGAAGGTATAAGGGTTACTATGTCTATGAGCTTTATATATACTAATCCACTTAATCCTCATGACCATTCTATCAGGTAAATAGAAGTACTTGCCTCCTTTTCTCAATGGGGAAACTAAGGCACAGACAAGTTAAGTATCTTGCCCAAGGTCACACAGTTAGAAACCAGGCTTCTAATCCAAATGCACAGTATTTATTCCTACACCAGCCCACTTGTGGGATGTAACACATATTTATCAGGAAGTCAACCTGTAACTAGGAGGCAGGGTGGGGACTGCAGTGAGATGAGTGAGACACCTCCTTGGGCACAAAATTTAAGAGGCACTACCACCTCACAACACCTCACATCATTAGGATGGGTGCTATCAAGAGAAAAGGAAGGGAAAGGAAGGCAAGGCAAGGGAAGGGAAGGGAAAAATCGTTGGCAAGGATGAGGAGAAGTTGGAACCCTTGTGCACTGTTGATGGGAAGGGAAAATGGTGCAGCCGCTAAAAGGTGGAAGCAACCCAAGTGTCCATGGTTGGATGAATGGATAAGCAAAATGTGGTACATACATGCAATGGAATATTGCTCAGTCTTAAAAAGGATGGAAATTCTTATACATGCTACAATATGGATGAAGCTTGAGGACATTAGGTTAAGTGAAATAATCCAGTCACAAAAAGGCAAGTGATTCCACTTATATGAAGCACCTAGAGTTGCGAATGTATAGAGATGGAAAGTAGAATGGTGGTTGCCAGGGCCTGGGGGAGGAGGGAAGGGGGAGTTACTGTTTAATGGCTATAGTGTTTCAGTTTGGGAAGATGAATGGTGGTGATAGTTTCACAACAATGTGAATGTACTTAATACCACTGTACTGCACACTTAAAAATAGTTAGGATGGTAAATTTTGTGTTAGGTGTGTTTCACCACAATTAAATATAAAATAAAATAAAATAAAAATTTAAGGGGCCCTAAAATTTTCAGTCATCAAGATAAATAATATTCTAATGCAATATTTTTTAAAAATCCAAATTAATGGGAAAAAAATCCACAAGGAAAAAAATAACAAAATTTTAAATAAAGACAGGATCAGGGACAGTGTCGTATCAAATTATATTGGAGTCTGAGGCAAGAGGAAAAATGGCAACACTGATCCTGAAGGACACACCCCCTTGAGAGCATATGGGAATTTTAGCGCCGATGGGGCATGGGGTATATATTGAAAAAGCTCCCCACATGATTCTGATATTCAGTATTCCCTGCCGCCCCCCTCTACCCCCCACCCCCTGCCGCCACAGGAAAAAAGAAAGAAAAATTTCAGCATGGACTGGAAGAAACAGAGATCCAAAGTGGTTAACTTCCACTTACTGGAGGTCCTCTCTGGTTAGCAAATGAACTCATGGTGGAATGTCTGGGAGCTCAGTAGCCCGAGAAGGAGGCATCTGGGGGCTGGATGCCCTGGTGCCCCATTCCAGCACAGCTCTGCCTTGGGGACCCTGTGACCCAGGCTTTGAGGTGCTCGTTAGGACACCAAACCTACACATGTGTGGCCAGATCTTTTGGACATGTCGTTATCCTCCAGCTCCAGGCTGATTTTAAAATGTGTTTCAGACCTCACCACCCAGCACCCTGCTACCCTTTGCCAACTCCCTTGGGAGTTACAGATGGGGAGGCAGCAGCAGGACAAGTTTCTGCAACAACACCTGGGGTTTAGGTACCGCCATTAGCAATGCAAATGCAGGGGAGTGTCAGCTGATTTATTAAATGGAGCCTTTGGCGCGTCCTCTTGCCCCACTTGGGTTCATCTGTCATCCCCTCATCAGCCCCGGGAGCCGGGTGCATGCGCTGCATGTGCTAACCCAGCTCAATTAATATTGTCTCAGTGCTCCGGATTTCTGGAGGCTTATTTCTTTTCTTTTTTTTAAATTAATTTATTTATTTTTGGCAGCGTTGGGTCTTTGTTGCTGCGCGTGGGCTTTCTCCAGTTGCGGCGAGCGGGGGCTACTCTTCGTTGCAGTGCGCGGGCTTCTCATTGCGGTGGCTTCTCTTGTTGCGGAGCACGGGCTCTGGGTCCACGGGCTTCAGTAATTGTGGTGTGTGGGCTCAGTGGTTGTGGCGTACGGGCTTAGTTGCTCCGCGGCATGCGGGATCTTCCCGGACCAGGGCTTGAATCTGAGTCCCCTGCATCGGCAGGCGGATTCTTAACCACTGAGCCACCAGGGAAGCCCGAGGCTTATTTGGATTCCGGTGATTAGTCATGAGATGCTGTCAGTAGCCTTGTAGGCCCGCACCCTCTCTCTCTCTGTGTGATTTTCTGTTTTCTTTACCAGGGAGCAGACAACTCATTTCTTTCTTTCTCAGCCTGCAGGGCCTGGCCCTGTCGGCCAGCACCTCCAGCCACACTGCTTTCTCACCCTGGGGTCCCTGCAGATATGACTCCTCCCATACCTTTCCCCTTCCTGCCCTTCTCCCTTCCCCGAACACCTCAACTATTCCTGTTGTTCAGCGGTTCTCAACTGGGAGCCATCTTGCCTTCCCAGGGACATCTGGCAACGTCCAGAGACACTGCGACTGTCATAGATGGGGCGTTGGGGGCGGTGCTACTAACGTCTGGTGAGTAGAGGTCTAGGCTGCTGCTAAAGGTTGTACAGTTCCCAGGACACCCCCGCCCCCCAGCAAGAATTATCTGGCCCCCAATGTCAATAGTCCCGAGGTCAAGAAACACTGGCCCAACTAACCAGATCCGTCAATCGCAGCTCAAGCATCATCTCCTCTGACAGGGAAGCCATGTCTGAGCAGACTTCCCTGCCATCCTCAACCCACCCCCGCCCCAAATGCACAGCAGACTCGGCCATTTTCAGGGCATGCCCCTACTTCCCTTTAGAGTACTTACCATAATTTGCCGATATATTTTTGTGCTTTTGTTTGATTAATGTCTACTCCCAGGCCCAGGCTGCACAAGCTCAGGGCCCTTGTCTATGTTCACACACCTCTGCATCCCCAGAGCAGAGCAGGTTGCTTGATACATGGTAGGTTCTATGGGATTTACTGGATGAACCAATGGATACATACTCCTTCTGTATTCCCTGTGAAGGACCCTCCAGGTTCAAGGCAGTCCTTAGGACCCGCTGGACTGAAATAGCTGGGAAAGGGCTCAGCCTCTGTGTAACACTGGTTGCTGACAATGAGGGGTGAACAGATCCTGATTAAGCGTCTCCCCCTTCCTGACCCTTCCATCCTCTCCTTCTCCCTCCTTCTCCCTCTTCTTCCTCTCCCACTTTCCCTCCCAATAGGCAAATATTTATTGAGCATCTACTGAATATCAGGAACTATTAGGTATTAAGTATACAACGATGAACAAGACAGACACAGAACTTGACTTCATTGATCGCTAGGCTTTTGAGAAGACAGTCGTTAAACAAGTTTACACAAGTGTGATGAATGTCCCAGAGGAGAAGGAAATAGGGCCGTGAGTGTCCCTGCCAGGAGAATCTGAACTGGGTGGGAAGGATCAGGCAAGGACTCCCTTTTTTTCTTCCTCCTCCTCCCAGACCTCTGTTTCTATCCCTGGGCTGGGATTAATGTGAATAATGTGTTAAATTATAAGCCTCAGGAATCATCTCTAAAGCTTGTAGGCACAGCCCAAGGGTGCACAAGACAACTGCTGGGTGTAAATGGAAAATGTTACAGCTTTTTATATTTATTTTCACCTCACCCTTGTTTGAGTTTTAATGTGGAGGTCTATTTGATTGGGTCTCTGGAAACAGACTCTGAAATGTGAAGCTGCGTGAAGGTGAGTGGGAGTGGTCTCAGGTGATACACCTGTGATGACGTGAGGACGGCAGGATTGGGCAGTGGGGGAAGCTGACCTGAACGCACGTGTGACAGAGGCCTCAGCCATCGTACAGAGAGCTCTGGAGCTGGGATGGCCCTCAGAGCAGTCCTGAATTAAGGCAAAGGAGTTGGGCTTTTGCACCCCCATCAATCACTGGCTGCAGGCCACACCCTGGGAGATCATGACCTTGGATGAGCAGTTTCCTTCAGCGGAGGGCGGTTTCCAGTGAGGACTGCAACCGTGAGGCTTTAGCAACCGACCTTCCCACTTCTAGGAGACGGAGGCATCAGCTCTAAAGAGGGAATCTGGACAGATCACCACAGTACCCACCACGAGAATCTAATCACAGAGCCATACATGTGAATTTCACACAGACAGACACACACACAGAGACACACACATACACTCATGGTTTGGGGACTGTGTGCCCCCAAATTGTGTGTTATGCTGATAGGTTCATGCCACTCAGAATGTTTGAAGACCGCCAATTTAGAGTAGGGGGTACCCAATTGATAAAATGCCCCCTTTTTATCCATTTACCCTGCACTTCCATTCCTATCACGGGTCCTATGTTTCAGAAAATCTCCTCCCAAACTGCTGTGCTAAGTAATGCGTTTACTTCTCCATTTTGAAATTAATGATAAATGGAAACAATGCTGGGTGATAGAAACCAAGAGAAGCAACACCAAAAGCAACCTGATTTGGACTCTGATATGATTAAATTTTAGCTACTATAGTGGTTAAGAGTCTGGGTTTGGAGCCTGGCTATCTGGGTTCACATACCAGTTCTACTACTTACCCTGTGAACTTGAGTGAGTTAAATTGCCTCATTCCTGCTTCTTTATCTACAAAACAAGAATAACATAACAACTTACTTCATGGGATTATTGTGAGGATTACATGAACTAATGCATTCAAAGTGCTTAAGACAAAGTCTGAGACATAGTAAACCCTCAACAGATGTTAATATCATGAACCTGCAGTTGTTTTTTCTTTCCCAGGGAAGTGGAGGCTTTTGCCTTTTGAAACTATTGAGGAGGCCCTTGTATCAGTTAAGATTAGGCTCGACAGTGAGTGACAAAGAACGCAAAGTAAGAGGTAGAAGTTTATTTCCCTTTCATGGTATGCATTGCCACCTAGTATGGCAACTCCATGGTTTTCAGAGACCAAGAATTTTTCTAGCTTGTTGCTCCTTTACCTTCAGCCTGAAGATCCTACCTCATAGTCTGGTGTAGCTGCTCGAGCCCCAACCATCACATCTACATTCCAAGCCAATTGGAAGGAGGAGGGCACATCCCCTACCTTTAAGAACATTTAATGGAAGTTGCACACTGGCTTCTGCACCTATCCTGTGGGCCAGAACTTAGTCTCACGGCCAGCCTTAGATGCAAGGGAGGCTGGGAAATGTAGTCTTGGTTCTGGGTAGCTGCATGCTCAGGTGAAATGTGGAGAGTGGTCTTCTGCTTAGGAAGAAGGAAAGAATGGATATCAGGGAACAACTAGCAGTCTCTGCCAAATGTCCCGACTTTGCTCTTAACGTTGGAAGGGCAGAAGGCACAGCCCATTACCCACGATATTTCACTGATGACTAACAGTGAATCCAGGACTCATAGAGCTGTTCTTTCCTTTGGTCTGAAGCTGACAGCTGTGCTCCCTCAGAGCCCAGGAATGGATTCTGCCTGAGCCACCAGTTGAAGGGCATCTCCTCTCCTTGCCCTGCAGGGAAACTCACTCTTTTGGGGAGCTCTCTAGTCACATATCACCCCCACCCAAGGGCCCTGGACCCCTAAATACGTCTGCTCTCTTCCTCATCCCACCTTTTCCCTTCTTTGGCCTGTAAGCTGGTTTTCAGTGTTGTGGTTGTTCTCCCAGGCTGGGGCTGGAGAGGCCTTAGGACGGGGATGAGGCAAACCTGACCATGGGGGCTGTGTCTCCTACAGCCCCTCCTGTTGTCATTCAGGGTGGTCTCAGTCTCTTCTCTACCTTGAGGTGCTTTTGACAAAAGTCCCGTCTCGTTGGCGTGCCTTGATGTGCACCTGCCCCAGGAGGAGGTGGTGGGCTGTTCTCAGCTGTGTCCTGGAACAGGTTCCACACACCCCCTTTCAGGGACGACTGAGGACTCCAGCTGAGAGCTGAGCATATGGAGCTAGCATGGCCCAAGTTACCCAAGAAACCCCCGGAGGGCAGTAAACTTTATTCCTTATCAAGGCCCAGGCAAGTCCCTGGTCCTGCCAACCTTTGCATGACCTTTTCCAATAATGTATTACTACAGGGAACTAATTGTTACTTGGTATCCACTATGTGCCAGGGACTTAAATCAGTTCATTGAATCCTTACAACAGTTTTTTGAGATGGAGGGTTTTAACTCCACTCACAAACGAGGAAACCAAAGCTCAGAGCGGTTGAGTAACTCACCTAAGGCTATATATAGGTCTTGAAAGTGGTGGGGTCAGGACTAGAGCTCTGGTCTGATTCCAGACTATGTTCTCCAGTCCAGTAAGAGTTGCCTGTTACTTAAATGCATTTGATTAGTCAGTGGTGTGGGGGGTGGAGAATCAACTAAATTAATGCAACTTATATTTACTGAGCTACTCCTAAGTGTCAGGCATTGGGGAGACAAAGAAGAATAAGACACGGCGGGAATTCCCTGGCAGTTCAGTGGTTAGGACTCCACGCTTTCACTGCCGAAGGCCCAGGTTCGATCCCTGGTCTGGGAACTAAGACGTGGCACGGCCAAAAAAAAAAAAAAATAGACACAGCCCCTCAAGGAATGTCAGCTTAGCCAGGGAGACAGTCATAGATACGGATTATTTGGAGTCAGTTTATTAAGGGCAAAACTATAGCACAGGCTATTATGGCTAACTCACCGCATGATCCATACCTGGATGGGTATTTAAGGGGTAGGTGGTGGTAGGAACCATGGAAGGCTGCCTGGAGGGCGTAATCTCTGAGTTGAGTCTTAAACGGTGAATTTGATGTAGCCAGGTTAAGAGTGGAAAGGTCAGGCAGAGGGCACAACACATGCAAAGGTCAGGAGGTAGGGCCAACATAACATTCCAGGCACATGCCCCATAGGTATTGGCTCCTGTGTAGCATTCTACCACACACTCAGTAAACATTGTTCACCAAATAAATCCATTTTCCTCCTACAGTGCCTGAAGAAAACCTTTCCAATCACTCAGTTGATTCGTCGGTCATGTTCTTCTTGAATTTTTCACCTGTTGGCCAGGCTCCTACTTCCACCTCCTCCCCCTACTCCCTAGTTCCTTAAGGAAAGTGTTCTTTTTCACCAGCAGACATTTTTTGTCTGGTTCCTGGGACTCCGTCTTGATTGCGTTCACTGGAAGCCGAATAGATAGTGTACTGCTTGGGGTTCTGCCGAGATGTTGGGTGAATGAAAGCTTCCACCTTGGGTGAGCAAGGTTTTCACAGGGACTTTGACTGACTTGAGAAAGACGGAGCCCATCTGCTTCCTCCATTCTTCTCAGACGTGGTTTCCAGGGAGCTCTCGTGTCCGCTCACCTCATTAAGAGAGCTTTGCCTTCTATTGGTTCCCAGATTTCAGTTGCCAGGACACCTGAGGGAGAGATGGTTGTCTGGGTCTTCAGTTCCTCCAGCTTCATGTTGCTATGGCTTCTCCGCACCTCCATGGTGGGTCCTAACCTCTCTACATCCCCTTCTCAACTTACTCCAGGTTCCTTCTTAGCTCTTCCCACCTGTGCCATCCCCACACACGTTGTAACCTATATTCAGAAAATTATATCTTACAGGCTTCAGTCAGAAGCAGGAATTTCCAAGGGTGGGATTTTACTGCCAGAGTTCCGGGTGATCTTTCCAGGCATTTTCTGGGCTGGTGGCCTCTTCAGACACCCCTGAAATCATAGAAGCCTGTCAAGAAGGTATATAAAGTCAGGAACATGGGCTCTGCCCTGCACAAACCTGAGTTCAAACCTGTGCTCTGCTGTATCATAGCTGGGTATCCTCGAGCAAGTGACTGAAGCTCTCTAAGCTTCTGTATTCTTGTCTGGAAAGTGGGGGTGATAAGAGTTCCACTTCAGTGACTTACAGGTGGATGAGGTGAGACCATGTATGTAAAGCACTTGACATGGAAACTATTATTATAGCACCTCTTGCCAGCTTGTAGACGGCTCGCACTCATATATTGATTCATTTAGCAAATGCTGAATGCCTACTGTGCATCAGGTGCTATACTAGGCCCTGAGAACATAGGCGTGAACACAATAAAATGACCATTGATTGTGACCATATGATCACAATGGATGAAGACACTGGGAACAGGCTTCTGTGCCTCTGTGGCTAAATTGCTTATAAGAGTGAATGCCCCTACTCTGTGCATAAGCACATAAGAGAAAGTCTGCCCATCAGTGACTCTCCCAGTCTGACCTGGCTTCCTCCTGAGAGTTTCTACAGCCTTTTCTTTAATAGATTCTTGGATACATGAAAAGCATCCTAAGTAAGTTCAATTACATAGAACCATTGGTTCCTGTGTTCTTAGATGTCTCACAAAATTGAGAAACACACTCCTCGGAGCTCAGGAAAATGCAGGACTGTCATTTAGGTAGAAGAAACTCTGATCTAACTGAATACGTGTTCACCTGGCATAATTATAATAAATACATTTAAAAATTATTCTTACATTTTGTGATTATAAAACCATACATGCTCATGGTAGAATGGTTGAAAAATACAGAATATAAAAAAATGTATAAATGATTTATACTAACAGTTAGTGGTTTAGTGCAATATTCTCAAAGTGTGGTCCAAAGACCCTCTGGGGGCCCCTGAGATTCTTTTAGGAGGTCCACAGAGGCAGAATTCTTTTAATAATAATAACACCAAACCATTATTTGTTTGTTTTACTCTTATTCTCTCTTGAGTGTACAGTGGAGCTTTCCCGAAACTACAGGACATGTCATGACATCATCACTCTAAAAGCTTATGTGCTGGTGCATACCTATGTTTTTAAACTTTCTAATTTTAACTTTGAATATAATAACCATCCATAGATATAATTCACAAAAACAAAAGTTCTTTGTGATAATTTTCAAGAGAATAAAGGGATCCTGAGAGCAAAATGTTTGTGGTTTAGTGATTTTTTTCTAGTCTTTGGCCTATGAATATGTCTAATCATAAAAAAAATTGGCATCATATTATATGTACTTTGTATCCTGCTTTTTCACTTAGCTAATATATTATAGATTTACATAAGACATTAATATACCTTTATGTTGTATCTCCTAAACAATAATAATAGCACTTCTGTGAGCTGGGCGCTGTTCTAAGTTCTTTACATAGCAACCCTCTGAGATAGGAACAGTTATAATCTCCATTTTAAGAAAAATAATTAATGTTAATTAACTCTCCCAGGGTTATAGAGCTAGGGAAAGACAAAATTGGAATTCAAACTTAGGCCATCCTCATGTACAGTAGTTCATCATCCGAATGTTGCAGAATTTATGTACTCATTCCATAATTTTTGGACATTTAAGTTTTCAACTGTTTTCAATTTTTCACTAACATAAAATAATACCACATGAATATCCTTGAACATACAGCTTTTCTGGGATCACTGATTATTCCCTTGTGATCAGTTCTTAGAAGTAGAATTATTGGGTCGGGGGAGGGATGTGTATCAATATTTTCAAAATTTTGATACATATTGCCAAATTATCTTCCAAAAAAGTCTGTGCTCATTCACACTTGCACCCTAGATACCTGAAGAGCATTTATCTCACTTCATCCTCACTGATACTTTGGCAAACGTGATAGACTTCTCTTTCCCCTCTAGGGAAGCCGAATGGCATTTAAAATCTTTTTTTGGCCATGTGTATTTCTTCTAGTGTAAATTATCCATATTATGATCTATTTTTATCTAATGAGAGTAACCTGATTTTCATTCACACATTCTTGTGTTTATGGCTCAAAGTAAGTGTTACCAACATCAGAGTGATCACATGGACACTTAGTCTAATGATAATATCACTTAAAAAAAGTATTTGGGACTCCTTTATGGGATTTGCATGCAGAGTAGTTTATAAGCCACAAAGGAAAAGAGGAAATTCTTTGTATAGAGCATTATTATCACCTTTAAAAATGTTATTTGCATTTTTAAAAACCCCCACAATACTATATTGTTCACTAAGCTAATTTACCGGGTTAGATCCAAATAACTTTTTGGCTCTCTGCTAATATCAGCTCTTCTCCCACGGGAGTAGGAGTGATTACAGAAGTTATCTGGAGTGGACACGGTCAGTGCCCTGCCTATTTCCCCTTCACCTGGCTGGTGCGCCCACCCCCCAGGTTCTGTGGGTAAAGCTGCCCCTTCTTCAGAGCATTCTCTGCTGACAAAGAGTGGCCAACCCCATAGGTTAGACGCCCCTTCACACCCTGAGGGCAGCCAGTAGCCAATGACAAACATAGAGATATAAAAGGCTGACGTCCTTGCCTCAAAGGAAACCCAATTATGGGATGAAATGCCTGCTCCAGAGCTTTCTGAGGGGCCAGACTGATGCTAGTCTTCAGCTAAGACCATATCCTTACTTCGCTTTTTTCTCTTGCCCTATTCTGTTTCCCTCACTTCTCTTCTCCTGAGAGCACTTTTTCAATAGAGAATCCCCACCTTAGGCTCTGCTTTTAGGGAATTCTACCTAAGACAGTTGGTAGCAACAGTGGCCGTGGTCTCTGGCTTGCTATAGCAGTGCAATGGCTAAGAATTCCACCTTCGGTGAGCATGAGGATGCAGGAGAAAATGTCCCTGGCATCTGAGAGGCACGGAGCAAAACCGAAGACTGTGAAATTGGGAGGCTGCTGCTAAGTGCTGTTGATTCACTGAAGAGAGAAAAGCAAGGCTCAGATGTGTCAGTCAGCAACTTAAAGCTGAGGGCCTCTTTGGTGGCACTTAGAGACAGTCCTCTTCTGCAACCAGAGGGCAGACAGAGCTGAAGGGCAAGCACACAACCTAATTACAAGGATAAGCAGGACTTCCACGTGGGCTGAATTCTCAGCTTAGGAAAACATCCTATGCCAAAGACCGGACACTGGTAGGAAAAGAACCCTAAAAAGAACTCTAAGGCTTGAAATACAGACACCTGGTGAGATGCACTTGAGGACCTTGAACCCTCAGATTTTGGATTTCCCTGAACCCCCTGGGCATGCATAAATGGCCCACTCCCCATTGTTAGAGGATGGAGTCCCCCTCCCTCTTCTTGAAGATACTACTGAGTCTTAAATGAGGCTGGTGCCTTAAGAGAGAGCGCTTGCTTTTATCGGGATCGGCTATCATCTTCTTCCTCCAGGTCACCATACCTATCATTAAGGTCAAATCTCAGCATAACACCACTGGGGGAGTGACAAGCCTGCAAAGGGAGGAGAGGAATTACATGTTAAAGAAGGTACAGAAACTGGTTAATATGTGCCAGTGGAACCGGGCGAATATGCTTAGGAGGAGGTCATGAGGGTGCTGCATGAAGGTGGGAGGTTAAGGGAACACTTGTCAATACAGGGTGAAGGGCCTCAGTAGACATGTTTAATATACTGCTGTGGTAGTTGTTCATATCTTAGAAAAAGTGATAGGTTGAATTAATGAGATAGAGATGCCAGACTGCCTGGTAACTGCGGGGAAGGGATCAAAAGTCTCAGAGAGGGGCTTCCCTGGTGGCGCAGTGGTTGGGAGTCCGCCTGCCGATGCAGGGGACACGGGTTCGTGCCCCGGTCCAGGAAGATCCCACATGCCGCGGAGCGGCTGGGCCCGTGAGCCATGGCCGCTGAGCCTGCGCGTCCGGAGCCTGTGCTCCACAACGGGAGAGGCCACAACAGTGAGAGGCCCATGTACGGCAAAAAAAAAAAAAAAAGTCTCAGAGAACTGAACTTGCTAGAATGGGTCAGCTACATAAGACTGCAAAACCAGGAGCTGACTCTCTTCCTCCATCTCCTGAGGTGAAAAGGAATGCACTGGGAGGGGCTGTACCAGAATCACCGAGAAGCTCTAGAGAGGCTGTTTTCTTTAGGCTGCAGCTGATAATAGAAGACGCTATTCCAGAACTAGACTCCCTAGTATTGATGAGAATAATAGGGTCGCAGAAGAGCAGAGGCCAGGTGGTAACTCTTAACCATCAGAAGCAAGGTGGATGTAATTACCGAAATGAGCCATGTTATTGGAATGTCACCCAGGGAGGTCTGACCTGAAGCTACCTATGAAGGTAGCTAATAGGTCATGTTGTTTCTAGGGCCAAGATAGACTGTAGTCAATAAGAATATTTGCTTAACACATAAAATCAAAAGAGATCAAGAATGGATGAAAAGAAGGCTGAGGTCAGCCCCCCAGAAAATCAGGATTTCCTGCTCAGTTTCCAGACATGAGTCAATTCTCAGATCCAGAACCCATTGACAGCAAAAGGGGCTGGGTTCCCATGTGAGAAGATACTGCAGCATCATAATAAGTATGTATACTGTAGAGATTCCTCAAGATGTATTGCTATTTACCCAGGTAACTACATATGGGGAAAGGGAAATACCCAGTTCTTTCAAGTGCTATAAGGTCAGAGGTGATCCTAATACTGAGAATCCAAAGTGCTATCATGACCCCTTTTAAAATAGGGGCACATGTAAGTCAGGTAATAAGTTGAATCCTGACCCAGGCTTGTCTCACCATTAGTAAACTGAGACCACGGATCAACCCAGCGATCACTCCCCCAACTCCCAAATGTATAAATAGAATAGACATTCTTAGCAATTTGCGGAATAATTACATTGGATCTTTGACCTGTAGAATAAAAGTAATTATAGTACAAAAGGCCTCCAGACCTCCATGTTCTCATATGTCAAATATGTGTAAGTCCCCAAAACTGCACCATTTGTTCAAGATAGTATATCAAAGCCCTGTGCATTCCCTAGGGGGAATGGCAGACTGGTACCGACCTAGAAGACATAAAAGATGTAGGGGGATGGCCCCCATTGTATGCTTATTTAATTTATCAGTCTGGCCCCTGAAGAAGTGGGTCATTGGGAGGACAGTGTACTGCTGCAAACTTAGCCAAGTAAGACCCCCCAACTGCAGTTATTTCTCACTAGAGTAGATTAATACATCTTCATGTGTATGGTATTCAGTTATTACCCGGCAAATACGTGGTTTTAAATACCCATCAGAAAGAAGGATCAGAAGCAGCTGACATGTATATGCATTGAAAAATAATATACATTCACAGTTTGTGCCTCTGTCACAGTGTAGTCCAAAGGGACCTAAACCATCTGCCAATTATGCAGAATTATATTGATGACATCGTGTTATCAATGCTGAGAGGTGGCAAATTCTCCGGATGCCTTGGCAACATTCATGTGCTTCAAGGAGTAGGAGATAAAAACTATAAAGATTCAGCGACTTACCACAATGGTGAAGTTTTCAGGGGTCCAGTGATCTGGGCATGCTGGGTTATCCTATCTAAAATCAAGGTCAAGTTTTTGCACTCTGTAACTTATACGGTTAAAAATAGGCCTTTTTGGGTTTAGGAGAAAGCATATTCCACCCAAAAACTGATCCGTTTATTGGGCGACACAGAAGGATCCTCCAATGTGTGGGGTCTATAACACTCTTCCAATAAATCTCTTATACTAGAATTCCCATCTCAGGCTCTGCATCCAGGGAACGTGACCTGAGACAGGTGCTTCAAATGAGGCCAAGTTGTTCAGAGCCAGAAAACGGGGCACTTGGGTCTTAGCTCTACTGAGTTTTCTTCTGGCCAAGTGATCCAGGCATGTTATTTTGCCCCTCCAGGCCTCCATGTTCTCATATGTAAAATATGGTATTAGTGTTGGTTCAGCATTTCTTAACCTTATTTCATCTGATAACAGACATGACAGAAAAGATTTACATGTATGACATACTCCCAAGGGTGTGCCCCTCAGCACGCATAAGAGAAGCTGCAAGTTATGTGCAATTCCCAGCAGGCTGGCTGTAACTCCGTCCCTCCCTCCCTCCCACTCAAGAATCCATATTGGAATGCACTAGGGTAGATACGGGATAATGTGGTAGGGGTAAGCTTGATGTTGTTCTAATTGGGTTTTTTTCGTTTGTTTTTGTTTTTTGCGGTACGCGGGCCTCTCACTGTTGTGGCCTCTCCCGTTGCGGAGCACAGGCTCTGGACGCGCAGGCCCAGCGGCCATGGCTCATGGGCCCAGCCGCTCCACGGCATGTGGGATCTTCCTGGACCGGGGCATGAACCCGTGTCCCCTGCATCGTCAGGCGGACTCTCAACCACTGCGCCACCAGGGAAGCCCTGTTCTAATTGGTTTTTAAAAACATTATTCACAATCTATAGTACTTTAATGTGTTTTAAAAAATATTTTCAACGAATTTCACAATGTCTTGACAACATGGTTCAGAACTGGTGGTTAAAAATGCTCTTTAAGATTACTTTCCACCTCCAAACTTTTGGATTCTGAAAATGAGTCCCAAAAAGCAGAGTTCCAAAACTATGTTTCTATGTCAGTGCCTCTCTGATACTTGAAGCAAGAGCACTCATTTGTATATAAAAATTTGAATATAAGTTGAATGGACATTTAATGGGAGCTTCACCTATTGTGACCCTTATATGGAGTCATTCACCCCATATTTACTAATTGCTTACTCTTGTGCTATTTCTAGACTGTAGAAGTCTACATTGTGATGAGTTGATTAAAATTTAGTGTCTTTATAGTAACATTGCAAAAAGTACAATGTTAAGTGTTAAAAAGTGCAAATTAATAAGTGTTAAGAGAGAAAACAGTTCTATGATCAGAGAATTTTGGGTCAATTAGGGATAATAAGATTTCTTTACTGCAGAACTTCTCAAGCCCTTTCATCTAATTTGTTAATATGTCTTGAGAATCTCCAGGAGAGAAATTTAGTTTGCAGTGTTTCCCAAAGATTTTGAACATGGAACTTCATAGAACAGATGTTTCCAGGAACACACTTTGGAAAAGTCTGTTCTACAGCCATACCAGGTTTCAATGGCTCCAAAGCAGTCTGAGATACTTCTGCAGTGATACCATCTGCGCTGGCTTACCCACCACCAAAAGAATGTTGCTCCTGAGTGATATACAGTGCCGTCTACTAAATGTGCTTCACCGCCCTTCCCGTTACCTCCTTCCACATGTGTAGTCCAGATTCCATGAAAGCAAATAGTGGATCCACTCTACAAAGTGTATTGCTACGCCTCTGACAGATATGTGTAGTCCAGATTCCATGAAAGCAAATAGTGGATCCACTCTACAAAGTGTATTGCTACGCCTCTGACAGATATGTGTGGGGTAATGTACCAGTGGTTAAAATACCCAGTTCTGGACCTAGCTCTGGCACCCAGTAGGAAGGTGCCCAGGGGTTAGAGACTAAGAATGAATGAGACACAGTAATTAAAATAACAGTGGTTTTGTTTGTGAAATGAGTTGATTTTTTGTGTGTGTCATTTAATAGATGTATTTTAAAAAAATAAAACAAAGCACCTACTGCGCTTTCAGGCATATAACCTAAGAGCATCTCGAAGATGAGAACCTGGAAAGTAATATTATTAATGACTCCATTTATGGAACACTCTATGCTTGAACTATGCTAAGTATTTTACAATCAGGTCTTCGCTCATAGGCCATCTCCTCAAAGAAGTCTTTCTTTACTATCCTATATCAGATTGTTTCCCTGTCACCCTCCATATCCTAATCAGGCTTTATGCTTTATAGAATGTATCTCTCCCCAACATTATGTTATTTTTCTGCTTATTGTTTATTTCCCCAGCTAGAATTTAAGCTCCATGAGGACGAAGGTTTTGGGTATTTTGTTCTGTTCTGTATCCCTAACATTAGAACAGTCCCTCAATAAGGTATTTAAACAAGGAAGATATAAATGAATGATCTCGTGGAATTCCAACCACAGCCCTGTGAACTAAGTCCTATTATTATCTCCATTTAGTAATTGAGGAGACTGGGCCACAAAGACATTAAGCCACTTGCTTAAGGACACAGTAAGTGGTAGAGCCTGTATTCAGATCTAGGTGTGACTCATGGCTTCAGCCACCAGGCTATACAGCCTTTTAATGAATACAATGTTGCTTCTCAGAAGGTGGTATCTGGCCTCCTGGTGACTCATTAAAATGTAGATAATTGGGGTTCACTCTGATACATTGAAACTGAATGAGTGAGGGAGGGCTGGAGGAGAATAAAAGGTAGGAAAAGGGAGGAGGCGGAGAGAAAAAAAAGCACATCTGTCTCAGATATCAGTTCCAGAATGGACCAGTCTGACCCCTTGGGACTCTGGTCTGAACCCTCCCAGAGAGCTGAAAGAAGGAGCTGTTTTCACAGGGGCTCAGTGACACCTGGGATGCTTTGTTGCCCAGATAAAAAGGTACTAACCATTTGGCCCCTTTCAGGTTAGCAGCTCTGACAGCACCATGAGACAAAGCCTTGGCCCAGACGCCAAGATTGCATGGAGCCCATGGAGGGAATCTTGGGAACTGGACATCATCAACACAGAGACTGGATGGAAAACAACAGAACTGTATGCAGATGCCTATGGAACCTCCCCTGGGGGCTCCCAGAAAAACTTGGAAGGTGGGCAGCATTTGCTAGGGTCTGAGGTCCCATGTTTAAGTAAGTGTGGACAAGTGCTAGCTACCTACGATTGAATTATTATTGTTACAGTGATTCCATCAGTACCTACAAATACTATTTTTCCTCCTCTAAGGTCCCTGTTTTCCTTTGTCTGGCTGGACCTCGGGGGTTCTACTCCCTCAGGTCATGCTGGCCTATTGGGCTTTCACCCTGATGTGAACCAGAGGGCACGACAAAAGTTCATCATTGATCTTGTCCTCTCTGGAACTATCTGTAATGCGTAACGCTCTGGTGCTTTTAAACAGGAAAAAAGAGGTGTGGGGAATAGAAAGGACATGGGAGGATTCAGAATCAGCTCTGGAGCGCACCTCCTGGCGTCCCATAGCTATGGACATGAGTGAGCTCCAGAGAGAGAAACGAGCCCTTTGTCCTCCACTTGGTCTGGGCCCAGTGACCTTGCTGAGCCTGAATTCCACAGTGTCACAGGATTTGAGTGAAGCTGCCCTTGGTTTCTAGTAGCTGAGCTTTCTTGAGAGGTCCCTCCAGTATTGAGCTGTTAACTCACCACTCCTTTATTTACATATTAGTTAGATGAAGTACACCCACTCAGATTGTGAAACACCATTCATTGTTTTTGGCGAGCTGCTCTTGTCAAGAAGTCTTATTCTGAGAGATTCAAAAGTGTTTCACAGCAATGTCAACTCTGTAGTTATGACCCTAAGTAAAAACCTTGACCCGAGAAATGAGAAAAACTCCCGACAGGTGAGGTAAGTAATTAAGCAAGGGACTGCATTTTATTGTGTAAATTATAGTACATTTACTGTAAAGCTAAACTTCCAATAACCCTTATAAAGTCCTCACAGGTAATGACTTAACCATGAATAGTGAGTTCCAGGGCTGCAGAACAGAACACGTTTGTCCTTTAAATGCTATTGGGAAAGAGAAACTAGATTAAAATTGAAAAGTGCAGTTTTCCCAGGTTCCAGTCGTTGAAGGTTTGGCTTGGGTTCAGGGGTGGAATCATGGTTTTCCCCCCAAACCTCCCTAGTACTGTATGCAAATCTTAGGTGTAGCAAGAGTTGGGCATGAAATCAATTGCAGTGTTGGAATGTTCGTAACATACACGCGACTTGGTAGAATATTCTCTCTTCTCCTGGACCATTTTGTTCCTCATTTCCCTGGAAATGAAAGGCCTGTGACCCTTTGCTTTCAGACCCACAAGGTTGCCCAACTCCAGGGGGCACTGTGACCTTATGTGAATGTTGCCCCCTTGAGTTGTGCAAAATGCCAACCCCAATTCCTTTGTAATGGAGCCATTCATACTACCACCTGCAAACATGGTGTTCATTCCTGCTGGATATTCCATTCCACTCTTCTTTTCTCATGGCCTGGTTCAGGTTAAATGATGTCTTTAGGGCTTCCCTAGAGGCGCAGTGGTTGGGAGTCCGCCTGCCGATGCAGGGGACGCGGGTTTGTGCCCCGGTCCGGGAAGATCCCACATGCCGCAGAGCGGCTGGGCCAGTGAGCCATGGCCGCTGAGCCTGCGCGTCCGGAGCCTGTGCTCCGCAACGGGAGAGGCCACAGCAGTAAGAGGCCCACGTACAGCAAAAAAAAAAAAAAAAAAAAAAAAAAAAAAAATGATGTCTTTAGCCTCAGTCTGTTTTTTTTTTCCTGTGCGTCATTCGGAGATGGGACCTTTCCTCCATACCAAGAGATGCGATACACAACACCTAGCACAAGGGAGGTTGAGGGGTGAAAAAGAGAAAAGGTTCTGAGTTGCTCCAAAGAACCTGGAAAAGTTATGAGAATTTGCTCTCGAAAAGGTGTAAGAATTGGCTCTGTGATAGAAACTAATATCTTAGATGCTGCATCTGGTACCGAGTGTTCACAGACTTTGACATGAAATGCGGGCATGGTGTTCCTGGCAGGTGACGAGAAAAGCACTGTGTCCTCCTCACCCACACCTCCCAACGGAAATAGGTTTTTTGTTATTTTTGCAACAGGACTTTACTTACAAAGGCAGTTGGTTCCCTTAGGAAGTATGCATCCAACTAATCCTCCACATAAATACTTGGCTTCAACAGAGAAAATAAGTTTGTCATATTCAGCATAAAGCTTGACTGCACTTGCCTCCAGGCCTTTGAACAAGCCAGGCTGTTTTGCCCATAGGCACCAGAGGCATAGTGCCTAGGCTGGGGCCCAAGAACATTTCAAGAGCTGATTAAAATACCTGAGACCGGGGGGAAAAAACAGAAAAGAAAGAAAGAAATGTTTTGCTTCCAAAATATGGCAACTGTGAAATCAGAATTTTAAAATGTTTAGTGACATTACTGCAAATTACAGCATACGTCAACTTTGGTAATTAAATTCAGTATTCATAAGCATCTCATTACAATTAAAACTTACTTGTGGATTAGATTTTATTACTTAAAATTTCTCATAGGTACCCAATGATGGCTGAGAATTCATAATCAAGTGTGAATCAAAGGAGTTACTCATAGAAAAGAATTTCAAAAGCCAAACTAGAAATTATCTTTCAAATTTATTTTGCCCCCAAATTAGGGTAGATGTGAGTCTCTTTGAAGGTTTGATAGGATGTATGTGGAGCTGCCTAGGACTTAAGAGGATCCTCAAGCGGCCCCGTATGTGGGTCATTTCCCCTGCCTGGGATACTCTTCCACCGTCTCTACAATCCTTGTTCTTTCTCTGATTTAAATCTTTAAAGGAAATTCCCTCAAGAACTTTTCTTTGTTCGGCTCCACTGGTCTCCTTGACTATTTCTTCAACAATCACAGATAGAAGGACTTTGTACTTGCTTGTGTTACAGACAACTTATATTTCTTTATTTTTATTTTGAGGGCTTTCTTAAATTTATTTTATGTATTGATACTGTATTTCAACTAAAATGAGAGCCTTGGAACGGAAAGCATTTGTTCATTCATTTACTCATTCAAAGAAGCCACCAGGACTTCCCTGGTGGCGCAGTGGTTGAGAGTCCGCCTGCCGATGTAGGGGACATGGGTTTGTGCCCCGGTCCGGGAAGATCCCACATGCCGCGGAGCGGCTGGGCCCGTGAGCCATGGCTGCTGAGCCTGCGCGTCCGGAGCCTGTGCTCCGCAACGGGAGAGGCCACAACAGTGAGAGGCCCACGTACCGCAAAAAAAAAAAAAAAAAAGACGCCATGTGTTGGGTGCTTGGGAGACAAACTTGAATGAAGTGCAGTATCTGGCCCCTTCCTTCTCCACGCTCACAGTCTAGAAAAGAAGATAGGAAAGGAGATAAATGATAGCACGGCTCCCTCCTGGTGTTTTTCTCTCTGTTGCTGAGACTGGAACTGGGTTCAATATGTTTTTATTTATATAACAAACATTTTCTGTGTGTCAGGTACTGCTCTCAACACAGGTACTGTTAACCGTTTTTCAACTATTAACCTATTTAATTCTTAAAGCAATCCTATGAGGCATTATTATTATCCCCACTTTACAGATGAGGACATTAAAGCCCAGAGAAGTGAAGTAATTTGCTCAAGGTCAGTTGCACAGCAAATAAGCAGCCGAGCCAGGATGTGAACCCAGACAGCCTGGCTCCAGAGCCCATGCTACTGTCTAGGGTATGAACTGAACCGCATGAGATCAGTACCAGAGGGGTTCGTAGAAAATGCTACATAACTAATCATGCACAGGAAGGATGAAACAGGCAGGGAATTCTTCACAAAGGAGACGATATTTGGATCGCTTTGTATGAAACAGGAATTTGCCCATCAGATAAACTTGGAGTACGGGATTGAGAAATGTTTTCCAAGTAGAAAGAAGAGCCTATTCATCATCTATATGTATTTAAAAAAAAACCCAAACAGATCTGAAGACTTGTTTTGGGAAATGCAAATAGCTTATTTGGCTGGAACTTTATGTGCTTGGAGAGGGTTTACAGAGATGGAGTTTTAAAAAGAAGCAAGGGAAACACAGACGTGGTTATTCTGAGGAGCTTGGCTTTTGTTCAGTTCCGCCTTTGGTCAGTTAAATGTTGATGGCCTCTCCCCGCTTCCACCCATTCAAAACCATGAAAGAAAAGCTTGGTAAATTCGATATGCAGAAGAAATGTTTTTAATATGCTTGGAAAAAAAAGACACGGAGTCAAAAGTCAAACAATAAACTAGGATAAAATATTTGCACTGCACAGAACGATTTTTCTAACATACTAAGTGTGTTTACAAATCAGCAGGAGAACTACGTGTGGTGATGGATGTTAACTAGATTTATTGTGGTGATTATTCCACAATATATACAAATATCGAGTCATTATCTTGTACACCTGAAACTGATATAATGTTATGTGTCAGTTATACCCCGATGGAAAAAAAAAATAAGGAAAAAAAAAAAAAACGACCAACACATCGAGACAAAGACCCGAACAGACGGTTTAAAGAAAAGGTATCTAAACATTTGTAAAGGTGCTCTGCCTACTTACAATAAGAAAAAATCAAATGAAATCAAGAGTAAGATATAATTGTCATTGTTGGTTTGGCAAAATCAAAAAGTTTGGCAAACACTGGCCCTGCCAGGGTTAGGGGAAGCAGCCCCTCTCATGCACTGCTGGTAGGAGGGTTAGCTGGCACAGCTTCTGTGAGGATAATTAGGCAATATGTACCCAAATTACACAAGTGCGGTGTGTTTTTTTTAAGTGCCTTTTTGTTTTGTTTTGTTTTGTTTGCGGTAGGCGGGCTTCTCACTGTTGTGGCCTCTCCCGCTGCGGAGCACAGGCTCCGGACGCGCAGGCTCAGCGGCCATGGCTCACGGGCCCAGCCGCTCCGCGGCACGTGGGATCTTCCCGGACCGGGGCACGAACCTGCGTCCCCCACATCGGCAGGCGGACTTTCAACCACTGCGCCACCAGGGAAGCCCCTAAGTGCGTATTTTTTAACCTAACAAGTCCACTCTGAGAAATTTATTCTGCAGGTATATTCACACATGGATATGATGTTGTACATACAAGGACACATATATTACAACATTTTTTGTAATGGCAAAAGGTTGGGAGAAAAAACCTAAGTGTCCTTCACTAAGGAACTGGTTAAGTCCATTATGACGCATCCATACCATAGAATTCTTTGATGTCTTTAAAAAGAGCAAGTCTGTCCTGTATGTATTGATGTGGCAGAATCTTTAACATATAGTGAAAAAAGCAAGGTACAGAGCAGTGGGTTAGATTTATTACCATTTGTATGTGCATGTGTGTTGAAGGAAATATATGTGCACGTAGGCTTGAGTGTGCATTAAACACTTCTAGAGGAATCAAAAAAAATTTATAACACCAGTTGCCTCTAGGGAAGGAAAATAGGTAGCTGGGGAGAGAGGAATTATAAAGATCTACTTTTTTTTGTACAATTGTGGTGTCTGGCATTTTTTTGCAGTGTGTTTCTTTTTTTTTTTTAATTTTTACTGAAATATAGTTGCTTTACAATGTTGGGTTAGTTTCTACTGTACAGCAAAGTGAATCGGCTATACGTATACATATATCATCTCATTTTTGGATTTCCTTCTCATTTAGGTCACCACAGAGCAATGAGTAGAGTTGCCTGTGCTATACAGTAGATTCTCATTAGTTATCTATTTTATACATAGTATCAATAGTGTATATATGTCAGTCCCAATCTCCCAAATCCTCCCACCCCCCTTCCCCCTCGATATCCATATGTTTGTTCTCTATATCTGTGTTTCTTATTTTTAGGGGTTTTTTTTTTTGCATATCTTATCTTCTTTTTAATAGTGAAGTTTTAAAATTTTGGTTGAACGACTCCCACCCTTCACCATTACATTGTTTTGCATTTGCTAGGACGATCAATTGAGATATATGTTTCATAGTTTAATTTTCCATAAAACTCCAAGCTAAGTTATCTCCTTGCAGGAGGGAGGAGAGGGAAGAGCTTGGCCTCAGTAAGCTGGAGCTGCAGGCTGAAGATGGCTTGGGGAGTTGGCTGCTTCTGTCCTCTTGGTGTGAGGCCAGATCCTCGGCCTCCCTTGCAGGTGGGGCAAGTGAGAAAGATCGTGTGTGGGGCGTTGGGGGGAGGGGAAGGTGTGCACCAGAGTTCACTGGGAGTCTTTGGTTTAAACACTTTTCCAAACCCTGGCTTTCTGGTTACTTAAACCCAGAGACAAAGACTGTGAATCTCCTGTCTGGCTTCGGTTTTGGTTACAACCCTGGGTATGTGTTCACTGACACGTTCCGGCATGGACATACTCTTCACTAACCTTAATTGGAGCAAAGCTCAATTTTGCTGAAAGGAATGAATTTATATATCTATTTTTTAGTGAAGTATCTGGTATCAATCTGCTTTGCTTTCATATGCTTACATCACCTCACCAAAGGACTGATTTCCTCAGCAAATAAGAACGAGTGCAGAAGACCCAAGTGCCCAGAGACTGTGTTTAGACCTCTCAAGGTATAATTAATAAAGAGAATAAAGGATCAAAGGTGATTTTCAACTGACAAGGCCAGACCCTTCTAATTAGTGAAAACTGCCCAACTGCTTTGCAATATTTTCTTTGCCAGGAGACAACTCCTCTCCTAAATGTTTAAGCGACTTCTTGTTGATCTGGTTTCGGAGGATTAAGTTCAGTGTAATTTCATCTTTCCCAGGTGTGAGACACTTGTGTGTGCAGTAATATGATTCTGTACTGTCAGGGAAAACAGTGTGTCTTTGTCAGCACTGTTTGACAGAGTCAAACCCCTGAATCACAGCCTCACTCTCGACAGGCCTGAATTCTGTGTGGTTACCACTTGCCCCTCTGCTGAACGCTGCGAGGCTTCGGCGGATTGGCTTGCGGTCACACAGGTCAACGGGGCAGAGATGGTGTGTGCCGGCAGCCGGGCTGGACTTCAGAAAGCATTTCCTGTCTGATTCTTTTGGATTCAGCGTCTAAGGGCTGAGCGATACTACCTCTATTTTCATCAAGGGTTAAAAAAAAATGCTCAGTAATTAATTTGTGCTTGTGTTAGCTAGTAGTGAGGTCAAGTATTTTTCTGATTCTTTGGGTAATGCTCTCAATGATGATTTCCTGATGAATGTTTGCATTTTTGATATGTAATATGCACCCTGATATAAAAAGTATTAGCTACCGTTTATTAATAATAATAGCTAAATTTTATTGAGTTCTAAGAGTCACGTACTGTTCTATGTGCGTACATGGATTATTGCTTTGATGCCCACCACTGTAATTATCATGTCTACTTTACAGATTGGAAAGTGAAATACAGGGAAAGTTAAGTAACCTGACCAAGAGCTCAGGGCTGGTAAGTGCTGGATGTGGAATTCAAACCCAAGAGTCTGCGTTTAGCATTTTAGCACATCACCGCAAAGCTATCTACCATCATTTATTATATGCCAGGCACATGACAACCCTGAGAGGTGTTGATTGTCATCCCCATTTTACAAGTGGGCAAATAGAGTCTCAGAAAGCTTAAATAAGTTACCCAGGTCACACAGGTAGTAAATGGTTAATGCTACCTAGCTGAGATCCAGATCTGAGCTCTTAACTCACAAATCATGTGACCAAGAAAGGTGAATCTATTCTTGTCCTGGTCCACGTGGAACCTAGCACTTGCTATGGACAGACAGAAATGGGCCGTATGGCTATTTGTCTGTACCTGTCCACACAGAGGGGGAATTGGAAATGGGAGACAATTGTATTCTGAGCTGGGGATTACAGAAATTTATTTTAAGTCTTGCTGTCTTACAGGAGCAAGGAGAATCTTAAGGGATGGAACCTTAAATATCATAAGTCAAACCCCACAGTTTCACAGATGAGGAACTAATGCTTCAGAGACAGAAAGCAACTTATACAAAGTCACAGAGGAAATGTTAGTGGCCTTGCTGGGCTTAAAGCCAAAGTCTCCTGACACCCAGCATAGGGGGTCTTTCTTTTACACTTCCACAGAGTTTTCCTGACTCTTGTCCTACAAAAATACTGTGTGGGCCTGGTTCTTCACTGTATGGTTTAAGGTCAGTGTGTTCCTCAACATTGCACATTACAGTTCCTTACCTGAAGTCTCTATATAGGCAGCCCAGTCCACATGAATTTGCTGCTTTTATGATTCAAAAAGGTTGAATTTAGTCAGCTTCTTAAGATTCTACTTGATGGGTTTTCATTGAGAAAATAGCAACTAGCCTCGTCTGCCTTGAACTTAGCACATCAAGAAATCATATTCTCTTATTGAATTACTTCTTTGTCCAAAGGTTGGTTTTGTTCATTCTGTACCTCTAGCACTTAGCACAGTGTGCAGCACATAGTAGTTGCTCAACAAATACATGTTGAACGAATGAATAAACAAAAATAAAACCATAATACTTTGTTTTATTCCTGTCCTCATCATCCAGCAACCTAATGTTAGAATGTTTTATTTAAATTTAAATCCAACAGTGGAAATCTATAGGAAGATCCCATCTTAATACTTTGAGAGGCTCACCTGTCCCATGCCAGCCAATGACCTATACCAGATATCAATGTATGCAGAAGGCAGCCCTGGAAAAGACACCCCTTGAAATTTCTTTGTATGGCCATGAAGCCTGTATGTAGATTTAACTTAAAATTTGGATCTCAAGCTTCAGAGGGCTTTAAAACCCATCAGCTAGATATCACCACAAACGTTTGGTCATGATGCTTTCTCACCATTGGGGCGAATATTCTGGCGACTTCCCTCACCACCCTGACTGGCACATATGAACACACAGCAGGGAAAAGGCAGACCCTGTGGTAAATCCAGCTATGTAGACACGGGCTGGTAGAGCCACTTCAGCAAACAAGGGCAGGAGTTGGAAGTGAGAGGAGGAGAAATGGAAGGTCCAGTCTCCCCCAGTGGAGTTAGACCAACTGGGGCACAGTGGAAGATGCTCTGGAGTAGATTTGGGACGGGAGCCCATTACTGTCTAGCCTTTCTTTGAGAAAATGATCTTACCCTAGAGTTAATCCAAAGCATGTCAGTGATTTAGAAGGCCAAATCCGCACAAATAACCTAGATGTTGCCATACTTGCATTCCAGAGTAGGACCTGACGTGAAACCTGGTGTCACTGCAGAGACTTTTAGTGATTGTTTATTTGCCTAAGCTAAGGCATAGAAAGAATGATCTTTCCCCAGCTGGAACGAGGACAGTGTGACCTTGCACCATAGCTACTCTTAACCACCTTGTAATCTTCTACTTACGATCAGTATCTGCGGGCTGGGCGTACTAGATGTCTTTCCGCTGACATCTCATCAGGGCTTATGACCCGCTCTGCTTCTGGAACATGAGAAAGCCAGGCCCTGAGAAACAGAGACAGATTGCTTGCTTGAGAAGCCAACTCATCAAACAGGACTTGGTTTAAGTAATTGGTCTAAGATTAGGTTGAATTTGACAACAGCACAGCCAGAATTCTCTGTCTCTGTCTTTTTACTACTGAACTTCTCCAATTAGTGGTCTATGCCTGCTTCTCAAGGCCTTCTCCTTGACCCTCTGACGTTAGCCTTCTAGTTTTCAGTCTTCCCCAGGTTTGGCCATCTCCTCATTTGGATCCAGGCTTGTTGGTTCTTTCTACACTTGCCCCTGCTGTTTCTCTTAATGGTTCCCTGCTACTATCCCTGCCTCCAAAGTCTAAGTAAGGGCAAGAGAAAAATATTTTGTAGCTTCTAAATTGAGGTGAGTCTGATGCTTGTTTTATTCATATGCTGCCCTGGTTATGAGAGACAGAGTCCCATTCAGCTCCAAGTTCTGAGTTGTGAGGACTACTTTGCTTAAATTCCCAGCGCTGTGACTGAGCACATCCCCAAAGTTAAAAGGTTGAGGTATTTGGGCACTGAATGGGGGACCTAAATTATTATTACAAATGTCCCTTTTATTGCCCTTCTTCCTACATCTTACCAGACGGGTGCATAGTGGGAGATTCTCACTCTGAAGTACATAGACACTGGAAGGGAAGAACATATTGAATTTTGAAGCTTAAGGACTTTAGTCAAATTTCCTAGAATGCGCCAATTCTCCTTTTTGCCAAATTCAAAAGTGCCCCCAAAAGGCAAAATAAAAAATGAAACTACTATTTATTAAGCAGTATACTTGACACTTTGCATACGTGATCTCATTTATGCAGTCCTTAAAGGAGGCATTACCATCCCCACCAAGGGCACATCACCAATAAATGGTGGAGGTAAGACTCAGAGTTATGTATCTCTGAGACTAGAGTTCATGTTTTTAATAATATTACCTACACTGTTTTTAGCAGCAGATATTTTATCTTTTCTCTCCCTTTGAAACTCTCACATCTTAAACTAAATGTTATGCTCTTCTGGTTTTCTACTTACTTCCTCTTTTTCTATTTCCTTTGCTGGTTTCTCTTCTCTCGTTTACACTCTAGAATGTGCCCAAAGTTTAGTGTTTCTCCACACCCTTGGAAAGATCATCTATACTCATGTCTTCAGTGAACACTTCCATGATACCATCAGAGTCTAAATACCAGGATATCAAAGACAAGATCTGTCTTATTCACCGGAAAATCTCGAGGATCCTGCAGAGTACTTGACACACGGTAGATGTTCAATAAATATTGTTGAATAAATGAATGGATGAATGGATGGAAGAATCACTGATCTGCTGAAAATTCTCCCATATTCTTTTTCCCAATGTCTAGACCCATATCTCTGGCTACCTACTGGATATTTTCACCATAGTTTCCTGCCATTGCTATGAAATGGCAGTAAGAGTTTGGCGGAGCCGTTGAGGGTTTAAACAATTTTCTGGGGCAGCCACACCAATTGGACTCTCTCACCGTTTACTATTGGAGGCAGCCGTATTACTGTAGTGGGTTATACACTTTCTACAGGGGAGAATAGAAGCTTGGTTCCTGCCAATGGTGTGGGTTTGGGCTCCTTTGGGAAGGCCCCAGTGCAGCTGCTGGGTGGAGTCCTTGCTAAGTAGACGTGGATGGAGAAAGATTGCTGTATCTGAAGCCACTTGTAGCTCATTTAAGGGTGACAGTATCACCACACTCATTGGGTAAATGCACCTTTGTGTTCAGCGCCCAGGGAGACTTAATGCCAGGTCAAGTCTAGGCATGGAAGAACAATGAGCTTATGGCCACGAAGAGTCATGATCCTATCAGGGCCTTCAGATCTGACTCTTGTTCCTCTTCCTGCTACAAGTCCTCAAATGTTCCTGTAAACCTTGGCCAAGAGTGCCAAAGTTGGTGGCTGTCCTTAGTTATTACGGGTGCAATCAACTGAAGATTTGTTTAGTGTGAAATAATTAATCAAATGACTTGTGGGAGGTGCTATCAGAGAAGCACATAGAAGCTGGATGACATCTACTGCCTGAGTTGTCCTGTCCACTTAATTGTCTCATACCTGTCCTACAGTACGTGCCCTGTGGTTGGCATTACCATGTGATTCAAAAATCTTTACACTTCATGCTGCTGTCATAGGTCTCTCCTTATGCTTCTACCTCAGATCAATTTGATCCCAGTTTTTCAGTCTTTCTGCTTCAGGCACCTGAGCAGCCAGCCAGGCCTTTGCCACTGCCAGTGAGTCTGTATATATTTTAACCTTGAGCCACTTCTTTTGTCCAAGCAAAGTGGGTGACCACATTCATCACCTGACACTCTCCCCAGGGGAAGAATCTTTGCCTCACCACTATTTTTCTAGGTTACCCCTGGGTGAGGATACAGTGCAGTCTATGGGTAATTTTGACTTGTACGCACATGCTAACTTAACCATACATAAGTCAAGCCCAGGCTTTTTCCTCCTCTGTCAGCTGGTTATGTAACTCACCACGTGACCATAGGTATGAGATAAGGGAGAAGTGCTTGTGCAACAACAAATGTATAAAAGCCTGAGCTCTCTGCTATTGCAACTGCCTCGTGACCTCTAGCCCAGCTCATGCTTGACTCCAGGGGTACCACTGCCACCTTATGAACTGTGGATGTGCCTAAGCGACGACTCGGTGGGTCTGACGAAACCCAGCTCATGATGATGATGCGTGTTCTGGATTCATGGTCACCTGATGTATCAGTCAGGGTTCTCTAGAGAAAGAGAACCAATAGAATGTGTGTGTGTGTGTGTGTGTGTGTGTGTGTGTGTATATACACACACCCCCACACATACATAAACACACATATATGTATATACACATTATACATATACACACACATATGGACATGGAGAGAGAGATTCATTTTAAGGAACTGGCTCACGCAATTGTGGGGCTGTCATGTCCAAAATCTGCAATGCAGGCCAGCCAGCTGGAGACACCTGCTAAAGCCAATGTTGCAATCTTGAGGCCAAAGTCTCTGGAGGCAGAATTTCTCTTTAAAGCACTTCAGTCTTTTCCCTTAAAGCCTTCAACTGATTGGATGAGGCCCACCCTTATGTGGAGGGTCATCTGCTTTACTCAAAGTCTACTGATTTAAATGCTCATCACATCTAAAAATTACCTTCAGAGCAACATTTAGACTGGTGTTTTCCCAACCCTCTGAGCACCATACCCTAACCAAGTTGACACATAAAATTAACCATCATCCTTGGTGTCTCTATGAGACACACCCAGGAGCACACTGTGGTTTTTCAAAAGGCAAATAATCCTCCCTTGCAGAAGCCCAGGACCCGCATAGTGATTCTCCCACTGGGACTTGCCATAAACTACACATGATATCTTTTTCCACCATGAATTCTCAAATATCATAGGGTCCTGGGGGTCCTATGGCCCAAGTAGCAGGGCTGCTTCCACCACAAGCTGGAGTTGCTGCAGAATTCTTTCCTACTCTGGGTGTCACTCAAAGCCTTCTAAGATAACCAGTGTATGTGCTGGAGTAGTATTCCCAAGTGTGGAATATGTTGCCTCCAGAACCCAAAGAGATCTATGAGGTATTGTGCTTCCTTCTTCCTAGTGGGAGGTATAAGATGCAAAAAATTGTCTTTCACTTTGGATGGAATATGCTAGCATGCCTCTGACCATTGGACCTTTAGCATTTTTCCTCATGTGGTAAGCTCCTGAATCTTCATAAGATTTATCTTGCACTGGAGCAGATGCTAGTTAGCTAGTTCTTGCTCACCTGGCTCATTTAGCATAATGTCATCAATGTAGTGGGTCAACACGATGTTCTGTGAGATATACAGAAGGTCCAGGGCTTCCCTGGTGGCGCAGTGGTTGGGAGTCTGCCTGCTGATGCAGGGGACACGGGTTCGTGCCCCGGTCCGGGAAGATCCCACATGCCACGGAGAGGCTGGGCCCGTAAGCCATGGCCACTGAGCCTGCACGTCCGGAGCCTGTGCTCCGCAACGGGAGAGGCCACAACAGCAAGAGGCCCACACACCTCAAAAAAAAAAAAAAAAAGAAAGCAAGTCCAACCCTCTTTGGACTATATATTGAGTGAGCGCTAACACAGCCCTGGGTTTGTGATCCTCTTTTCTGATATGGAAATTGATGGCTCCATAACGTGTATCTGAGGCCACGTTCATCTTCTTTAGCAAAGATGCCATATCTGTCATGGCAGCTGCAGTTGGGTTTGTGATAGTCTATTGTCATCCTCCAGGACATATGACTGATTTCTGTAGGGGTCCCAATGGATGAATTAGGTGGAGTTGAAATGGGGATCTCTACCATATCCTTTAGATCCTTAAGGGTGGCATTAATTTCTGTCATCCCTCTGAGGATATGAATTTGTTTTTATTTAATACCTTGGCCGGGAGCAGGATGGGAGTACGTAGCAGTTTCAAAGGCTTCTACTTGGTCTCCTCTACACTGATAGATGGTTTTTACCCCACAGGCCAAGGATCCAGTGTGAGGGTTGTATCATCCCCCAACTATGTCTGTTCCAACTATGCATCTGGAATATACAATGGGCCCACAGTCAGCCAGAGCCTGTCAACAGTCTGTTTGTAGCCGGCTCTTCTGAACCCACTGTAATAGAGGCCATGATACTGTGGGTCTCTAGCTACCAATGTTACCTCAGACCCTGTGTCCAACAGTGGTTAAGTGCTTGAGTATTCCCCCTTCTCCTGCAAAATAAACCAACTCTCCCATAACCAGTCTCACATCCCAGCTTTCTTTGTCAAGCACCCTTGGAATTCATTCCCACAAAACTCCGCTGGCTCCTGCTAGTCTCTGTAGCTCCGTGTTGCAACTCCTTGGGCATCCATTTCCTGTCTAACCTGACCCAGCAAAAACCCTGGCTGGGTTATTCTGTGACTTAACCCTACTTATGCACCTCGTGGCCAGGAGGCGAGGTAGGGACAAATCCTGGGGGATACTGTCTTGAGGGGGGAGAGGCAAGGGAGGAGTGCCAGCTCCTAAAAGGGAGGAGAGTTCACTTCTTCAGGATCAGAACGTTCCAGGTATCTGGGAATTAAAGATTTTCAGGGACATCACTACTGATTTCTCCACTGGATGTGTCGAGGTCCCATTCTTCCCTAACAAGAGCCTTGACCTTGTTATGGCAGACTGGCCTTAACTGCGAGTTGAATATTCTTTGAATCTGAGATACTCTGATAATTAAAACCTGGACCTGTTCTTCAGCTTGCTTTGTTTTGCTACTGCAGGAGATGAGAGTCTCCTGGCTACCAAAGAAACCCTCTGGCTTTCACCGTTGGCTTTCAGTTGCCTATTAATCACTGTCAGCATTTTGTTATCTTTCACTGAAGCAATTATCACAGTAGCCACCCAGTCTCATTGTTATGGTGACTATTTCCTCCATAATTTTCAAATGTCTGATATACCGTGTGTGCTAGTGTTTTCTCTTCCTTGGTACGCAATCCTACTTTACCATTGGTGAAAGTTCACAATTGGACTGTCCCCTTGTGTCAGGGGCTATTTGCTCCAACTATCACTCGATGGGGTCAGCAATGCCAACGTGGTGGTAAGAGATTCAGCTCTAAAACTCTATCTTATACCTACTTTCTCAGATCACCCTTGCTACTAACTGTCACAGGCTGAGTACCACGGGAAGCAGACTCTGAGACTGAGTTTGATGTACAGGATATTTATTAGGTGGTGTCCTCAGGATCAACACATGTGGTTAGGGTGACAAATTCATCCTGGTTTTCTTGGGACATTTTTTATTTTAGCACTGAAAATCCAGCATCCTGAGAACTCCCTCAGTCCTTGGAAAACCGGGACTGTTGGTAACCCTACCTATGGTAGAGAGGGGGCAGAAGCAGGGTTGAATGAAGGGAGAAGCCAAGCTGTAATCCAGGCCTGATGGCCTCAGCTAACCCCATAGACAAAGAATTCTGGAATTAAATTTTCGCTTCAGACATGTCCAGCATCAGGCTAAAATGGCCAGGCATTTATACTCCTGTTGCCTCAGACATTGAATGTGGGCTGCCCTGGGAAGGGCATGGCCGTGGGTGGGCAGTCTCTGAATGGGGCTGACAGCTAAAGCTATCTGCTGACAGCACTTCTAGGAGTCCGGGCCACAAACCCTTCCATGAAAAGGGATCTGTGTGTTGCATCCCTGTGTCTAATACAGATGTATGTAGATATATTCTTATATTTGCATAGAATATCTGTGGAGGAATGCACAGCAAATTGGTATCAGTTGTTACCTCCAAAGAGAGGATATAGGTGACCAGAAGAGCAGAGTGGAAAGAGGAAATGCTCTAAGGAGATAGTCCTTTGTACAGTTTGAATTTTTCTATCATGTTAAATGAATACGTACATTGCAAACATGAACTTGAGTTGAAATATCAGTAAATAAATAAAAATTGAAATAAATTAAGAAATAATTCAGAACCTAAGGAAATAAAATGTTTTGTTTCTAAAACACTTTCATTTGGCAGGTATTGATGGAATACCTATCACATGCCAGGATCCTGGAGACCCAAAAGTGAAATATAGACAAAACCCCTGTTCTTATGGATCTAAAAATATACCACATCCCTAGTTAACCAAATGGGTACAAATATTTAATTTTACCAAGTTTATATTCTTATTTTTCAATCCAAACCAACATATCCATTTGGGTTGTATGAATAGTAATATTAATAAACTGGTTTGTTATGGAATTGCCACCTGATTTTACACAAAATCCAAAGAGTATATCCACAACACAGTGTTTTACAACATTCGTTTTGTTTTAGCTTTAACATTAACCTTTGATGTTAATGCCTGTGTTTCTATTTCTTCCTTTCCCTCCCTGTTCCCCCACATCATCTTGTTATGTAAATTTTATATGGTCCTGAATCTTTTTCAGAATGAGTGTGGGTATATATAAATGAAATATAAATGCTCTAACACCGTATTTATGGTCCATGCTGTGCTGAATATAATAAGGCATGTGGGATCAACAAGGTTGAAGCAGAACACTAAAAATTTATGGTACCCTGTAACCAGAACACCAGTAAAAGCAATACTACTACTAATAAAAATGCTAGCAGTTAGCTTTCTTCCAGTATTTGCACCAAGCCTCACTGTTAATCATTTACTTCCTTACAATTCCATGGGGTTTAAGACGTAGGCCTTAGAGAGCATTTGCTTCTGAAAGACCCTGTTTTCAACAAATTTAGAAATCTGATCCAGTCTGAAGGCTTCACACTTATTTGTAAGTTTGGTGAGTCAGAATCACTGTAATTGCTAAATGGTAATTCTTATGAAGCTACCTGGGGGAAAAGTATTATCCCTCACATAACACAGCAAGGTTTTAATAGGAATTCTTGGCTGGGAAGGGACACCACTGGAAGTAAGAATTCAATTTTGCTTTCTGGATAAAAAGAAGTAAAGGAGAAAATTACGATAGGTTCTGAAATTTAGGAAAATGGAGGAAAGAAGTTGTTTCCAGAGACTTTCTATAAAAAGCACATGTGATTGCTGATATGACATTGATGAATATAGATTGAAATGAGTTTATTCACTCCATTTTGTGATGAGATCACTCACTAGTTAGAGATGCCATGCAATTAAATTAAATACAAACTTGCTAAAAACAAGGGAATTGAAAGGGCAGAATTCTACCTGACATCCCGTAACATGAATGGCTTTGAAAGTGTCATTGGAAAGCGTCACTTAGGTGCAGATCCTTAGAGGTTGGAATTTAAAAGAGAATGAACACATTTCTAGGTTACATGAGACAGAGGTTATCAGGATCCTCATACCCATGAAGAACTATTAGAAGAAAATAGAAAGGGAAGAAATATACAGGTTCATCAACTTGTATAAGTTCATTCTTAAATAACAATAGTAAATAACTATTCAATTAAAAAAAGGTTAAAAAAAAGAAAACAGGTAAGTCAATCTGAAAATGCCCCTATGTACATTATCTTGAACAATTAAAAAATTTAGGAATCAAATGCATATATCTACATTTGCTGAGAGATATTTGTTCATCCAGTTTGGGCAAATGTCACAGAATTTAGAGTCAAAGGCCTAGGACAAATTCCCACCTCTACCACTCACAGGGCTTGGACAAGTTAACTGTTTGGAACTTATGTTTTCATTTGTAACAGGGTTCCCCTGTAACAGGGTTCCCCTGTTCTTGAAGAACAGGGTTCTTCAAGAAACAAACATTTTTGATCGCCTTACTACGTGTGGGCTCAAGGATATGGAAATCCACAAGACATGACGTTGGTTTGCCAGAAGCTTGTATTCTTTGGCAGATGGTGATACTGAAATCACAGGATTGTTGAGATGACTAGAAGAGTGAAAGTGTTTGCTAAACTATAAGATTTTATGCAATTTTTATTAATGAATAAAGTGATTCATAGTTTGCTAATGGGAAGACATAAAAATTAGGCATTTAATAAAGAAATGTTAGATAAACTTTATTGCCTCACAAGATTTTATAATCCTGTTCTTCCCAACCCCTTCCTTTGCAATGTAATATAATACTGATTTGTTTATTTATAACTCTCCCTTTCAATTCTGTTCCAAACAGGGATTTAAGACTTTCCCAGTCCTACTCCATTAACCACCATGACCAACTATGTCCATAATATAAAAGCTAACATGACATTCATTCTTACCAGGCTCAATTCTTTCTCTGTGGAATTGGGAGGACGAGGTGAGGCAGACATTTCATCTTACTCCTAATTCCCATCTGCTTTAATATTGCTGGGATGCGCAGAGTCATTCATTCAATATCTCTTCAAATCTGCTTACTATCCTAGGTTTGCAGCAATATCATTTGAGGGGTAAAGATTTCCCATTTGGGCAGGAACATTCAGTGCCCTGGGGATGTGTATTCCATTCTCTTGTCCATGGTATATTCTTGTGGCATCTTTTAGATCATTTATATCAAACTTATAAGCTCACTGATGGTCATCAGTGCTTCGACTGGGAACCTTACATTTGACACCAAAACAACTGCCTGCTTCAGGAGAGTATTTGCTACCCTAATATGTTGTTACTTCCTTGGGATATGGTATTTTGGTTTTCACCCAGTTTTTTATAAAATAATATAAGCCTAAATGAGCATAAGATTTTTGTATTTAGAGCATGGGAAAGAAAAGCTTATTAATTGGAAAGCATGCATAAGGGAAGAGGACGGATCTTAGCTAGCCAGTGAGTTCCAATTACAGTGGTATTGAATCATGTTAAAGTTGACTTAAAGGGGTCATACACCAGGGCAATCCCCCCTTTTCCTTACTTATAATAAAAATGATGGATGCAGTGAAATCAAGAATGAACATTTGTGAAACCAGTGGAAACATTTGTGGGTAGTTTTAAGACACAGTGTTCAAGTAGTAGATAAATGTTTGGTGATGGCGTGATCAATATCCTTAAGAAAGGAAACAAGTAGGATTGAGGGCCATCGATAAACAAGTACTATTGAAAGAATGAAAGAAACTAGGTTAAATTCACAAATTACACGTATGAGACTATATGGGTGATTTAAAGGATTTTTAAAGGTAATTTTGACTATTGGAGATTTTCACTTTACTCATTAACCTTCAAACCTAAGATAAAGCTCCGCTGTATACCAATACAAACAAAAAACAAACCAATTTCTTGGTTTCGTTTTCAAAGATGTGGCTCTAATTGCAATAAAAAACAATATCAAGCATGAAAATAAAAGGTACTTAGTAAAATTATAAGTAAAATAATAGAAGGAAGAGAATATTTTATATTTTAAAGGGTAAAAGTTAATCATACAGTTGAATAATAAATGGAAACCCAATGCATGATTAATAAATGGTCCCCGGGCTTCCCTGGTGGCGCAGTGGTTGAGAGTCCGCCTGCCGATGCAGGGGACACGGGTTCGTGCCCCGGTCCGGGAAGATCCCACATGCCGCGGAGCGGCTGGGCCCGTGAGCCATGGCCGCTGAGCCTGCGCGTCTGGAGCCTGTGCTCCGCAACGGGAAAGGCCACAACAGTGAGAGGCCCGCGTACCGAAAAAAAAATAAAATTAAATTTAAAAAAAAATGGTCCCCAAAGAAATTTTGGGAACTATTAGGTCAGTAAAGCCAGAGAAGCTTCTTTTCCTAAGTCCCTAATGCCTATCTCAGAAGCTACATATGTTTAAGGAGGAAAACTCTCTTTACACCCATAAGAGCAATTAGTATCGTATTGAGTCGACGTGGGAAAGTGCAGAGGGCTTGCTGGGTGGTCTTGGTAAATTTTTTACTTGGGTAGTTTAACCTCTGAATTTAATTTACCTCATCTATTAAATGGGGGTAATAATACCTTGAAGGGCTATTATGAGAATTGGGTGTAATGTATTTAAAAGTCCTTACCATAGTGCTTGGGCTCCTAAAAAGTAGAGACTGCTATGATTATTACATTAACACCTGGCCTGGGCTTCCCTGGTGGCGCAGTGGTTGGGAGTCCGCCTGCCGATGCAGGGTACATGGGTTCGTGCCCCGGTCCGGGAAGATCCCACATGCCGCGGAGTGGCTGGGCCCGTGAGCTATGGCCGCTGAGCCTGCGCGTCCGGAGCTTGTGCTCCGCAACGGGAGAGGCCACAACAGTGAGAGGCCCGCGTACCGCAAAAAAACAAAAAAACAAAAAACACCTGGCCTGGGCTGGGCACCATTATGATGACTTGAAGAAATTCATTCACAACCTTTACTTCTAAATCAGAAAGTTTCAAGAACAATCATAGAGGAGATTGATACAATATTAATTAATGCAATATTTAATCGTCTTGCTTATTCTCTGGTTTCTAAAATTCCAATAATAAAAAATTATAGAATTTTAAACAAGAAGAAAATAAATGGAGGAAAACTATATTTTTTTCTTTAGTCAGGTTTATTTAATTTTCAGAAAATATACTTTCAAACAATAAAATTACACGATTAGTGACAACTATGACAAAGAGATGAGCACAGCTTATAACTTATAACCACAAAAGAAGAATACTTAGTTCAGTGATTATCATCCGAAACGTGATGACTCAGTGATTATAGATTATAGGGCAATGAAACAAAAGCCAAATTCTGTTTGTCTTGTAGTCCTGTTTTAAAGAACTTTGGTGGGAGAATTCTTATTGCTTCTTGAAAAGTGATATCGATGTTATAAGTCCCATATCTGACTACCTTGACTGGAATTGCTGATGAGATATGGCAGTTTTCTTCATCAAAAGGGAAGTATTTGAGCCAGCTGAAATATAAGATGAAACTCTCCTTAAGGTTATGACTTTACTGTTCTGATTGTTTGGGACATTCTTTGGGGAACTATAGTATTTTGAGTTGCTTCTCACAAAAGAGAGCTGGGTTGGACCAGAAGGCTCTAAAATCATTTGAGAAACGAATAATATACTCTTGACTGAAATGTTAATTCCTTATTCAATCTGGGAGTGAATGGAATGTCCTGCACTTAATGAAATAAAAGTGTTTGATTTAGATCTCTTACCAGTTTAATCTTTCATTCATAACCCACCTTTCCCCTCCTTATTTAAAGAAGTGGGGATAATTGAGAGAAAAACAGTCATAAGGGCATGCAAAGAATGTCTATTGCTCCCTTCCACAAATATTCACTGAACACGCATGTGCCAGACGCTGAGAATAAGCCCTCCCTGAGCAGTATGTGTATCACCTTTGGACCTCAGCTTCTAACAATCACATTATAGGGATCATATTCTTCTTTAACAACAACAACTAACTAGGAGATACAGACTTCCACCAGCTACCTGTCCCCCCCACCTCTAAATCAGGTTTTGCTCATCTTTTCGGTGTGTATAGTAGTAAAAAAAAAAAAAATACAGTCGGAGACAGGCTGTACTACAGCACAGCTTAAATGACTTACCTGCATTACAATTACCGCGAGGGTAGCTAAGTGAGGGGTGTTTAGGAAAGGAACTTTATAGTTTGAATGCACTTCTAGTATATGATAGGCACTGTGGTAAGCAGTTTACATCCTTTCTCTTAAATTCTACATATTTATTATTCCTATCTGAGCTTAATTTCCTCATCTAAAAAAATGGGATAATACTTCGAAACCCTCTCAGGAGGATTAAATGGGACTTATAGAAAGGAAGGTAATTAATATTTATTGAATAACTACTATGGGTCAAGCCCTGCGGTTTGTTCCTTCACATACTTTATCTCTTTCATTAGCTCCATCTTAAGAAAATGAGGTTAAGCAGAAGTGACAAAAGCTATTTTTCCCCAGTAGAGGAACCTTCACCAAGAACCCAGAAAACACATATTTACGAAGTGCTTACCATGTGTCAGGCATTTTTCTTGGTTGTAGTGAACAAGACAGAGGTCTGTCTCAAAGAGGTTTGGCATACTCATTCAGAAAATGTTTGGGGCTGAGAGGGGGCAGATAATGGCTCATACAGAAGAAAAATCAGTGGCACTGTTTTGGGCCAAGGTACGTTTCAGATGCCTATTAGACAGCCAACGGGTGAGGCTAGGAGGTGGAGAGATACGTCTGGAATGTAAGGGAGACATCTGGGCTAGAGATAAAACACTGTGAGTCATCAGCACATAGATAGTGTTTAAAGCTATGGTGCTGAATGAGATTTCCTGGGAAAAATGTGTAGGTGGAGAATACCGTTAAGGGCAGAGAGTCCCGAGGCCCTCCAACAATTAGTCATCTGAGAGACGAAAAGTATTCAAGAACCACAGAAGTGACCAATGAGTTAAGTAGAAAATCGCATGAGTTCAGGGTCACGGAAGCCTAGAGAAAAGTTTCAAGGAGGGAGTCATCACCAGTGAAGCTACCTAAAGGTGCATAAAATACAGAGAACTGGCCACTCATTTTGGCAAAAAGCTACCGTAAAGGCGCATAAAATACAGAGAACTTGCCATTCATTTTGCCTTTCACTGAACAGATATTTATTGAGTACCAACTCCGTACTAGATACTGCTCAAGGGACTAGATAACTGCTCAAGGGACTAGAGTAGAGATACACCTGTGAACAAAACAGAGGAAAATCCCTGTCCTCATGGGTTTCACATTCTAGTGAGGGGGGAAAAAGATAAACAAATTATAGTATGCTAGTTCATTCTGAGCCCTTTACAGGAAGTGCAAGCAGAGGCGAGCGCTCTGGGTACGGAGAGCGGGGCTGCAATGTCGAATAAGCACAGTCAGGCTCTGGACCAGGAGCTGGCACCTGTCTGTTGTTACATCAAGGAAGGAAGCTTCCCTTTGCTTCTGAACGGCACTCGGTCTCCTTCAATTGACTTGAAGGACACCGGGGTTGGGGGGAGCGGGCGGCGTGTGTGGAGTGGGGAAGGACCCTTACTGGGGCCCTACTTGAAAGATTCAAACTTAGCAAATGGAATCTTGCCTAGAGTGCTGGGAGGGCAAGCCCTCCTCGTTGTGTCGCTGGCAGTCAGAGGAGGATCAAATTCACACAAGGAAGACCTTTAGAAGATAACCGTGGAGCCACACATGGGAAGAGCATCCCAGGGAGAGGGCCCAGCAAGGGCAAAGACTCCGAAGTTATGGAGCATTTAAAAAAATAAAAAATAAAAAAATAAAATAAAATAATCAGGGAAGACAGCACAGAAGTGATCTGTGAAGTCCTGAACGAGCAGAGGGAATGAGCGAGGCAGGTGTCTGGAGGAAGAGGTTTAAAGAGGGAAGAACACGTGTGAAAGTGCCTGGAAAGCTGTAAAGACTCAGGATGCCAGAGTGGCTGCGGCAGAGTAGGTGAGGAGGAGGGTGACTGAATGAGGCGAGAGGGGATCGGAGCCTTCATTGTGAGACAGGAAGCCTGGGTTTTGAGCAGAGGAGTGCCATGCAGGCTACTGTGTTGAGCAGACACTGTTGGGACCAGGGATGAGAGTGGGGAGCAAAGGCTGAAGCAGGGAAATTAGTTTAGAGGCAACTGCTATAATTTAGGTGAGAAATGGTGGGCCTTGGGCCAGGTGGTAAGTGAATGCAATGAGAAGTTTAGAGCAGGGGTCCCCAACCCAGGTTCCAGTCCGCAGCCTGTTAGCAACTGGGCCACGCAGCAGGCGGTGAGCGGTGGACAAGTGATGGAAGCGTCATCTGCCACGCCCCATCGCTCGCATTACAGCAGCCTGAACCATCTCCCACACCCCGACCTCCTGCCGCCCCCGTCCGTGGAAAAATTGTCTTCCACAAAACCGGTCCTGGTGCCAAAACTGTTGGGGACCACTGGCTTAGAGACTAGTCTCAATGTTAAAGCTGATGGGATTTGCTGATTAGCTGGATGTAGCCTGTGAAAGAAACCGCCAAGCAGGATGCTAAGATTATCTGCCTGGGTGGCTGGAAGGATGGAGTTAAGGTGGGGAAGACGCCAGGAAACTGGGAATTGTTTTTGGAATTGGGAGATCTACTGCTTAAGGGGAGAGGCTGGCCTCAGTGGAAGTCATGGACAGTTCTTCACGAGAGTATATGCGGGCAGAAGAGGAAGCAAGTTCTTTCTTGGTGGTTTCTATTTTTTTCAGTGACATAGCAGTCAAGGTCATCAGCCAAGCGGGAGTATGCAGGGAGGTGTCTGAAGTTTGAAGAGAGACACAGTTGTCGAGGGGAGGAGGGGAATGAAGAAACCGGGGTAACAAAGTAAAATTCACCAGCAGCATTAAAGGCCCACTTGACCTTGACGTGGTTGTTTCCCTTCATCCATATTAAGGTGCACAGGTATGGGTTTGGAGTCAGAAGAGAGCTGGAATCATCTGTGACTGGCGGTTTGCTGAGTACAATGGAACAAGGAGGAGGGGAAAGACATTTAGAGTCCAAGGAATTCACTCACCTCACTGCCAGGGGTAAGAGAGGAAGTGAAAACCACCACCACTGACAGCTTCAGGGGAAACTGTATCCCCAGGGGAGAGACAGGATTCACTCGGAGCAAAGAAAGCAAAGGAAGCATTCAAAAGGATAAGGATACGGGGGATTTCTTATTCTTGGTAAAGCAGTTTCAGTGGCTGTGATGCCGCTGGATCGGAGTGGGTCAAGGAGCAAGGGAGAGAACAGAAGTTGACAGAAAAGCAGATCACTATTTCAAAAAGCGTTGCTCTAAAGGCGCTGGAGTTAGCTGAAGGGTGGTTGAAGGCAAGGTTTCTGTGTGTATTTTAACGTGAAAAGTATTACAGCATGTTTTTATACCAGTGGAAGAGGGTAAAAAATTAACAATGCAAGAAAGAAATGGGATAAATGTGGGGATCTTTGCAGAAAGCAAAGCCCTTGAGAAGGTCAGCAGACATTGGATCCAAGAACGAACTTAGAATTCGGCAGAGGGAAAGAGGCAAAGAAAGCTGAAGGCAGGAAGGTTGATGGAAACGTGAAATGGGAAGATTTGTTAGTTCTTGGGAATGAATCTACTTATCTCTGAAAGTATGAGGAGGTTACCATCTGAGAAGCGATGGGGGGAGGAAGATTGGGTATTTGATGTCAGATAAATAGCTGTGAGGAGAAATGGTCACCAGGTAGGGAAAACGAACTAACTAGGGAAGTGTAGTAGGTTTGTTTGACAGCATGGAGTGCCCACCTGAGAGGTGTGGTCATAAATCTGAAGTGAGATCAGTCAACATAGTTGTGTACTTTTTCCCATCAGGCCTGGCTGCTTTGGTACAGGTGCCAAGTAACTGGCTCACAAGGACTGTGGGTTTTGCCAGGTGAGTATGATGCGGGGGGGTAAGATACAAGGGGGTTAGGATGTTTCCAATAAAGTGGTGAAAATGCTGGGCAATCATCTATGCTTCATAAGGAAGGAAGCAAGGATATGAAAGGAGTCATGGACAATGACAAATGGTAAGATCAAGGGACTGGAAGTCTGGATGAGGTTAAAGACTTGCTGGAGTGAAAGAACTGGGGTAAATGAACTCAAATGGTTCAAGATGATAAACCGAGAGGGGGGTGTATGAGGTTATAATTTAGAAGATGGTGTATTAGTTTCTCTCCCAATTAAATAAAAGCATTAACCAAATAAAACCTTAAGATCAAGATGGTGTTGCTTTTGGCTACATTAAAAAAAAACACTTTCTGATTACATCTCTGGGTTGGTCACAGTTTATTTGGCTAGGAGAGTTTGAGTTAATATCACTTGATTTGAATTTTACAACAGATCCCAATATAAGATGAGTGCCCTGGGTTACAATATAGGCAAGCACTACAGCATATAGGGGAAATCTATAAAATTGTTTTGACATCAACATTGAGGGATATATATGTCCTTGACTTTTCATATAAATTTATGATATCAATATTAAAATAAGAAAATGCTCATTCTGTAATTAAGTAGACATTTTCCAATGAATTCTATTATCCTAACAACTTTAAGGAGTAATAGGAATTCTCTGGGAGTATATATAAAAAAAATTAAAGGAAAATATTTTGCTGTTAAGGGGTTTAGAAATAAACACAAAAAACATTCACTATAAAATTTTTATTCCATTGTATTGCCATTTAAAATACAAGAATAGGGCTTCCCTGGTGGCGCAGTGGTTGGGAGTCCACCTGCCGATGCAGGGGACACGGGTTCATGCCCCGGTCCGGGAAGATCCCACATGCCGCAGAGCGGCTGGGCCTGTGAGCCATGGCCGCTGAGCCTGCGCGTCCGGAGCCTGTGCTCCACAACGGGAGAGGCCACAACAGTAAGAGGCCCACGTACCGCAAAAAAAAAAAAAAAAACAACAACAAAAAAAAACAAGAATATAAGCAAATATCATCCAGTTGTCAGAAGATCTGCAGCATTTAGTGACAAATCAATAGCTTCATGGAAATTTTCAATTCATTAAAAAAAATACCTGAGTCATTTAAGTAATAATTAAGATGAGCTTTGTCTCTACGTATAATAAACTTCCACTTGGCTTATACAATTCCATTTTCTCCAACGGGAAGCTGTGTAGGATCCAGTCCTACCTTCTTCATTGATACGGCAACATCAAATAAATAGTCATAACACTCACACCTGTTAAAAAATAAAAGCAAAAAGAACTAAAAGTGTTCAGTGAAAAGAGAGTTCTCCAATCCTAACAATCACATTTTTCCTCTGCATCAAGTTAACCCTGTTCCTAGCAGATTTTTTTTTCTTTCCTCAATTCTAGGCAAAGTTTCTCTTAGTCTGTCTCCAACATTATTAAAACACGGAATCATACTGAATCATGCCACCATACTATACACTTCTCAGGAAATAAAAGGGAGTTTAAAATATACTACTTATGTGAATTTAAATTTTTTATTATGTGCCATTTTTTGAAATAAATACAGCAAATCTTAATGCAACTTTGGTTAGCTTTATTCTAGCCCTCAACTCAGAGAACAAGATCTGTATCTCCTTCTTTGTATCAAAGAGCATAGTGCCTTGCCAAATAACAGCTCATCTGAAAAATATTTCTTAACAAAAGAATATATAATACAAATAAAATATCTAGAAATAATTAATGATAAACTATTTAAATTTAAACCAATTTGACCAGTAACACACAAAAAAATCATACTCCGTTTTCAATCATAAAACACATTTCATTCTCTTTTAGAGTGTGGTGACTTGCCCCGGACGTTCTTTGGTTTCGGTTTACACTTACATGCTTTTAGCCTTCTCCCACGTCTCTCCCCAGACATAGACTCCATGCCGTCTGACTAGTACTGCACAGGAGTCTGGGTAATCATTCATTGCTCGGGCCATTCGCTCTTCGAGGTCTTTCTCCTCAGGTGTATTCTCAATAATGGGTACTACTAACATATCATCATATCTATTAAGACAAAACAAGCCATTTGCTTTCCTTTTTAAAACAAATAAAGGCATTCATATATAAAATTTATATTTCTCTCAAATAACAAGTTAGACGTTCTCTTTATATCTGAAAAGCCACTCCAAATTAGGAACAAGATGTTGCATGTTATTCTGTGTATCTTGTATAAACAACTGTATCAAGAGACACCTTGGGAATTTGGCAGGCATTGTTCCAATCCTAAGTATAAGTGGCAGAAATTTGTACAGGATACCAAAACCTAACAACGAAAATTATCAAGATCATACAAGTATTTCCCTGAAGGATAGAGAATCACAGTAGTTTTAACAGGAGATGAGAAATGATAAATTTCAGAATTAGAAGCATAGGAAGGATTAACAATTGAACTACTTATTAAGGCAGGAATTTCCCAACGATACAAAATCATTCTGTTCTATCTCTGCAGGACCCAAAAGTGTCTTGGATAGACAAATAAATAAATGCAGGTGTGGTTTATGGCCCTGGGATAGCAAAAACCTTTTGGAGCTAACTATTAAAGGTATGACAATATTTTCAGAACGTTCTCAAATCTGTGACATTAGAACTTCTTTACCTTATGTTTAGTAAGTACATGTGATGAAATCAGAATATGCATTTTTCATTTTTGTTTCTGCAGTAATATTTAAGCAAATAGCTTGTTACTGGTAAAACTATGTCTATTTGTGAGGTCATTTACAACCAATCAAAACTCAGACTTGTTTTCCTTTTAACATGAATTTCTCTTGCCTTGTTAATGTTACATCTGCTTTTCAACTACCTCTGTGATGGCTAAACTTAACCAAAATAAGTTCTATCCATATATTATCAGAAGTTACTACTTTAGGGAAGGTACAGACTGAGTAGCTGTCATGTGATAAAGAACCTGGCCAACCATTATCAGGAACAGTACAAGGTTGCCCATTACTTCACTTAAGTAAAATAGAGGTAATTATAAAATATCCTTAAATGTGGAAGGAATAAATTGCTAGTCCCAAATCTTTCCTAGTATTGGCCAGGAGAACCACAAACTTATATTTTCCTCTACCATATACCGAACAGTCAGAAATATCTCCAGGTGCAAAATAATTCACAGCAAAATAAGACCTGAGGAACAGAGCCAGGGTAGTCCTTTGACCATCAAACAGTATTCTTTTCATTCTACCATAGGCATGTTGCATCCAAAAGGTACAACAATTATAGTTAACATGGTAACCTCCCCCGATAAGAATTAGGCATTTGAAAGTTATTATAATTTTTTTTAAGATGGACTTAAAAATTTAAAAAGTAGAATAGAAAATGTAAAAACTCCATTCTTTCTTACTCATCCACCTTTTATTGCCCCTTCTTTTGACTGGACACTTAGGATTCTCCCCAAATACTGATGAAGTATCACTGCCCCTGAGCTGTGATAATGACCCTGTTACTGATTTCCCAGCCAGGTTCAAACAGAATTGCAAAAGCATGTCAAAAAACTTTGTACTCTTTAAATTCTGAGACATTCAAAATAATATATAAAGTGTATACATTGTGATGCATAACAAATGACATCTTTTCATTCATGGCATTTGTTTTTCCACAAAATTCCAAAGGCTCTCTATTGTGCTCCGCTCCTCTCCACCGTCTCACACGTTCTTCTGACTTTTTTTTTTTTTTTTTTTGCGGTACTTAGGCCTCTCACTGTTGTGGCCTCTCCTGTTGCGGAGCACAGGCTCCGGACGCGCAGGCTCAGCAGCCATGGCTCAGGGGCCCAGCCGCTCCGCGGCATGCGGGATCTTCCCGAACCGGGACACAAACCGGGACACAAACCGGGACACAAACCGTGTCCCCTGCATCGGCAGGCAGACTCTCAACCACTGCGCCACCAGGGAAGCCCCTTCTGACCTATTTTTATTTCTTCACCAAAGCAATCAAATGCCGATGAAACTGATAGCACACATAATGCCTCTCCTTCAAGACCCAGATATGGAAAAGGCAATATGCGGCTATGCTTTTTTTAGTATGTACACTTTCATAATTTAAATATTTAACTTTTGTAAATAGGTGTTTCCCAGTGCTGAGGAATGCTTTAGGCACACAATAAATATTAACTAAAATCAAGTCCAATTAACTCCTCAGCACACCAGTTTAAACACATACCGTCCATTATGTGCAGTAACAGTAAGATATTGCTGCAAGAACACCTCAGAAAAACTGGCACCCTTTTCCCCTAAACAAGGCAAAGTGGATTCAGCCCCTTTAGGAAATTGGGACGGGTGAAGGCTCAGGAACAAGAATGCCTGTACATTCACACAAAATGCCGAGCCTGTCCCTGAGCCCTGGGAACGTGTTTCTTCATGTCACTACTCTAGATTGACGAATAATTGCTACATTTTTGTGGGCTGGTGGGTTTAGCTGATTTTATCCAGAAGGCCTCTATTCTATACTATCTATGCCAGTTTCCACACTGAAAAATTATAAATGTATAGAGATCTACTTAATTAAAATAATTATAAAACTTTTTTAAAAATGAAAATATTCCAGAAATACTACATGAGATCAAAATGAAGCATAAGATTTAGTCAGAGCTGAAACTTCCTGAAGACAAAGTGAAGGTGAGGAGAGCTTGCTCTTGGGGTTCTTCAATAAAGGAACACACTCTTTCCAGCTCTGTAGATATCTCAGCCAGGATTTTTGCATTTTACTCTGACAAACATTTAATTATTCATGTTGGCAATAATTTACCAAGGCTGGGTTGGGGATGGGGAAAAGGAGGGGAGGCATCTGATTTGTGTCACTGAGAATAGATCTGGAAGTATAATATTAAGGGGGGTACTATCTAACACAGATCTACAACATCTCATTAAATACATAAAAAGATCAGTATCCTGTTTATTACAAGAAGGAGAAATACTGTTCAAATTTTTTTTTTTTTTTTTTTTTTTTTGCGGTACACGGGCCTCTCACTGTTGTGGCCTCTCCCGTTGTGCAGCACAGGCTCCGGACGCGCAGGCTCAGCAGCCATGGCTCACGGGTCCAGCCGCTCTGCGGCATGTGGGATCTTTCCGGACTGGGGCACGAACCCGTGTCCCCTGCATCAGCAGGTGGACTCTCAACCACTGAGCCACCAGGGAAGCCCTGTTCAAATAATTTAAGCAAAAAATAGGGGAAAATACCTGTAATACCCTCCTGAGATACATTTCTTTATTCCTTTGATCATCTCTTGATGTGTAATTTTAAACTCCCTTCCTGGGAAAAGAAGGGTGGCCATGACAGCAGCTTTAGAGTGGGTATGAATCACAGCACCTGCTCCTGGAGGGGGAAGAATACAGTTATATGCTCAGTGAAAACTAAATTGCACCTTTTAAAGAAAAAAATATATACACATAAACACACACACTTATTTGTATATGGCTCTGGACTCGTTTTTCTTGGCATGGAATAATAAGTTGGCAGCGGGTAGGAGGGGAGAAAGGAAGAGAGGAAAGAGAACTACTGATAGAGAAGTCAGAAAGCACAAGGAAAAAAAATTAAGCTTTATCCAGCATCAGGACAACGCACGATACTTTACACATGCTCAAGAAATATCCTTTACATGGTCTGAAATACAACTATAATGACTGTGGAGATCATAATCATAATACTACCACCACTCAATTAGGGATTCCTATGTGCCAGGCACTGGGCAAATCCCCTTTATAGATGTTATCTCTTCGTATCATCACAACAACCATCTCCCCCATTTAATGGTCAAGGACATGAGGCTCAGAGATGTTAAATAATTTGTCCATGGTTATTTAACTACGTTGTCCAACTAGACAGTAGTTGAAGAACTTGGATTTGAACCCAGTTTAGTCTGTCCCTTAATCATCAAGATATGCTTCATAGTGTAGGCCATATCTTAGTAACATAAGGGGATGGTAGGAATTTTAAGATATAGATGCAAGGGATTTACCTAAAAAAGAATTTGTATGCTATAAAACTCAGTAATGGCTACTTTTGCAATGGGAAGTTTATTTAGCTTTTTGCTAGGAAAGATTCTTCATGCTGTTAGAATCTGTTGCTGAAGTTTCATCCTTTCAGTAGTAGCTGATAATGTCTGGGAGCAGCACATGGCATGATTACTAACTCTATATTGATTTTATTCAGGGGCTATACTAAAGCATGGTCCTAATGACTTCATTACTAAGGCTGAGCCAGTACTTCAGTTATACTTTCCTATTTTTACATTGTCCTCTAGGTTCAACCTTTCCAGGTTGGTTTTCTACCACAATTTCTGGGAATTAAAGTAAGAGTCCTATTTTTATCATAAAGTAAATTTTTCAATCACTCCTACTGAAGTGAAGAAAAGGTAGGTCATGATTTTCCCTCATTTGTATTTTGATTAACTTCTACTACAAGTTCCCAGAGATATAACTCTGAACTAAGAGTAGGAATTGGATTGTAAATATAATATTTAGTTGGCTAACTTGACAATCTAGTGGAATCATATTGATCTAGGTTGGAATTCTGGCCCCAATACTCACTGGCTGTTTATTTTGGGAAAATCTTCCCAGAGCCTCTGTCCTCTCATATATAAAATGAGGTAATAATGGACCTCCCACAGAGGCTGATGTGAGGACTGAATGAGTTAACATATTTAAAGTCCTTGCACATAGCAGGTATTCAAGAACTGTGAACTACAACAACAATTGCCATTATTTACAGGAGCCTACTCTGCAAATATTCTTTACGTTGAATACATTTTCTGCCTACCTCTCATTGTGTAAGCATTCATGAAAAGAGGAGTACACTGGCTTTTTTTAAGATTCTTATATGGTGGAGGTCCACTTATGTCCTTTTCATTGATGTCACAAACAAACAGGTCTTCAGGCTATTTAGAGGGGGAAAAAGAAAAAAAGAAGGCTTATACAATATCAATTAGAAATGTCCCCTTTCTTGTGTGTGTGTGTGTATATATATATATATACACACATATACACAATTCCATTTATATATAGTATATATAAACAGTGCTAATATATATACATATTTAACTCATATTTTAAATATTTATATAATTATAGTTTCTCTCTCAAAATTTTTTAGCCATTTTGAAAAATAAAAAAATGTTTTCTACTAATAAAAATCATCTCAAGAAAGTTAAAAAAATCGACCTTTAGAATTTGAAGAAAAAAGTGATATGGAAAATTTAATATGCATGTAATGATGTTGATGTCATTTCATCAACTTAGTTTCTCAGCTTTGCCATGTAATTTCACAACTATATTTCAGAGAGACTATATATAATCATTTTAGAATGGGTGTTATAATTTTTTTCACATTTCATAATATAAGAGGAAAAATACAGAGTAAAATTTTCTTATCCCTTGAGAAACTTAACTGCTACTGAGAAATGTTAATCTCAATGACGTACTTTATTTTTAAAGTTCTAAGGAATTATGTAGATCCACAGGTTTTTCCTAGTAATACATGCGTATCTCTGACTTGTAACTTTCGTTTACCAGGGTTTATTACAAACTACAATATAAATGTTTTATTAATGAAGCACTATGCCTTAGACAGAATTAAGTATTATGTGCTTGTTTTAACTCTATTCTGGGTTTATTCTAGCATTAATACAGAATGGGTCTTCTCAAAATGTTGATACAAAGTTTTATAACTTTAAATTGAAAGAGCTTTGCCATTATTAAATATGAATCAGTTTGGTCCATTTGAGACCACCAATCTGATTACCCTATTAGCCTGATAAAGATGGTGTTATAATGCTGCAAAGTTAGAATCATTTTTTATTATGACTTAAGATTGCACTATTCGCTTTTGCCCTCTAGAGGCTGAATGAGAATTCAAAACACCTGATTGCAAGCAGGATACTTAACACCTTAAAAAATTTTAATAGTTACTTAACAAATGTTTGTTGATTAGTATTTAAATCATCACAATATAACCTCCCTTCAAAACTAAGATTTCTTTTAATATTAATTCCATTTCACAAAACAATAATCAAGTAGAGAAGAACAGACATTTGGGTTTAAGAAGTATCCCTTTACCATACCTGAATGCGTTCCTTTTGCACTCCTGAAGGAGCAATGTAGATTTCATTGCTGGTAACACAAAATACAGAAATTGGTATTTATTTAACTCTAACGTTCTGCTTTTGCAAAAAGAAAAGTATACCCTTGCAGTCCAATCATTAATGATCTTTATAAATCAAGTCATACAAATAGCTGCTTTATTTAATTAATGGTGTAGGCTGTATAGAAAGAATACCAAATTAATTTTATAATGCTGGTGACACAGTAAAATGTTGATAGTTGCTTTTGTTACATTTTCATATATATTTCTTTATTTCCTTTTATGGTGCAAAATCAATGGTAACCAGGCTTTTATCTGGTTAGGGGAAATACAAATCTGAAAACATAAGTCTTTAGCATCTTTAAGCATGAATAAGCAGAGTTTATCTTACTATACATGGAACACAGTTATTCTAAAGTCCAATCAGGGGAAATATGCTCACTTGGAGTAGATCTCTGCTTGCAAGAAATCAGGGTTAATTTTATTGTTTGAAATGCTCTTATTATAAAACATGATGCTCAGAGACCTCTGCTGGATGGTTTGTTAAATTACAGCATTAACACTGGGCTACTTTTTGGGTGGAACAGTATATGCTTCCTAATTGAAAAACACTTCTATCTTGTGAAAATATTTGGTAACAAAGCCAGAACAATTGCAGAAAGTTAGAAATATAAAAGGCATGGCTACATCTGGAGATCTCTGTGTTACACAGCACATGTGCTAAGGGAGATGCTATAACAATACCACTTACCACAAAGTGCTTTCAAACTTGCTCTGGAAATTAATCTAAAATCTTCTCTAAATTCTCTCCACCCTCAACGAAGGTCCTTTGGCTCATGTATCAGTTTCAGTTGCTGCCAGAGGGCGTTAAAGAACTGCCACATAATGCAAATGAAGGAAATACCAGCACCTGCGCGCTCCAGCGTCTGCCACTGAGGCATGGACATAGGGACACTGAATAAATATTAACTGTTTCCCAGTGAAAATGAGGATGACTGCCTATATTGAATTGAGCTATCGAAGTTGGGGTTACTAATAAACCTATAGACTAGGAACTTAAAAAAATTTAAGAAAGCACCTTTAAGGATCTACTGGTAAATTAAGGTCTAGAAAATAAATGCCTGATAATGGGAGTGAAATCCAAAGCAGAGTAAGCTTTGTTCAAGCATTCATTTTCACAAAGTACCTATTGCTTTAGAACTTTGTTGCATAAGAAAACCATAAAGTGGCACTCCTCTGGAACCAGTGGGAATGCATAGGGATCATTACTGTTAAAATGGCCCCTTATAAATACCAGGGATCCAAATCTTTTGTCCTCATGTAACATGAAAGAGACTCTAGAATCATGTGTGGTACCTAGTCCAGTCACCTCCGCTGGTAAGTGGACTTGTAGGTCTTCTTGTGTGCGGAGATATTTATGCAGTCCTGGGAACAGACTCAAATAAAGTTCGAAACAGTCTGCTGGTAAATAAACTCCACCTACGAAGTGGGAAAATCCAGGGTTTTTATTCAGTTTGTTCAAATAATTTGGGATGCTAAATGTCTTTTCTTTTTTTTTTTGGCCATGCCACATGGCTTGTGGGATCTTAGCTCCCCGACCAGGGATTGAACCTGTGCCCTCAGCAGTGAAATCGTGGAGTCCTAACCATTGGACCGCTAGGAAATTCCCTGGTATGCTAAACCTATTTTTATTACTGCCTCTATAAAATGGAAATCAGTTTAGACTTTGATCAACTTTGAGTAATTAAAAGATTAGCTAAATAGGTTTTAGAAAAAAGTATACCTACAAAGAAGGAGATACATGGATAAAAATATTAATACAAAGATGACAGAGCCTTTATTTTAGGAGGGAAACATGCCAAAGACTAAAAGTGAAGTATTTACTTGGTACTGTAAGCCACAAACAAAAGCATTTTGAGTTTCAAGGTATTAAGCTTTAGAATTTATTTTCTCCACACTCCCTGCTCTTTCACAATGTGGTAAGCAGGTGAACAAAACACAAGAGTTTATAATACATGTTCAATTTTTATTTACTTAAAAAAAATCCTTTAAACCTTCCTATGATTCAATTATCTTGTCTACAATATAGGTTTATTAATTTTAATTCTAATAGCATACAACAGGATTAGTGTCTCTGACACATAAAAAAATAATGCTGTGAAAGACAGGAAACCAGCCTAAGTACAATGGCTGCTTAGTATCCTGGAATTGCCTTGATTACTGTTATTTTCTTGGTCCTCCATTTCTTCCTTCTGATTTAACTGTTATATGTGTCTTAAGCTATCTTTTTTTTTTTTTTTTTTTTTTGCGGTACGTGGGCCTCTCACTGCTGTGGCCTCTCCCGCTCCGGAGCACAGGCCCCGGACGCGCAGGTTCAGCGGCCATGGCGCACGGGCCCAGCCACTCCGCAGCACGGACCCGTGTCCCCCGCATTGGCAGGCGGACTCCCAACCACTGCACCACCAGGGAAGCCCAAGCTATCTTTTATTATATACATTTTTGGCACCATACACCAATAGCACAAGCTGAACTGATAGTAGCCAAACCTTGGAATCAGTAAATAATTTCATATTCCCCAAAGGGCTTATTGCTAGAATTATTCTGGAAACACAATCTATTGGGTTTGTGCTTCATTCCAAATTTATTCGCTCTAAGCATCAGATAAAGAAAACCAAACTTTCACTAACATGAGAATAATACTGCTGATAAAATTATTGATATGGGTCTATGAAGTCATTTAAATATTAGGGAGAAAATTCAACATGTTACTACAAATTACCCACTCTACTCTGTAAAGCAAAAATTTAGTAAGATTCCAAATACAGTGCCATAAAACTGTGGCTGTTTTCACCTGTGACCTCCAGGAGGCTCCTCACCAATTAAGAAGCTGAGGAAAAAGCATTTTACAAACACAATGCAACTTCCCTATAAATTGACTGTAGTGCCATAAAGCCAATTAATTTTAAGAGCTGCCAGTGAGTGTTTTAGGGTGACCACACATAATTTTAGTGCATGGTTCTACAAAGAATTTTAGTCTTACAAAGAATATAGTCTTTTATTTCTTTATGATCAAAAATATTCCCTCTTGAGATCTGCAATGGTCCCTTACCTGCATTCTATTTTTAACTTAGCTGTTTTTTTTGAGCCAGTTGGAAAAGTTATTTTAACTCAGTTTGGTAGAAAGCTCTCTTTTGTACATATACAAACTATTTCTGCAAATGCAAAAAAAAAAGCAGTTAACTAAAGGCAATGTCTAGAATATAATTTATTATAAGTAATACAGGTGAGAAACCAAATTACTAGGACTCAACTCCTAAATGAATAAATGAAACAACAAGTGTTGTTATTATAGAACTTTGCTGTGAACAGATCAACTTGAAAGTTTTGGCAAAATAACTTGAAAACCTGCAAAATGCTGATTGACACATTAGCACTGGGTTGATGGTAAGAGAGGACGCACATGACGGATGTCCCATGTATTGATACCATGTGGAACAGAACGTTTCCAGACTGAGAGCCTCCCTACACATGAACTGTGACATTTGTTTACTAAGGGCTCCCCTGTCATTTCCCACAGTTTAATTAATATTTCATGAATTCCTTGGTAATTTGAAGCAGATGAAATTTCAATGGCATCATCTTGTGGTATGCCATAAAATCCCCTTTGTTCAAAATGTTCTGATTACATTTTACATTCCGTTCTTTTCTAAACAATTCAACATTACATAAATATTGTAGTAATCCAATTTTGTTAAAGAAAGTGAATTAGGATAAAGAAATAAATCAAGTTACTCAGTTTTAACATTCAGCCTCCATACAATATTATTCCTAAAATATTTCAGGAGCAAATACATTAATCCTGTTCCAGAAACACTTAAGAGAGTGAGATTCCACAACCTTTATTTTCATTGTTAGTAGGTTACTTTTTTCTTCACCCTCTTAAAGGAAAGACAGTGAGTAAGTCTAAAGAACAATTAACTACTATTCATTCCTTCTGTTTCAAGGCCAGTACCTCTTGTTTTGTCCTGTGAACAACATGGACCTGCAGGTGCTATGTCCATTAATAATGATACATGCATTTAGAAAGGCATATTGCCTTTTTTTGGACTCAAAAAAATGTAATTTTTAGCATTTTAGGTGGTTAGTAATCTATATTTAAGTGACTTTAAAATATGTATCTGAACCTTTGAAACAAATCCTGTCTATCCCGAGGGGACCCTTGGTAGTTCCAGACATATGAACATACCCAGCAACATGTTATTTAACTTTGGTACTCCATGGACTGGGGACCAAATTATTCTGATTAGAAATTATGGTTCTTAAATCCTTAGATATTTATTATATCTGCAACATCTGCACAATTATTCCATTCAGTTATGCAAATACCTATTTCTCTATTTAGAAACTAAATACCTTCAGTATCATAAAACTGATCATTGGTTGTTCTTTGTATGTAATACATGTTAGGCTCTCTGTGGTCTACTTATATGGAGAATTCTCAGAAATGAAATCAGCCAGAAACTTACCCGTGCTTCAAGCTGATTCCTCCTCCAGTCCCAGTGACCCAGCCCAAATGGTAAAACTGTTTGCAGAGCTCTGGGATCAGGTATTTTGGATGTTCCTTGTCCTTAAAAAGAAGATAATGATTTCTAAAATAGACATTATTTTATCAAATGACTATTCTAGATGATATCTCTATTAAGAAACCAATTTAAGGAAGTTTAAGAAAATCTACCATAGAGAGGTACGGGGAGGGAGAAAATTATTACAAAATATATTTTGTTTTTAATGTTTGGAATGTGGATCTACTATATTATTTTGCAACCAGGAATTATTCAGGGCCATACAGTCTAATATTATGGAACAGGTTGCAAGAACAAGGTGGAGAAATGCCCAGATTATATTACAAAGTATCTACTGAAATGGCTGAAATAAAATAGGATCTAGTGCTGAAAGCGACATGCTTCAGTCTGTCCAGAAAATTTCTTTACACATAACATCTTATTCAATTAAGGCATGATATACATGATATACTATGATAGTTATTTGTTTATTATATGTGTTGGTTCAATTTTATTTTTATTCTAAAAATGTCCTTTTTTCATAGCAATTGTATTGTTTTCTTATTACAAAAGCAATATATACGTATTATGGAATTATAAAGTCAAGAAATAATATAAAAAGCACTCAGAAACAATCATAATTAATACTTTCTAGGCCCAATCCTATGAAGATATATGTTGGGATAAACACTGAGCCTTATTTATTTATTTATTTATTTATTTATTTATTTATTTATACTGAGGTATAATTGACATAGAACATTATATTAGTTTCAGGTGTACGATATAATGATTCCGTATTTGTATAAATGGTGAAATGATCAGTACGATAAATCTAATTGAAATAAGAGCCTTACTTTTAAATGTCTAATGATTACCTCTTTAGAAAACAAAACAAGGCGTTTCCTCCTCTGTTTTAAAGCTAAAATTAATGAAAACAAAAACTATAATAAAGAAATACAATGAATTCCATTTTGGCAGTATAATATACAACCTTACCTTGAAAACAAGTAAAACTGCTGAATAAGTCATTCAAAAAATATTTCAAAATATACTGCTGAGCTGGCAAGAAAATAAGGTTTCACAGCCATAAAAGAAACAAGAGTGAGTCTACCTGGTAGGGAAGTGAGATCCAAAGCCCTAATTTCCCTGAAGGTATTTGCAAATCTCTGGTGACCTCTTCTATTTTGATAGCTATGCCTGTCACTAGAAACACAAGATAAAGCCTTGGGTGTGCTCAGAATAGGGCATCTAATAGAAAATCCCTACATACACATGGGACCCCAAGGGGCTATACCCTCCAGGTGAAAGTGAACAAGAAGTAGTCACACTGTGCAGAGAAGCACAGCTAGCAAACCTGCATATATAAATCTTGGCACTGGGTAAAGGGGAAAAAAACATCTTTGAGTCCAAAGAGGGATTATTATTGAACAGACTAAATTTTCAGCTATTTAATTGGATTTCTGAAATTATGATATTTTCCCAAATTCACTGTTAATATTTTACATACACATTTTATTTTAGATAAATACTACGAATGATCATTTGATGGAGTAGACTTAAATATATAAAATTAAAAACATGGGAATGTTGACATTTTTTAAAAGTTCTGATTGAACACAGGCTTAGGAGTTAATGGACACAAAGGCAAATCTATATTACACCATTTATTGCTTACGTGACCTTGGGCCTCAGTTTACTCATCCATTAAATAAGAACATTATGAGGATTAAAATGAGATATAATGGATACAAAGCATGAAGCACAATGTGTGACACAGTCAACATTCGTTTCCTTCCCATTTTAACGAGTTAAAAATTCCTGAATTAAAATTAAAGTTATATTGGTCTTTCTTACATCTTTCCTTATGAAATCTAGCCAAAATTACCCATGCCCTGTATAATTTGCTATTTCCTTTTTTAGGGATATAAGTGATATTTTAATTACATATTAAATTACAGCTAATGAGAAGACTCCTGCAGTTTTCCAATCCTTAACCATCAACTTGCAGGGCAGTTGCAAACATTATAGAAAACAGTCTGTTATTAAGGGCCTCCCCTTTCCCTTTTGTCTTTCCAGTACTGAGGTATTAGAACAATTGTCCTGCTTCATGCTACAGGAATAACAATGGTAAGGCAGCTGTTGTTAATAAAGTTTCATTCAATCACTCAAACCCACAAAATTACCATTTCAAGAAAAATAATCACTTAGCAGCAGGAACCAACAGAGATATTTAGTAAAAATGCAGTCATTTAAGTTATCCAGAATAATAAGAAAAGTAAAAATTAAAATATGTATTTTAATAAGAATTCACAAGAAAGAAAAGGTTTAGTTAGTATTTAGCTCTTCCCTGAATGTCAATATTACTTGCCTGTTATTGTTAGGTCTGTTAGAATAAGAATTTTGAAAGACATATCTAAAGATGGATTACAATCAACTTCTTACAGTAGAGGTTCCATACAGTGAGGAAGAAACATTTAACAGTATTTTGTATATACTTTCAAAACACTAAAGCCTAAACAGTTTTTGAATCAATACTTCATTTCCCCAATTTTTCAATCTAGTTATTTTAAGGAAATCAGCCTCGAATGTCACTGAGATACCTGCTCACAGCCAACAATGGCTCTAATCCCTTCCCCCACCTTTTCTTTCAATTTAAGCATAATAGAGGCATTATTCCTCAGATAGAGGTTTTCCCAAGGGACTCTTAACAAACATAAAATGAACACGTGTCAAATGTATTTAGCCCATCAATTAAATGAGGGAACCAAAAAGATGATACAACGGTGTCCAAAGAGAATTCAAAACACACACACATAAAAATAATCAGGAATCCTGGATTTACAAATAAATGATATAGAAAAACTGGACAATATCCGCTGAAGCAATAAGTTGAATCTCTATAAGACAACTTGCCTTTCTATGAAAAATAATCATCTGCATTACTGTCAGCATTCTACAATTCATAGACCTGTAAAATAGCGTAAAGATAGCCCCAAGACACCTAGTGGTCTTTTTTGATCATTTCAGTCTTGCAGAATTTTTCCTCACACTGGCCTAAGAATGGACTGTATACAGGCACAGTCAAAGTGTCAGCATTTTCTCTGTCTCTGGTCTTTGTTTCCTTCTGCACTTCTGATTCATTCTCCTCGTTGCATACTGGTTTTCTCTGCAACTTCACCTCCACTCAAAGCCCTATTTCTCCCTCCTACCTTCACTACACTTAAAAACTCTTCTTACGGGGCCTCCCTGGTGGCGCAGTGGTTGAGAGTCGGCCTGCCGAGGCAGGGGACACGGGTTCGTGCCCCGGTCCGGGAAGATCCCACATGCCTTGGAATGGCTAGGCCTGTGAGCCATGGCCGCTGAGCCTGCACGTCCGGAGCCTGTGCTCTGCAACGGGAGAGGCCACAACAGGGAGAGGCCCGCGTACCACAAAAAACACAAAAAACACAAAAAACAAAAACTCTTCTTACCAGTTAAGCACTGACTAGAAATCAGAAGACAAGGAGGCTGGCTTTAGCTTTGACCCCCACTACAGCGAGTCTGTGACCCTTTCTGGCTATCAGTGTCCTTATTTTAATAATCTGGATCAGTGATTCTTAGACTTCTGAATTTCAAGACTGGTAGTTTTTGTTGCTGCTTTTAAAATTTTAGGGACTGACATAAGGTTACCAGTTAATGACATTGGTTATATTTAACCATCCATTATCACATTTTTCAAAAAGGAAAGTGTATTTTTAACATAAAAAAAGTAGAAGGATAATGTTGGAATGAAACATAGTCCTTTAAATGAATGCAATTAATTTTGTGAAATTCACTTTACCATCGTCCTTATTTTTCTTATTTTGTAAGAATTGAGTAAAAGCTCTCACGGACACATATTTGGGGAGGATTAAAGTTATCTTTTCCTATTTGGTCTCCTTGCCTACAATTTCTCCTTTTTCTTCCCCGGCTTACCCTTCACTCTATTATTAGTACAAAAATAATAACACTACTTTGATCACTGAACTCCCTTCCTCAAACCATTTAATGTTCAAATATCACCCCCTGGGTCTCTTATTTAAGTCCATCTGCTTTCTTGCTCCAATTTAACTTTTCACATATTTTCTTTCACTTTTTTACATACATCTCTCAGTTCTAGTCAACCTAGTTGTGGTAATCAACCTCCAGGATGGCTCTCCCTGCTTCCTGGTATTCACATCCTCATGTAGAGTTCCATCCCACATTGTACCAGGCTGGTCTGTGTGAAGACAGACTAAGATGTGACAGTATGTCACTTCTGATGGCAGGTTACTAAAGCCTACAGCTTCTGTCTTGGTTGCTCTCTCTTGGATCACCTGCTCTGGGGGAATCCAGCTGCCATGTTGTAAGGTTACTCAGCCTACGCAGAAGGCCATAGAGTGAAGAACTGAGGCCTCCAGCCAATAAAATGTGAGGAACAGAGGCCTGCCAATAACTTTGTGAGCTTGGAAGCAGATCCCAGCTGCAGTCAAGCTTTGAGATACCTGAAGCTCCAGCTAACAGCTTGACTGCCAACTCATGAGAAACCCTGAGCCAGAACCCTGAGCTAAACTCTCCTGGATTCCTAATCATCAGAAACTGTGTGAGACAATGATTGTGCATTAAGCCTAAGTTTTGGGATACTAGCTGTGCAGCAATAGATGACTAAGACACATTTTCTTGCCAGCCAAGAATACATCTTTTTCTCTTTGCACTGTTATTGCTCATGCTGGATCTCCAATTATCCCACCTCTAGCTGTCAAACTCTTGCTTGTCAGCCTTTACACCAGGCTTCCTACCCACTTCCCCTATGATTCCTTCTCTCATCTTCTCCGCAGGAAGTGATACTTCCTCAAACTCTGTGCCATGGCATTTGCACTGTGTACCTTTTTTTGGTATCTATTATATAGCCCTCTCATTCATTCATTCAACAAACCTTTACTGAAGGCCCTGAATAAATAAATATGAGTAAGAGAAAATCCTTAACAGCTGTGAAACGACAAAGCAATATATAAAACAAGATGGTCCAGGGCATTATGGGAACAGAAGCTACTGGTGGGAGGGGGCAGGAGTTGGGAAAAGCTTCATAGAGCAAGGGATGCTGAGCTAAGTTTTAATGAAGGATGGCCAAGTATGCAGGTAGGTGAAGAGGAGAAAGGGCATTTCAGTCAGAGGGAACTCTGAGTAGTTGGAACCGGAATTAGGTTCTATGGGATGGAGGGGGGAGGGAAAAAGACTGTAAGGACCTTTCCTCTAAGGACCAACCATCTATGCTATAGATGGCTGATAACTGCTGAGTAGTTTTAAGTAGAAGATGATAGGATCATACTTTGTTTTTGAAACGTATCTACAGTGGCAATAAAGAGAAGAGGCTGAAGCATGACAACCAAGGAAGCAAAAGACCAGACCAGAAGAAGGATGTGGAAATAATTTCAAACTGAAATTGTAAGGTGGTGATGGTGGAGATGGATTTGGAAGATAATTAAGAAGTTAAAAAGAAAGGGTGGGCTTTGGGTGAGAAGACTGAAAAAAAGGAAGGCTTAGAGGAATTCTAAGTTTCAGTTGGCTGAGTAGCTAAGTGGGTAGTGATACCAGTCATAAGTATTCCTTGAGTGTCTATGTACCAAGCACTTCCTGGGAATTCAGCCATGAACAAGACAAAGTCTCTGCACTAAAGGAGTTTATACTCTAGGGGGTAGTTTAAAAAAAAACGATGTCGACTGAAAAAAAATGCACAATGTGACAGTTAAGTTTAATTGGGGGCAAAATAACCCGGGAGGGAGCCTCTCAGCTCATAGGAACTGCTCCAAAGCGGTGGGGTGGGGGGGAGGTCAGTAGAGATGTGATTTTAGTGAAGGGGGGTTACATGGAATCAAGCACAGTGAGAGGCCCGCGTACCGCAAAAAAAAAAAAAAAGTAACTGTCTGAAGTCCTGTTCTTCCTCGAACATCTCATTCCTACCTCCTCTCTGAACTCCTTTCAGGGTGTGTTGAAGGTCAACCACTCCAGTAGATAGTGACCTAAACCTTGCAGACGCAGACAGTGTACAATTTTAGTTGGCAGTGAAAAGAGAAAAAAATAAATAAGCTGTAATAAGTGGGAAAAAGGAAACAAGGGACTTTGCTAATCTGTGTTAAGCCACTTATTTGCACAAGATAGTGGTTGACAAGTATTTCCCAATAAAATATGTCATGTTACTACTTTTTAATTGGGGCGTTCAGCCCCGAAAGAGAATAACAGGAGGAATAAGGACTTTCCCTGTATCTTAAGCAAGGCTTCTCACATTGTAATTGTTTATTCGTCTAGCTCTCCTCCAAACCCCAGGCCATGGTCTTAATCACCACCCTGAGCACGTGGGTGTTCCATAAAATTCTTAGTGCGCAGAAGTGAATGAAAAGTTATGAGCAGCCTGAGGGTGGATTTTCCTTTGACTTCTGCTTAAGGAAAAATCCTTTTCACGATCATCCCATAATCAATCTAAACCGAGACAGGCAAAGAGCAACTGTGCAGATAAAAAGTGCCGGCTACAGTCCGCAGATCTGGCTCGGAGTACGTTTCCGAGTATCTACTGGGCGGCAAACGTCGGGCTGGTCGCCAGGGCGCAGAAAAGAAGCTCTAGAGCACAGTCTTAGCTTCATTTCCACTCCAGAGCTTCACGTTTCCCAGCTTGGTCTGTCTTCATGTTAAGTTGTTTTGAAACACACACGAAAGACGCCCGACGCTCTCCTCCGTTATTTTTCCCTTTTCAACGTTTGGTGCCCAACCCCCGCCATCCAAGAATCCCATCGCTGGAAGGAGGCCCGCCTCGGGGTCCGGAGCCTCAGGTCTGCACGAGGAACGGAAGCGGCGGCGCGCACGGGTCGCGCCCGAAACGGCCTGAAGCCCCACCCGACCTGCACCCCGCTTCCGCCGTCGCGCAGCGCCGGCGCCTCGCCTCCTGGGAATACAGTGCCCCGCCCCTACCTGCGCGCGACACTGCAGTGAGCAACAGTCTCCCTCCGGAGCGTGACAGCTAGACATGGCCCGGACGAGGGGTACCCGCGCCCTCCAACCTCACAGCTTTGCTTCTGGCGCTCCGCCTGGGTTGACGCGGCAAGGGCCGAACTACAATCAGGCGGCCCTGAGGGCACCCTAGGGGCGGGGCGGACAAGGCGAAAGGCGGGTCTGGGAGGGCCTCGCTGCCTGGAGACCCAACCGCGGAGCCGCCTGACCGGGAGGCGGGGCCAAGCTGTTGGAGGCGGGGCTAGAAGAGCTTGATTCCAAGGCTCAGAGGGGCGGCTGGCGTCCAGGGGGCGTGTCCAACAGGGTGGGAGGCGGGGCCTGAGAGGGCCTTGATGACTGGGCGATCAGGCTGTGCAGAGGGCAGCCCGGGAGAAGGCCGGGAAGATGGCGGCCTCCTGGAGGCTAGGCTGTGATCAACGGTTGCTGCGTGGGCTGGTTAAGGGGGCTGCTGTGTGGTCTGCCGGCCGTGGAGCTAGTTGGAGATGGTTTCACAGCACGCAGTGGCTGCGAGGTGAGTGGCTGGGGCTCGCACAGCTTCTGTGTATCTGAGCAGTGGGCCTGGGGCTGGAGCTTTTCGATTGAAGGCCTGCATCTGGGTGTGAGTTGCCAGGGGCTCACTGTTCCCTTGGCTTTTTCTCGGGGAGGAGTCTGCTGACTTGGCCTACTGCATGCCGCAAAGGGCTTTTGAGGAAACTAGGAGAACTTGATTCCGTCCCTGGCCGCCTGGGTGATATGGCTTCTCCGTGACCTTGCCTTGGAATTTGGGTTGTGAGGCATCTCTCGGGCCTTTTCCCAGTCACATTTCAGGTTTCTTTAGAGTTGTTAGGTTGACCAAGTTTGTTGAGATTTAAACGTCACCGTTAGCCGTTTTTATTCATTCTCCTGACCTGTCTCTGTTGGGAGACCTTCGAGGCCAGTTGGGTTGCTCCACGCGACGACTGTGGTAAAGGACCCAATTTGTAAATGTCCAGCCATTAGACATAGGTCGGGAAGAATGTTTAACCAAAACATGAGCCTGAAAGAGTGAAAATTTAGGAGTGGAATCTTACCAAGAAGATGTCGACTTAAAGACATACAGCCTAAGAGTTGTGAGTTAAGTTTTATTCAGCGGCTTACTGACAATTATAGCACGGGAGACAGCCACTCAGCTCCGAGGAACTGCTCTGCAGAGGTAGGGGGGAAGCCAGATTGTATATGAATTTTTTTGTCTAGGAAATACATACAGTCAGGCATATATCTTGGTAAAAGATTACTGCTAATCACAAAGAACAAATATCTCATGTTAATGGTTTTAGTATATTTCTACGAATAGGAAGATGTAAGAATCCAGGGTCATTGAAATTCTTCCTGAGATATGCTTTGAACTATCTAAGGGCCTGTTTATCCGAAGCAGAGTGCTTCATCCTGAATTACTCTCAGGTCGCACTGTGGCTGGGCAACTTGAGTGGGTTATGACTTAACCCTTGTAGAACTGGATAGTCATTGAAATTCTTCTTTGTTCACAAAATTTATTATAGAAAGTTGTCATTAAAGAGTGGTATTGACACAATTAACATAATTCTTACAGTGTTTAATACTATGTAATATAGTGTGCCCGGCATTATTTTTCTTCACATGGGTGGCGGGCAGGTACTGAGTGTATTACTACCTGCGCATCATTCAATCACTCCACAGGATGAATCGTAATATAAAAAATTAGGCATTGCCTACATATTCTGAGCTACTTGAGGCTCAGAAAAAAATGTTACACGAAGTTAATGTTAAGATGATTTCACTGAGATTTTAAGATCCAGTGATGAGACTTTTTTTTTTAGTAAGTGATATATTCTGGTAATATCTACATTGTGAAATGGTATTTCAGCAGCCGTCATGATAGCATTATTTTAAATAAGGTACTAAAATTCCAGACTGTGTATAAAGGATGGTAAGACCATTTAAGAGTTAAAGTATATGTCACTGACCTCACTGTAAGTTTCTAAGATGATATACTCTTAAATACACCTTATTGTTGTCTTGAGCATCATTTGCCTTTGCAAAAAAATGTGTAAATCCCCAAACTCTTATGTATGTGTTCATTCTTTTCCTACACTCTTGAGTGGTGATTTCTTTTTGCCCTTGTTCCAAGATTGCAGAATAAACTAGGATTCATGTAGAATTTAAATTTTATAGTTTAATACCAAGAAGACCAATATTGCAAGCTGAAACCTCTTCTGAAGTGTTTGGTTTGTTTCATCCAGAGAAAATAGTTCTGCAGCCATTCTGACATACCTTACAATTCCAGCAGGGTCTTTATAAATGTATCATTCAGTGCTAAGTGTATGAAGGAATCAACAGATTCTGTAAATAAAATGGAGTGTATGGTGACTCTTTTTATTTTTTGTACTTGGTAAGCAATACATTTACTATAGCTGGTGATCTACTGGATACTTTTCTTCAATCAAGGCCTTTCTTGTGTTAATGAAACATTTCTAGGGAAGAATTAAGGTTGGTAAATTTAAATTCAGGCGAGTTTCTTTGGGAATCTACTAGCACTGATTTTTAGAGAGGCATAAACCTATTTGAAAACTGATAAAAGCTATACCACTTCTTCAGAAAAATGCATACATGCAAAATTTTGTATGTGATTCTAGGGAACTTGTAGATCTCCCTGTAATTTATCTATAAATGCCACCTAGTCTCCAGGCTATTACCATGAACATTTTGGTCATTTCCTGCAGAAAATAATTGTGCTACTTTGCAAGGGTATTTGCCATATCTGAGAACAAGAAAGGTGCATTTTAATATAGGGGTTCGAACTATAAACAAATGACTCTTGGATACATTTACACAAGTGACTACAACAAAGGCAGTTATCTGGAAATTTTGATTCATATCTGGGTTTGGGTTAAGTTTGTGCGTTTAGGCTCATCCGATCATTCACCTTTACCTAAACATCTGTACTTCTCTTTCCTTTCTTTGCTCATATTGTTCCTTCAAATGGAGTGACCTTCCTTGTGGTTTGAAATTTTTCTTGTTACTTCAATGCCACCCTCTTAAATCTTTTTACAGGCTCCTGGCAAGAGAATCGATGACACTCTTGAAATGGGTAATTTGAGGAGAGTTTTATAAGTGACTATTTTTGTGAATTTATCTGTAGAGATGGTGCTGTACTAATGGGCTGTTTTTTTGTATTTTTTTTTTTGCGGTAGGCGGGCCTCTCACTGTTGCGGCCTCTCCCGTTGCGGAGCACAGGCTCCGGACGCGCAGGCTCAGCGGCCATGGCTCACGGGCCCAGCCCCTCCGCAGCATGTGGGATCCTCCCGGACCGGGGCACAAACCCGTGTCCCCTGCATCGGCAGGCAGACTCCCAACCACTGCGCCACCAGGGAAGCCCTAATGGGCTGTTTTGAGTAAGGTGCTGTGACCACCCCTTGGCTTGAAGAGGCATGGGAAGCGAGCACTTCCTGGAACTGGGGAGGAGGGAGCCTGTGGGAGGACCTCTGATGGAGCTGTGCCCTTCAGTTAAAGGATCCAGCCAGGCCAGGCAACCCTTCAAGGAGGGGGCTGGGGAAAAAAATGTCCTGACCTCACTATTCTCTCTCCTTTCGGTCTCCTGCTTATTCTGCTCATTGGCAGAACCCAGCTGGAGGCCAAAGCAAGGAGGCCTGTTGATGTAGCCCATATAGTAGTATGGGGGAGGGTTGATGAATAGATCTGGAAGGGCAGATGAGAGATGCCTCCCCAACCCACCTGACTTACCCATCAGTCATTACACTTTATATTGATGCCTCAGCTTTAGCACTGATACGATCAAGTCCTGGCTCGTGTGTGTCTGTATGGTAGGTCTCATGCTAAGAGAGGGGAAGAGAGCAATTGTAGTTTCTACACTTGGAAGAATCAAATGTAGTTTCCTTGGGTTGTTTCCCTAGGCCAGTGCTTTGCACAAGAGTAAGCACAGGCTCTTTATAACTGACCTGATTTTTAATGGGATTTTTCTTTCTACATTTGAATAGCTGAATAGGAATCAAGTCTATGTAGGCTTCTGGGGCACTTTTTTTTTTTTTTTCCGGTACGCGGGCCTCTCACTGTTGTGGCCTCTCCCGTTGCGGAGCACAGGCTCCAGACGCGCAGACTCAGCGGCCATGGCTCACGGGCCAAGCTGCTCCGCAGCACGTGGGATCTTCCCGGACCGGGGCACGAACCCGTGTCCCCTGCATCGGCAGGCGGACTCTCAACCACTGCGCCACCAGGGAAGCCCCTGGGGCACTTTTTATAGAAAGAAAAATGTTCCTTTTGGAACTATGGCATCTAATTTGCATTTTGGGGTTTTTTTACTTGTACTCCTAACTCGAGTCATCCTTGACTCCTGACTTTCGTATGCCACATCCAAACTATCAGAAATTGTTGTTGACTCTACCTTTTAAATGTAATCTGACCACTCCTCACCACTTCTGCTACCAACTAGACTGGTGCAAGCTACCACCACCTCTAATCTAGATTATTGCAGGAGTGTCCCAATAGATGTCTCTACCACCACCCTTGGCCCAGTACCGGCCATTCTCCATGCAGCTTTCAGAGTGCTGCTTTTAAATTATAAATCAGATCATGTTACTCCTCTGCTGAAAACCCTCCAAGAGCTCCTCATTAAACTCAGAATGAAATCTGAAGTCCTTAACTGTGGTTTACAAAGCACAATATGATATGAATCCTCCACCTCTCTGAGTTCAGCTCTGACCATGCCTCACCTCACACTCACTTCACTCCAGCACACAGGCTCCCTTGGTGAGTTCTGAACATACCAAGCATGCTCCCTGCACATTCTTTTTTTTTTTAACTTAAAAAATTATTTTTAATTTATTTTTCTTATGTGGGTAAACATACAATTTATTTTTTCTATGTTCTTTTTTAATATTTTTAATTTATTTATTTTTGGCTGCATTGGGTCTTCGTTGCTGCACGTGGGCTTTCTCTAGTTGCGGCAAGCAGGAGCTACTCTTCATTGCGGTGTGCAGGCTTCTCATTGCGGTGGCTTCTCTTGTTGTGGAGCATGGGCTCTAGGTGCGTGGGCTTCAGTAGTTGTAGCACGTGGGCTCAGTAATTGTGGCTTGTGGGCTCTAGAGTTCGGGCTCAGTAGTTGTGGCGCACGGACTTAGCAGCTCTGCGGCATGTGGGATCATCCCGGACCAGGGCTTGAACCTGAGTCCCCTGCATTGGCAGGCGGATTCTCAACTACTGCACCACCAGGGAAGCCCTCTGCTCATTCTTGTGCTTGCTGTTTCCTCCGTTTCGAAGGCTCTCCATCAGAGATTTGCATGGCTTCCTCCATTCAGCTCTACTCACTTTGTCAGAGGACGCCTTCTCTGATCAAACAATAAAATAGTTCCTCTACTGCGACTGGGTCCCCTTACTTTCCTTTCTTTTCTTAGAAGGATCTGGTCCTTAACATGCCTTTTCAGTCTCTCAGGACAAGTGTTCTAAGTCAGTAAAGGAGAACAGGTAACATGTTCATGGGTATCTTCACTTTGTATTTAAAATCCCATTATTTTAGCTTTTCTGCAGGGTTTATAGTTGTGACTGTCTCAAAGCATGTGCAGTTTTTCTTCTTTCCTTTTTTGTAAATTATAGCCTTGTGAACATAGCCATGTCTGTGGAACTGTAAACAAGTTCAATTTTTTTATTGTGGTTATTTATTTTACTCACTCGAAATTTTTTTCATGGCTTTCCATTGCTATTTAAATAATGTCAAACCCATTAACTAGGTATTAGAGTGTACTAGAAGGTACTATGGCTACCTACCATAAGTCAGTAGTCCCAACATACTTTTTTTTAACTTACATGGCCTACCTTTCATTTTCATTACATTCTACTCTTTAGCCAAACTAAACTGTAATTCCCACCTCTTTATTAGCATATGATGTTTCCCTCACCTGGAATATCTCTGCTGGTCCCTCACCTTGTTTTATTTGCTCAGCAGATTTTTTAAATTAAAAGTTATTTTTTATTGTAAAATATATATAAAATCTACCATTTTAACTATTTTTAAGTGTTTAGTTCTAGGGCATTAAGAGTGCTCACGTTGTGTGCAGCTATTACCAGTGTCTCCAGAACTTTTTCTTAATCCTAAACTGAAACTCTGTACCCATTAAACAGCAACTCCCCATTCTGCCCTCTCCCTAGCCCCTGGTAACCATTCTTCTTTCCCTGTGAATTTGCCTCTTCTAGGTACCTCATAAAAGCAGAATCATAAAATATTTGTCTTTTTGTGTCTGGCTTATTTCTCTTAGTATAATGTCTTCACGTTTCATCCATGTTGTTGCAGATATCTGAATCTCATCCCTTTTTAAGGCCAAATCACATTTTATTGGATGTATATACCACAATATTTTGTCTATGCATTCATCTATCCATGGACACTTGGTCTGTTTTCACCTTTTGGCCATTGTGAATAATGCTGCTGTGAACATGGTTGTGCAAACACCTGTTCGAGTTCCCGCTTTCAGTTATTTGGGGTGTATACCCAGAAGTGAGGTTGCCTGATCAAATAAATGGTCATTCAATGTTTAATTTTTTGAGGAACCATTGGGTTGTTTTTCCACAGAAGCTGCATTGTTTTACTTTTCCACCAACAGTGCACAAGGGCTCTAATTTCTCCACATCTTGCCAACACCTTGTTTTCTGTTTTTTTTTTTTTTTTGATAATGCCATTCTAATGAGTATAAAGTGGTACTAGCACACAAATCAAAATTTCCTTTTTTGAACAGCTAGAATCTCGACTCTCAGCTCTTTGGCATTCTCACAGCACGTTTATATGCTACCCTCTAGTACTTGTGTATTTGTCTTGACCTCCCATTTAAACTATAATCCTTTGAGGTCAAGATTCTGGTCTTATGTAGGTCTAAGGCTAGGATAGCAGGAGCTCAGAAAGCATTTGTTGAATGCCTAATTTTACCCTTTAGCTTTGGTAGTCAATATGACAGTACCACAGAAAGTAAAACATTTGCCAGTGACATTAATGAGAGTTTGGTTTTCAGATGTGCAATACAGTTAAAAGAGAGTTCAAGAGTTAGTGTACTTTAGCAATGAGGACAAGGCTGGATAAGGTAAAGAGTAGAAAGGAAACCTTCATGTTTAGATTGGGAAGGTGAAAGGAACCTGTGAATCCATGGCTCATTACTGAGGAAGGATTTGTAAAGTAGGATATTGTGATACATCTAGCCAACTGTCTGGCTGCCTTCAGAGTCTACTCTTAACCATTTCTGTGCTGCCTATTAATAATAAACAGCTAACAGTTTTGAGACTTACTTTTTGCCAGACTCCATTGTAATGACTTGGCATGTGTAACCTTATTTAGACCTTACCAAACTCTTTATTTTACAGAAGAGGCAATCAGAGCACAGAATGACTAGGTAACTTGTAGGTGCTGGATTGATAATTTGAACCTAGGCAGTTTGGCTCCAGTGCCTGTTCTCTAAATCACAGTGGTGTGCTGCTGCTTAAGTTAAAAAAAAAAAAAAGTCATTTTATTAAATAATAAAATATTTTAACACAGTCGTGCATGCATATAGTTTAAATAGTCAAATGGTACTAAAAGTCTTATAACAATACGGTGGGTCTCTGACCCATCTCTCCCTGCTCCCCCCAGTCATCTTCCTCCTTAGAAGCAACAAGTTTTGTCTCTTGTTGCTTCTAAGTGTCCTCTGGCATTTGTTCATCTCTCTATTTTATGTTATATATTATATATGTTATATGTTATCTGTGTATGACTTCTGATCAGTCATCCCCGTTTTCCTTCCACCATTCCCCCAATGTAGTTATTTTGCAATTCTTAATTAAATCTATATTCAGTGCTTACACCAAACAAATAATGCTTAACTGAGAATTGTCCTATATCGTCCCATATTATGATTGTTACCTTTCTTACTTTTTGCTTTTTTTCAAGTCGTTGCCTTTAAAATTTTTTCTTCAGTTTTCTCTGTAACTATTACTAATTCATCCCACACCATCTAATAGCTTTTTAGCACAATTTCTGTTATTGTCAGTCACTTCAGCTGATCTCTCAGTTAACTTACTTTTGCACTTTCTATATACAGTATCTCCAGGTGTGTAGGTTCAACCTCTGTTCCGAAGGTCTTCTCTTTTACCTCTGCAGAGGAAACAACCTCCAGTCTTCGGTTGAATGAGGGTTGTGTTACCCAGCACTTAAACAGCATTTACCCAAACCTGCCACCCCACCACCCCCAGTGTTTCCAGAGGTCCTCAGTACTGCCAGTTCTTGGGCCTTTGGGAAATTCTTGTATAAACCAGGTTGATTATCTCAGCTTTCTCCACTTCTAGTTTAGCATTCAGCTTTCTAGTCAATTATTACTATCTGCATTATTTACTTTTCTGCTTCCAAAATTGTGTTCTATTGTTCCTTCTTTTCTCCCTGTTCTTGTGGGTTTTTGTTTAAAGGTAACAAGAAACAAAGAAATAAAAAGCAGGTATAATAAAACCATCAACTAGAGATAGGTACTATTGTCATTTTGGAGTATATCCTTTCAGTCTTTGTGTACATACAAGCTAAGCAGGTGGAAATTGGATTATGCCATATATACTGTTTGTGGGCGTCTTTCATTACATTTATTACTCTAAATGATATTTTCTCACAAACTATTACGCATACATTTTCTATTGTTGTTCATTGACATTTTCAATGTATTCTTATACCAAAATAAGTATTTGACATTTTCAATCTATTCTTATACCAAAGTAAGTATTTGTGACATTTTCAATCATTCTTATGCCAAAATAAGTATTTGAACAAAGAAGACCCATATGACAAGCACTTACCTTTTAAAAAATTGCTTTACCTTTATTCAAAACTGCAGTATTAATATTATTCTATGCCCTGGTATTGATTTTGAAATTACCTTTACGTCTTATGGCTTTATTTCATCCAGCCTGCAGATGGCAGAATTGTTTTATTTAATAAGAAATTTTAAAGGTCAATTTTATTTAATGAGTTCTTGCATTAGAAAAGAGAGGTGATTAAATGAGCAGCATCTCTTCCTATTAAAAAAGAAGCAAATTAATATAAGGAACAGAGAGCTGCACTAAAAAAGTACAGGGTAATTTATTTCTTCAATTTATCTGTCTTCATTTCATGATTTTTGTGTTTGGATTATAGTCGTATAAATGGACTAGAGCATGACGTCCAAGCAGTACCGTAAGTAAATTGTGGAATCTCCTTAATTACTTCAGTCAGAGTAATGGGGCTTAGATCTGTTTCATTATTAGCCACAAAGCTATTTGTTCTGCATTTGTATTTTAAGAGTTTGCTTATATTAATCTTTTTTTTTTTAATCTGGAAACCTTTTAGAATTGATGTATAGATCATCAGTTTAAAGCTTTTACAGGTTTTGCTGAGGTACGAGTGTTTTGAGATAAAAGAAATCCTCTAGAGAACAAGAAATTAGATTAGTGTAGTTTGCTGTAAGATTCAGTAATTGATCATTTGCTCATGTGCCTGAGAAGGAAGGTAAAGCAGCAATATACTGAGTGAAAAATTTCAACTTATTGTGTCATTATATTGAGGCAATAAAAAAAGAGATTAAGACAGTTGTGACGGATTTGTGAGACTCTGCTGTTAAAATCAGTATATTTAAATATAAACTGGAACAACGTACATTACGGTAGTTACCTTAAAAGTTTTTAAATATGTTTTTTAACTGCTATAGAAGGGCAGACTTTATAAGCCGTTAGGTATACTTTGTTAGCTTGATGAAAAGAAATAGAATTCTAAAATGACTACAGAAGGGTTAAAGTCTAACAAAATTTGGGGTATTTTTTGAGTACTAATTGAAATAACCTGTATGACCAGTGGAGTAAAAAACTGCATTTCCTTTATTCTTACTATAGTTTGTCCAGTTATGCGTAGGAACTGTAATTGGTGCCCATTTCAAGGCCTCCTCAGTTTGACAGGAAAAAGGTAGAATGTACTGCTTGTTGGAATGAGAAGGGAAGCTCCGTATAATTCCTAATGAAATTAAACAACATTATGTGTAGGTTAAAATTCCAAGGAGTCTAGAAAAGCCCACACTATCTTCAGTAGAATTGATGGCAGCCATAAAGGCCAGATATTAGTTATATGCAGCCCTGTCATTCAAAACTGATATTATGATTATATAATTACTTTCCCACTGGAAAAAATATATTTGGAAAAGATGTATATAATGTTCAGGTTGAAAGAGGATATACTAGAATGAAATATGCATTATTATTAGTAAATTAATGCTTCCTTTTAAAAATCATTTTCTAGCATGAGCATCTGAGGATAGGTTAGTTAGATTTAGCAGAAAATACATTGCACATTGTGCTCTCCATATAAGTCAGTATAAGCAATCCAGAGATAGTACCGAATAATGGAAACGTCCAAAATGTCTTTCTTTGGTTTTTGTCACCTTCATTTCGGAGTAAGGATAATGATCTATTACAGAATTTTTATATTTTATTGTCATTCAGAGAAGCAGTTTCAACTCATCTATGAAGGGTGGCTGTATGAGGAGTGATTCTGTTCTTTTTATTTTTAAAATATGAAAAATTTTAAGATTCTTGATGTGGTAATTCATAAAACGCAAAAAGTTTCATAATGAAGTACTTAATGTCAGGAAAAATGTGAAGGTCTCGTAGGTGAGAGAATCATAAAATAAACATTAATTGTATCATGGCAACTAGAATCAAGGTATAAAAATATTGAAGAGAGACTTTGTTTTGAGAGAACTGAGTTGATATTTGTCATAAATTGGAATCTGGACATAGAATCATAGAAGTTCATTTATTTTGCTTCTTTGTAGTGGAACTCTATTTGATGTATAAATTTACTGTGTGTATGATTTTGAAATATTGCATCTCGTAACGCCAGGCTTGAACTTTTTGATAGAGAGGGATTGTTAGGCTGCTTGATTGGACACGTGAAGAATGCTCACATGGATTTGATATGTCTGGTTCTGTTTGAATTTCTGGATGAATAGGCTATAAATAACCAATGATTAATTAGGTGATAATCCACATTGGTAAGGATAATCAGTTAACGATGAGCAGCAGTACAGTGTAGGAGAGGACAGCCTTGAGAGCTAGGCAGAATTCAAATCCCTGAATCAGTGGATTGTAGTTTTCTCATTGATGAAATGGGTGTGTTGACTTAGAATTTGGTTCAGGCTCTATCATTGTTGGGGTATTGAGAGTGATGATTCTACATTTCTACCCTTGTAGATTGGTACCAATTGAGAAGGCAAAAACCAGACAGATGGAGATCAGAGTAACAGTTTTAATGTTGATGGTTTTGTTGTATTGGAAAATGTGACTTAAATCTGTGGCCTTCTACAGTTGGACTCCTCAGCACAACCCCTGTTTAGACTTCGGGCTTTTGTTTGAGAGAGACAGTTTGTGTATACAAAGCAAACACACATCCTGAATTGCTTCCCAGCACCCACTGGGCCCTGATGGCAGGAATAGAGAGAGGTGGGCTTACTATCTGCCTTTGAAAGGCAGGTCCATTTAGGCCTAGTGCATAGAAGAACTGAAAGGAAAATACAGGTTCCCTATAGGCAGACAGGTCTTAAAATGAGGAAAAGGCTGAGGCAGTTGTATTTGCCTGGATCCTTTTCCCAGTCCTTTAGAGGGGAGTGAACAGTGACGGGAGGATAAAAGCTTCCTTCCAAATGCTTCAGAAATGGTACTTCTTTACCATGAAGCCATAGGAACTCTCCATTTGAAATTACAATAACATTAGTTCAGTTCCCCAAAGGAAATATTTAACTACATTTAACATTAGCATTCAATTCCCTTATTATTATTTTTTTTAAGAAGATGTTGGGGGTAGGAGTTTATTAATTAATTTATTTTTTTATTTTTGCTGTATTGGGTCTTCGTTTCTGTGTGAGGGCTTTCTCTAGTTGTGGCAAGCAGGGGCCACTCTTCATCGTGGTGCGCGGGCCTCTCACTATCGCGGCCTCTCTTGTTGCGGAGCACAGGCTCCAGATGCGCAGGCTCAGTAGTTGTGGCTCACGGGCCTAGTTGCTCCACGGCATGTGGAATCCTCCCAGACCAGGGCTTGAACCCGTGTCCCCTGCATTAGCAGGCAGACTCTCAACCACTGCGCCACCAGGGAAGCCCCCCTTATTTTTTTTTAACACATCTTTATTGGAGTATAATTGCTTTACAGTTGTGTTAGTTTCTGCTATATAACAAAGTGAATCAGCTGTATGTATACATATATCCCCATATCTCCTCCCTCTTGAGCCTCCCTCCCACTCTCCCTATCCCACCCTTCTAGGTGGTCACAAAGCACCAAGCTGATCTCCCTGTGTTATGGGGCTGTTTCCTACAAGCTATCTATTTTATATATATGTCAATGCTGCTGTCTCACTTCCTCCCAGCTTACCCTGCCCCCCACCCCCATGTCCTCAAGTCCATTCTCTACGTCTGCGTCTTTATTCCTGTCCTGCCCCTAGGTTCATCAGAACCTTTTTTTTTTTTTAGATTCTATATACATGTTAGCATACGGTTTTTGTTTTTCTCTTTCTGACTTACTTCACTCTGTATGACAGTCTCTAGGTCCATCCACCTCACTACAAATAACTCAATTTTGTTTCTTTTTATGGCTGAGTAGTATCCCATTGTATATATGTGCCACATCTTCTTTATCCATTCATCTGTCGATGGACACTTAGGTTGCTTCCATGTCCTGGCTATTTGTAAATAGTGCTGCATTGAACATTGTGGTACATGTCTCTTTTTGAACTATGGTTTTCTCAGGATATATGCCCAGTAGTGGGATTGCTGGGTCATATGGCAGTTCTATTTTTAGTTTTTTAAGAAACCTCCATACTGTTCTCCATAGTGGCTGCATCAATTTACATTCCCACCAACAGTGCAAGAGGGTTCCCTTTTCTCCATACCCTCTCCAATATTTATTGTTTGTAGATATTTTGATGATGGCCATTCTGACCAGTGTGAGGTGATACCTCACCGGGTTTTGATTTGCATTTCTCTAATGATTAGTGATGTTCAGCATCCTTTCATGTGTTTGTTGGCAATCTGTATATCTTCTTTGGAGAAATGTCTATTTAAGTCTTCTGCCCATTTTTTGATTGGGTTGTTTGTTTTTTTGATATCAATTCCCTTATTTTTAACCCTAAAACATCAATGGGGGAAAAAAAGCCCTATTCTACCCTTTTCCACATTTGAATTATGTCAGATGTGGTGTATTTTGCTTTTTTGGGTCAGAGAGTTGAATAATCTGAGGAGAGAATAGGTTTTGTGGAAGATTTCAGGCAATGTAATTTGTTACTATGGCTACTGCTAAATAAGAACTGGAGCACTCTGAACTATTTTATTAGTATAAACTTTATGTAAATTGTAATCTAACAGCTGTGCGCTCTTTAAGTATGGTCCTGGACAGTGGAATTATCGGGAAGCACATCTGGCCAAATATATAGCGTGTCTCCTTTTTTGATATCTAAGGAAAAAGTGGCTATGCTTTATTGAGAGGTCACCCTGGTTTGAGTCTATCTTTTTGGATCCCTAGCTGAACTGTGGTATGAAACACAATCTGAGATTAATTTAACTACTTAAGTTCACTTACCGTATCATTCTTAACAAAGCAAACCTCTGCTTTTCACACTTAGCAAGAACCTTTGATTTCTGAATAGTGTAATATTAGATTAAAGTAAAAACACAACCAGTTTCTAAAGTTTAATCTTGATTATTCTGTTGTAAGTCTAATAATTCTTCTGTTGTAGGTTATCAGAACTCTAGTTTTTTTGGGGTTTTTTTGTCTTTTCCTTTGGTCATTCTACTTGTAAATTTTTTTTTCAGCAACAAAAGGGGAAGGAGAAGAAGATGAAACATAAATCAGCTTTTCTTTTTTTTAATCTTGTAAGCACCTGGCTTGAAAATATGCATAGAGGGCTTGGGGAACTATGAAAAAGGAGTTGAAAATATTCCAGAAAAGATTACTGAACACTTAGTTTGACCAGTTGGGTGTCTTTCAGACTGTGGAATATTTTTTTTCTCAAATTGAATTAGATATTAATTTACTTGAACTTGTTGTTGCTGCCTCATGAGGTGCATTATTTTTTGTGTTTAATCTTTCCTTTTTTCAATTTCAGCTGATCCTATTACGATACTAATGCCATCACTGTCTCCTACAATGGAAGAAGGGAACATTGTGAAATGGCTGAAAAAGGAAGGTGAGCAATGCATTTCTAATACCTGTGTTATTTGATCATTCTGGTGTTTTCCTAATCAGGTGGTTTACACAATACATGATATACATGAAATGATTGGTTCCTTTGCTTATTAATCTTAATTGTTTAAATAAAAATTTCTCATGGTAATGTAGCAAAGGTTTTCTGGGTTCAGCCTGTATCTCTTCACAAGCAGAGAATGGTAAACTATTTTAATGCTTTTTTCCAAGTTTTAGTTCTTATTCTTAGCTTTTAGTTTCAACATCATAAATTTGTCAATCCCCTAAAGTTAATTTGTGACTTTATAATGATTCTTTGTGTCTGCTTCCTGTAGCTAGGCAAGCTGATTATAAATTTCATTGGAAAGAATAGATAAGTAAGAATAATAAGAAAAACTCTCATTAAAGAAGAGCAGCAGAGGAGAGCTGTAGACCTACTAGATATTGAAACATGTTATTAAGCCTTTATAATAAAAACTGTGGTATTGGTGCTTAAAAAGACAGACTAACAGAACTGAATGGAAAATGAGGAAATAGACATGAATATTTAGTGTTTAAATAATGAAGGAAGACGATATTAGATTTAGTCTTTGTACTATCCCAATGATAAATTACAAGTGAATCAGTCACTTAATATACAAAAATGAAACCAGACAAGTACTAGGAAAAAGGCTGGTGAATTCCTCTGAACCTGGAAGTGGATAATAAACACCCTAACTACAACTCAAAATCCAGATGCAATAAGGGAAATATAGATAAATTTTATGGTAAAAATAATAACTTTATTATAGCTGAAAACATAATAAATAAAGTAAAAAAGATGACAAATTGGAGAAGGGTATTTGCAGTTTTTAATCACAAAGAGTTAGTATTTCTAAAAAATAGAGAATAAGAAAACTATCAACTCAGCAAGAAAATGGGCAAGCTATAAGAACAGATGGTTTGCAGAAAAAGAACTGCAAATTGCCTCTAACATATGAAAAGCTATTTAATATTTGTACTAATAAATATGCAGATTAATACTACACTGATACATCATTTCTTACCAATCATATTGACAGAAATTAAAAAGTTTGACAAGTTATTCTGTTGATGAGACTGTGGAGGGAATGGGGGGAAGCAGGCACTCTCAAACATTGCTGTAGGAAATGCAAAATGGTATAAGACCTAGGGGAGAGAACTTGTCAATACCTAGAAAACTTACATTTATATTTACCCTTTCGCCAGGCAGTTCTATTTCTAGGGATCCTATCTAAAGGCAAAAATAAGAAAAGATGCACATATGAGGCTATTTATCGCAGCAGTGTTTGTAATAGCAAAAGTTAGAAACAATCCATCTGTTGGTCAGTACACAATTTGATGAATAACATATACTATATCCACAACTATAGAAAGGAATGAAGAGTGTCTCTTTATACTATTGTAGAGTGACTTTCAGGGGAAGAAAGCAGGGTGGTGACTAATAGATATAGTGTGTATCATTCATTGAAGAAAGGGATGGGAATACTAATATTTGGAAATTTTTTTTAAAAAAGGATAAAACAAAAACTTAACAACAAAAAGATGGTTATTTGGAGTGTGATGGAGGAAACAGTGTGGTGGGTGGAGAAAGGAGCAGAAGCTAGACTTCTCTGAATACATCTTGTTTTGTCTCCTTAACTTGGAACCATATACATATTTTGCATAATTTTAACACAGAATTTAATTTTAAAAGATCCCTAAAAATGGAAACCAATTGAAACAGAAGAACCTAATTATATTTTGAGTTGCTGATATAACAACCATGCAGGGAGGGGCTATTTCAGATGTCAACAAACTTGACTAGCTATCGCTACTAGATTGTAATTAAAGGACAATGACATCTCTAAAAATATCTTAAACTGTTTAGAGTAATAGTATTATAGTGGTTATGTTGGTATTGTTATTCTAAGGTTTTTTAAAATTATGGGATAAAGCAAATGAGTGGTTAAGATGATATTATTGGGAATCCAGCCTTTGAGTGTGGTTTAAAGGAAAAACAGATGAAAGATAGCTAAGGTTAAGGAAAGATCCTGTGATGGTAAATTTTCTAGCTCTTTTTCATGGCAGGGCCTGGAAAAATGACAAACCCACTAGCAATGAGCACCCCTAACAATGAGACTTTAGTATCTAATGTCATTTCCTACTAAAGTAAACCAAAGCTCCTTGGAAAATAGCTACTTCCAGGTCTGGGGCAGGAAATGTACAAGATGAGCTTGGAACATCTTGTCAATTTAGAAAGGAAAACAGTTATCAAAAACTCCTGAGGGCGTCTTAAAGGACTCAGGAGCCAAAAATGGGACAATTTGAGGATCAGTAAGAATAATATCTACAGTGTATTGAAACACATTAAATATATTTAAATTTGAAGCTCGCAATAGTACTAAAGAAAAATACTAATAGTTGGTCTGCTTTGGGGGATGCTAGTAAATTAACTTATTTTGAAAACTGGTAATAAGTGGAAAGACTCAAGTATTTTTCCCTGCCTTTCCTATATGAACTGTAGCTTAGAGTAACCAAGTAGTTGGTGATGATAAGTTTCTAATTATTGGCATATCCCAACTCTTAAAAGATGGAGGAATGATAGAATGTCACTGTATCACAATTTTGCAGTCTCTAATGAATTAAGGGATATAGCCAGTGACCATCGATGGTTGCTAATATCACAGAAAGAGAGAAAACCAGATAGTACCACCAGCTATAAGGTTGTCTTGCCAGAAAATTGAGCTGAATTGATCAAGCCTGTAGTTCTTGCTACCAATTTCCAGGAAATATAGGGGAAAGAGGCATGTATCTAATGACACCGTGAGGAATATATCAGCATAACCCAGACTGTGGGGATTTCTACAGGCCAATTTCGTCAACAAATAAATGTCAAGGGATGGGAAGATGGGGAAAGGAAGGAGGTAGGGGAACCTATAGCTTCAAGGAGATTTAAGAGACCGGTTCCAATGTAGGGAACTTATTTTGTTGATGATTCAAGCAAATAAAACACTTGGGGAATTTGAAAATTATATGTTTAATTAGATTAAGAAATTAATCATTTTAGAGGTTTAATGATACTATGCTAATAATTTTTAAAATCTTATCTATAAGAGATATGAGTTGAAATATTTATGTATGAAATTATAGTACATCTGGCCTTAACTTCACAATACCTCTGGTGGGAGGATAAGATTATAAGTATTCATGAGTCAGTTGACAGTGTAATAGTTGTAAAAGTTGGTTCATTAACTTTCCTTATAACTTTTTTATATGTTTGAACTTTTTGTACTAATATATATTTTCTAAAGTTGTCCAGTCAGTAGTCTTTGGGATATAACTTGGAGTGAGAAACTATTCTTTCCTCAGCTTTTTATAAGCTCCAAGTGAATTTGAATCTTGCTGTTACTAAGAAAATACTTGCTACAATACTACCTACAAAGCTGTATTAATCTATTGTTTATAGCAACCATTTTGCCAGATTTTTTTAAATTTATTTTTTTACTGAGGTAACATTGGTTTATAACATTGTCTGTTTCACGTGTACAACATTACATTTCTACTTCTGTATATGCTACAGCATGCTCACCACCAAAAACTTAGTTTCCGTCTGTCACTACACAGTTGATCTTATTTGCCCATTTTGTCCTCCCCTCCTTCCCCTGGCCCTTCCGCTCTGGTAACCACTACTGTGTTCTCTGTAGCTACGTGTTTGTTCCTGTTTGGTTTGCTTTGTTCATTTCTTTTGTTTTGTTTTGTTTTTTATATTCTACATATCATGAAATTCTACAGTATTTGTCTTTCTTTGACTTATTTCATCTAGCATAATACCCTCAAGGTCCATCCATGCTGTTGCAAATAGCGAGATTTTCATCTTTTTTATGGCTGAGTAGTATTCCATTATATATATGCATATATCTCACATCTTTTTTTTTTTTTTTTTGGCAGTGCGCGGGCCTCTCACTGTTGTGGCCTCTCCCTTTGCGGAGCACAGGCTCTGGACGCGCAGGCTCAGCAGCCATGGCTCACGGGCCTAGCCGTTCCGTGGCATGTGGGATCTTCCCGGACCAGGGCACGAAACCATGTCCCCTGCATCGGCAGGCAGACTCTCAACCACTGCGCCACCAGGGAAGCCCTATATCTCACATCTTTATCCATTTATCCATTGATGGGCACGTAGGTTTCCATACCTTGGCTATTGTAAATAATTATTTTGCCAGATTTTAATACTTAGTATGGTGCTTAAAAAATAAGACTAAGCATATGAAGGCCAAAGAGATAAGGATGCTACAGCGCTCATGGTGCAGAAGGAGGACAGAGGAAAAATTACTGTGAAGGAAGCTGGAGAAGGAGACTTTTTATTTTTCTGACAGCTGCTTTCTTTTCCTTTTTCCTTCCTCTGGTCATTGCCATATGTGTCTGTAGAGTAACCAGGTACTGACTGTGGGATGGATTCTTTTAGCCATCTCCCTATGCTTTACTCATTCTGCAACATGTTAAACTTTTGGGGAGATGAATCTCCAGTCCCTTATTAGGGCTCATTGGACAGATGCACAGAGAAATTGACCAGATGAGTTCCCCATAGCCATTATTATGCTTCAGCGTGAGAAATGGTCTGGGAGGATTTGACTGATTCCAGAGACTAGCCCTGGCAAGGACTTCTGGGGTCTCTATATGTGATTCAGTGGGCATGGGAGGTCATCCAGGCAAATGTTGGTATTGAGTGGTCCAGGCTAGCGCTCATAAAATTGTATAGATTAAAAGCTTTTGCACAGTAAAGGAAACCATAAACAAGATGAAAAGACAACCCTCAGAATGGGAGAAAATATTTGCAAACGAAGCAACTGACAAAGGATTAATCTCCAAAATACACAAGCAGCTCATACGGCTCAATATCAAAAAAACAAACAACCCAATCCCCAAATGGGCAGAAGACCTAAATAGACATCTCTCCAAAGAAGATACAGATTGCCAACAAACACATGAAAGGATGTTCAGCATCACTAATCATTAGAGAAATGCAAATCAAAACTACAGTGAGGTATCATCTCACACCAGTCAGAATGGCCATCATCAAAAAAATCTACAAACAATAAATGCTGGAGAGGTTGTGGAGAAAAGGGAACCCTCTTGCACTGTTGGTGGGAATGTAAATTGATACAGCCACTATGGAGAACAATATGGAGGTTCCTTAAAAAACTTAAAACAGAACTACCATATGACCCAGTAACCCCACTGCTGGGCATATACCCTGAGAAAACTATAGTTCAAAAAGAGACATGTACCACAATGTTCATTGCAGCACTATTTACAATAGCTAGGACGTAGAAGCAACTTAAGTGTCCATTGGCAGATGAATGGATAAAGAAGTTGTGGCACATATATACAATGGAATATTACTCAGCCATAAAAAGAAACAAAATTGAGTTATTTGTAGTGAGGTGGATGACCTAGAGACTGTCATACAGAGTTGAAGTAAGTCAAAAAGAGAAAAACAAAAACCATATGCTAACACATATGTATGGAATCTAAAAAACAAAAAAAAAGTGGTTCTGATGAACCTAGGGGGAGGACAGGAATAAAGACGCAGACATAGAGAATGGAACTGAGGACACGGGGAGAGGGAAGGGTAAGCTGGGACGAAGTGAGAGATTAGCATTGACATATATACACTACCAAATGTAAAACAGATAGCTAGTGGGAAGCAACCGCATAGCACAGGGAGATCAGCTCGGTGCTTTGCGACCACCTAGAGGGGTGGGATAGGGAGAGTGGGAAGGAGACGCAAGAGGGAGGGGATATGGGGATATATGTATGCATATAGCTGATTCACTTTGTTATATAGCAGAAACTAACACAACGTTGTAAAGCAATTATACTCCAATAAAGATGTTAAAAAAAATTGTATAGCGAGAACTTAGGCAGTGAGTAAGAGTTCAGAGTCTAACAGAGTTACGCTGTGATTCTAGGAGATGAGCCGTTCATGGCAGTGAGGACAAATGTTGGGCGTTGGGAAAAAGGCTGCAAGTATTTAGTAGCTTGGGAGTTTGAGAGAAGGTCTCAGTTCTTGCAGGTGGGGTGGGCAGGGCTGGGGTGCTAGGAAACTCAACAAGAGAAATTACAGAATGGGCCTCACAGCAGGAGTTTGGGACTGTGGAATGGGCCACTATAGAGGATAGGAGGTATGGCACAATGAGGCTATCCAGATGACAATGACTGGTCCTTGATGTGCTATGTACCACCTCTGATTGGAAGCACAAGTTAATTCTGTTCCTTAGTGGTGAACATGTTTGAGTTTTGATGTTTCCTTTTGTGGTTATGACTGGCATATTAATAATCAATAGAACAGACCCAGCAGCACTGTAAATGGCTGATCAGTAAATATATTGGCAGAGGGGAGAGTAAGGCAAGAGCAGGAGATGTGACAGGCATCAAGAAGGCTTTACAGATGAGGTACTATTTGAGTTGGTCCTTATATAATACATGGGCTTTTTTTTAAAAAAAAAAAAAAGAAGGACATTGTAAGTAATGTAAACAATTTGTCAAAATCTTGGAAGTGAGATGTCATGACATATATTTTGGCAACCGTAGGTAGTTCTGGCTGCATTAAGGGCATGGTGGATGTGAAATAAGATAGGTTATAGGAAGGATCTTGAATATCAAGCTACAGTTTATCAGTCTGTGAGTATCCTTATCCTAAAGCCAAGAGGTAAGGACACTCATGGTTATTTTGTAGGAAGTGGTCTTTACGTGCTTTCTTGAGCCCTGACAGTAGCCTTGCACTAAATGGAACAGGCCCTAGGAGTGCTCTGGTATCAAGAGCTAACTGTAGGCAATTTAAGTAGTTCCCTTTACAGGCTCACATTGGAAAGGCCAGTCCTGAGGACTTCTAGTCAGTATGACCATCTAAACAGATGCAGTCAGGGTTCTGCTCACTTCGGGGTAGAAAATTATAAGACAGATTTTTTAAACGTAAGTTGAGCTTAAACACAGGAAAGAGGAATCACCAAATCCAGCAATGTCCAGAACAGTGAGCAGGAGTTGACTACATGCCCCGCTGGGCCTGAGCTGGAAGGGTGGAATAACTGAGATTGGGAAACAGTGGTGTTTTTTTGTGGGCAGGTGGGGAAATTGAGAATTAGGTTCAGGAGGAAACTTGCAAAAGCCTCTTAGCCTCATCCACCAGAGGGCAGACAGCAGAAGAAAGAAGAACTCAAATTCTGCAGCCTCTGGAACAAAAACCACATTCACAGAAAGAGAGACAAGGTGAAAAGGCAGAGGGCTATGTACCAGATGAAGGAACAAGATAAAACCCCAGAAAAACAACTAAATGAAGTGGAGATAGGCAACCTTCCAGAAAAAGAATTCAGAATAATGATAGTGAAGATGATCCAGGACCTCAGAAAAAGAATGGAGGCAAAGATCGAGAAGATGCAAGAAATGTTTAACAAAGACCTAGAAGAAATAAAGAACAAACAAACAGAGATGAACAGTACAATAAGTGAAATGAAAAATACACTAGAAGGAATCAATAGCAGAATCACTGAGGCAGAAGAACGGATAAATGACCTGGAAGACAGAATGGTGGAATTCGCTGCTGTGGAACAGAATAAAGAAAAAAGAATGGAAAGTAATGAAGACAGCCTAAGAGACTTCTGGGACAACATTAAATGCAACAACATTCTCATTATAGGGGTCCCAGAAGGAGAAGAGAGAGAGATAGGACCCGAGAAAATATTTCAAGAGATTATAGTCAAAAACTTCCCTAACATGGGAAAGGAAATAGCCACCCAAGTCCAGGAAGCACAGAGAGTCCCATACAGGATAAACCCAAGGAGAAACACACCGAGACACATAGTAATCAAATTGGCAAAAATTAAAGACAAAGAAAAATTATTGAAAGCAGCAAGGGAAAAACAACAAATACAAGGGAACTCGCATATGGTTAACAGCTGATTTCTCAGCAGAAACTCTACAAGCCAGAAGGGGGTGGCATGATATACTTAAAGTGATGAAAGGGAAGAACCTAGAACCAAGATTACTCTACCCGGCAAGGATCTCATTCATATTCGATGGAGAAATCAAAAGCTTTACAGACAAGCAAAAGCTAAGAGAATTCAGCACCACCAAACCAGCTCTACAACAAATGCTAAAGGAATTTCTCTAAGTGGGAAACATAAGAGAAGAAAAGGACCTACAAAATAAACCCAAAACAATTAAGAAAATTGTCATAGGAACATACATATCGATAATTACCTTAAACATGAATGGATTAAATGCTCCAACCAAAAGACAGAGGTTCGCTGAATGGATACAAAAACAAGACCCATATTTATGCTGTCTACAAGAGACCCACTTCAGACCTAGGGACACCTTCAGACTGGAAGTGAGGGGATGGAAAAAGATATTCCATGCAAATGGAAATCAAAAGAAAGCTGGAGTAGCAATACTTACATCAGATAAAATAAACTTTAAAATAAAGAATGTTATAAGAGACAAGGAAGGACACTACATAATGATCAAGGGATCAATCCAAGAAGAAGATATAACAATTATAAATATATATGCACCCAACATAGGAGCACCTCAATACATAAGGCAACTGCTAAGATCTATAAAAGAGGAAATCGACAGTAACACAATAATAGTGGGGGACTTTAACACCTCACATACATCATTGGACAGATCATCCAAACAGAAAATTAATAAGAAACACAAGCTTTAAATGACACAATAGACCAGATAGATTTAATTGATATTTATAGGACATTCCATCCAAGAACAGCAAATTACACTTTCTTCTCAAGTGCGCACAGAACATTCTCCAGGATAGATCACATCCTGGGTCACAAATCAAACCTCAGTAAATTTAAGAAAATTGAAATCGTATCAAACATCTTTTCTGACCGCAATGATATGAGATTAGAAATCAGTTACGGGGTAAAAAATGTAAAAAACACAAACACGTGGAGGCTAAACAATATGTTACTAAATAACTCAGATCACTGAAGAAATCAAAGAGGAAATCAAATACCTAGAGACAAATGATAATGAAAACATGATGACACAAAACCTGTGGGATGCAGCAAAAGAAGTTCTAAGAGGGAAGTTTATAGCTGTATAAGCCTACCTCAAGAAACATGAAAAATCTCAAATAAACAATCTAACCTTACACCTAAAGGAACTAGAGAAAGAAGAACAAACAAAACCCAAAATTAGCAGAAGGAAAGAAATCATAAAGATCAGAGCAGAAATAAATGAAATAGAAACAAAGAAAACAGTAGCAAAGATCAATAAAACTAAAAACAGGTTCTTTGAGAAGATAAACAAAATTGATAAACTATTAGCCAGACTCATCAAGAAAAAGAGGGAGAGGACTCAAATCATTAAAACTAGAAATGAAAAAGGAGAAGTTACAACAGACACCACAGAAATACAAAGCATCTTAAGAGACTACTACAAGCAACTCTGTGCCAATAAAATGGAGAACCTGGAAGAAATGGACAAATTCTTAGAAAGGTATAACCTTCCAAGACTGAACCAGGAAGAAATAGAAAATATGAACAGACCAATCACAAGTAATGAAATTGAAACTGTGATTCAAAATCTTCCAACAAACAAAAGTCCAGGACCAGATGGCTTCACAGATGAATTCTATCAAACATTTAGAGAAGACCTAACACCCATCCTTCTCAAACTCTTCCAAAAAATTGCAGAGGAAGGAACACACCCAAACTCATTCTATGAGGCCACCATCACCTGATACCAAAACCAAAGATACTACAAAAAAGAAAATTACACGCCAGTATCACTGATGAATGTAGATGCAAGAATCCTCAACAAACTACTAGCAAACAGAATCCAACAACACATTAAAAGGATCATACACCATGATCAAGTGGGATTTATCCCAGGGATGCAAACATTCTTCAATATATGCAAATCAATCAATGTGATACACCATATTAACAAATTGAAGAATGAAAACCATATGATCATCTCAATAGATGCAGAAAAACGTTTTGACAAAATTTAACACCCATTTATGAAAAAAAAAAAAGACTCTCCAGAAAGTGGGCATAGAGGGAACCTACCTCAACATACTAAAGGCCATATACGAAAAACCCACAGCAACCATCATTCTCAATGGTGAACAGCTGAAAGCATTTCCTCTAAGATCAGGAAGGAGGCAAGGACGTCCACTCCCGTCACTGTTATTCAACATAGTTTTGGAAGTCCTAGCCATGCAATCAGAGAAGGAAAATAAATAAAAGGAATACAAATTGGAAGAGAAGAAGTAAAACTGTCACTGTTTGCAGATGACATGATACTATATATAGAGAACCCTAAAGATGCCATCAGAAAACTACTAGAGCTAATCAATGAATTTGGTAAAGTTGCAGGATACAAAATTAATGCACAGAACTCTCTTGCATTCCTATACACTAATAATGAAGAATCTGAAAGGGAAATTAAGGAAACACTCCCATTTACCATTGCAACAAAAAGAATAAAATACCTAGGAATAAACCTACGTGAAGAGACAAAAGACCTGTATTCAGAAAACTATAAGACACTGTTGAAAGAAATTAAAGATGATATCAACAGATAGAGAGATATACCATGTTCTTGGATTGGAAGAATCAATATTGTGAAAATGACTATACTACCCAAAGCAATCTACAGATTCAATGCAATCCCTATCAAATTACCAATGGCATTTTTTACAGAACTAGAACAAAAAATCTTAAAATTTGTATGGAGACACAAAAGACCCCGAGTAGCCAAAGCAGTCTTGAGGGAAAAAAACAGAGCTGGAGGAATCAGACTCCCTGACTTCAGACTACACTACAAAGCTACAGTAATCAAGACAATATGGTAGTGGCACAAAAACAGAAATATAAATCAGTGGAACAGGATAGAAAGCCCAGGGATAAACCCACGCACCTATGGTCATTCAATCTATGACAAAGGACGCAAGGATATACAATGGAGAAAAAATAGTAAGTGTTGCTGGGAAAACTGGACAGCTGCATGTAAAAGAATGAAATGAGAACACTCCCTAACACCATACACAAAAATAAACTCAAAATTGATTAGAGACCTAAACGTAAGACCGGACACTATAAAGCTCTTAGAGGAAAACGTAGGAAGAACACTCTTTGACATAAATCACAGCAAGATCTTTTGATCCACCTCCTAGAGTAATGGAAATAAAAACAAAAATAAACAAATGGGACCTAATGAAACTTAAAAGCTTTTGCAAAGCAAAGGAAACTACAAACAAGACGAAAAGACACCCCTCAGAATGGTAAAAAATATTTGCAAATGAATCAACGGACAAAGGGTTAATCTCCAAAATATATAAACAGCTCATGTGGCTTAATATTCAGAAAACAAACAACCCAGTCAAAAAAGGGGCAGAAGACCTAAATAGACATTTCTCCAAAGAGGACATACAGATGGTCAAGAAGCACATTAAATGCTGCTCAACATCACTAATTATTAGAGAAATGCAAATCAAAAGTACAATGAATGAGGGGGCTTCCCTGGTGGCGCAGTGGTTGAGAGTCCGCCTGCCGTTGCAGGGGACACGGGTTCGTGCCCCGGTCCGGGAGGATCCCGCATGCCGCGGAGCGGCTTGGCCCGTGGGCCATGGCCGCTGGGCCTGTGCGTCCAGAGGCTGTGCTCCACGGCAGGAGAGGCCACAACAGTGAGAGGTCCGCTTACCGCAAAAAAAAAAAAAAAAAAAAATCCTACAATGAGGTATCACCTCACACCAGTTAGAATGGCCATCATCAGAAAATCTGCAAATAACAAATGCTGGAGAGGGTGTGGAGAAAAAGGAACCCTCTTGCACTGTTGGTGAGAATGTAAATTCATACAGCCACTATGGAGAACAGTATGGAGGTTCCTTAAAGAACTAAAAATCGAATTACCATATGACCCAGCAATCCCACTACTGGGCATATACCCAGAGAAAACCATAATTCAAAAAGACACATGCACCCCAATGTTCAGTGCAGCACTATTTACAATAGCCAGGTCATGGAAGCAACCTAAATGCCCATCAACAGATGAATGGATAAAGAAGATGTGGTACATATGTACAATGGAATATTACTCATCCATAAAAGAACGAAATTGGGTCATTTGTAGAGATGTGGATGAATCTAGAGACTCTCATACAGAGTGAAGTGAGTCAGAAAGAGAAAAACAAATATTGCATATTAATGCATATATGTGGAACCTAGGAAAACGGTACAGATGAACCGATTTGCAGAGTAGAAATTGAGAGACAGATGTAGAGAACAAACGTATGGACACCAAGAGGGGAAAGCGGGGTGGGGTGGGGGTGGTGGTGGGATGAATTGGGCGATTAGGATTGACATGTATACACTGATGTGTATAAAATGGATGACTAATAAGAACCTGCTGTGTATATACCAAAAAAAAAGCTGGAGAAAAAAAAGAATTAGGTTCGGTTTGGATGTGGTAAAGTTTGAGTTCCTTTTTAGATATTCAAGGGAATGTGTTCAATAGACAGTTGATTATAGGAGTTAAAGTTTAGGAGTGAAGTCTGACTTGATAGACATTTTAGAGTCACCACCCTATAAATGGAATTTGATGCCATAAAATGGCTAACAGACAAATATATTTATTTGTCTTGGAATAAAAATGCTTACCTTGTTGAAAATGTTCTCTCATCGCCATTTCTTCATGAGGCTTTGGTGTTCAGATTTGTGGTATTTGCATTTTCTGGAAACCCATACGTAGAGGTAAAGTGGTCCTGGGCTGATAATCTTCCTTGGTTACTTGGCAGAAGCCATTATTCTGGAAGAACATAGTCTCTAATCCAACTCACACAAGATTCCCAGATAAAGTCCCACTTAACCACAGATTCACAGTTCCAAATTTAATAATTGACATGGAAGCTGCCCTTTAGGGGCAAACGTTATTAGGCATAACAAGTAACAGGATTAGACCTCCAGGAACTTCAGCTAATTGGAATTACTAGATACGTAAAAACGTATGTTTGAAACGACAAAACGTGTAAGAGAAGGAATTGAAAATATGAAAAAAGACAAACACTATCCAAAAAGTCCAGACAGGTTTGAAAAGAACAAATAGAACTTCTAGGAATGAAAAATGTTGTCTCTAAAATTAGAAAATGAAAAACTCAAGGTTGGATTAAGGTGTGATCAGACGTGTCTTACCAAAGGATTCGTGAAGTTCAACCTGTTAGCCTGCATGCAGTAGCAGTAGAAAATATAAAAGAGAAGCTAAGACACGAATAATAAAATGAGAATCCTCTGCTAACCCAATAGGAAGAATTCCAGAAGGAGAAAAAAGAGAGAATGAGGAAGAGGTAATATTCAACCAAAAAATGGCAGAGTTTTCTAGAATTTGAGAAAGACACATGTCATATAAATGAAAGAGACAGTGCTTCATTAGGAAGCATTTTGAGCAATCGGCTCTGCATGGCTGCTGCCATCTTCTAAAATAATTATCGGTGTCTAAGAAAGTTTCACCTTTATAAATAATGCAGTCAGTTGGAATCTATTTTTAAGTTGTTTTCCTGATGAATTACAGAGCTTTGGCTATTTCCATATCCAGTATGACAGAGTGTTGGTGTCATTAAAGAATGATTCAGACACAGATCAGCCTTTTAGGATTATTATAAAATGATTAAATTTCTTCACACTTTGAGACCTCGATAGGCAAGTAGATAGGAGGATTCTTTGGACCACATTTATCTCTCAGACTTCTAGCTCGCTGGCAGTCTGATAAGTTATTCACACCCATTAGAATATGGTGAGTATAATGCAGAGCCAGGAGACAAATGGTTTCATCATTCTATTCTTTTTCTTTTGATTACTTGTGCTATTTTCATGCAGGACAAGCCAGGGTGTACTTTAAGCCCCTGGAGCCTGTTTCCTTGAAGGTTGCTTTTAAAATTCTGTGTTCTGCCAACTCAGGAGAAATGTTGTTTACCAGTACACATAAGTAATTGAGAGCAATCTAAATCGTTGGTTCTCTGTAATTCACTGGCTTCATTTTTAGTTCATCACCTTTGTGATTTTTTTGAGCATAATTTAGTTCCTTTTTTAAGATTTTTTTAAAAATATTTATTTATTTATTTGGCTGCGCCGGGTCTTAGTGCACCACACGGCATCTTTGTAGCGGCGTGTGGGATCTTTAGTCGCGGCATGTGGGAATCTTTTAGTTGCAGCATGCAGGCTCTTAGTTGCAGGATGTAGTTCCCTAACCAGTGATCGAACCCGGGCCCCCTGCATTGGGAGTCTTAACTACTGGACCACCAGGGAAGTCCATCGTAATTTAGTTCTTTAACATTTATGTATTGTTACACATGGGTATGACTATATATGTCTAAGTATGTTTGGTGCTTGGTACATAACTTGGTTCAGTCGTTATGTATTAAAAACATTTATATTCTACGAGAAAACTTTTTTTTTTTTTTTTTTTTTGAGGTATGTGGGCCTCTCACTGTGTGGCCTCTCCCGTTGCGGAGCACAGGCTCCGGACGCGCAGGCTCAGCGGCCACGGCTCATGGGCCCAGCCACTCCGCGGCATGTGGGATCTTCCCAGACTGGGGCACGAACCCGTGTCCCCTGCATCGGCAGGCAGACTCTCAACCACTGCGCCACCAGGGAAGCCCCCTAAGAAAGCTTTTTATATACCTTTTTTTCTTATTAGCTATGTTTTTAAAAATTTTTATCTTGAGATCTTTATTGTATGGTCAGTGTTATTTAAAACTGAGTTTAGACCTTCAAACATTTAGGGGATTGAATTTTTTTCATGAAAATGAATAGTGTTGTATATAATTTTGAATCTAGTTTATTTTTAAGCTAATGCTAATGATCTGATAACCTTTAGTGGATGGCAGTTCGGTCTTACAAATCTTTAAGATTTCTTGAAAATCTGAGACTCTGTAATTCACAACTGTTACTAATGTATGTGTGTGTGTGTGTCTGTTTTAAGCCAAGGCAATAAGGGTGCAGTGAAAAGAACTCTAGTCTAGGTTTGTCCTTTGGGGTTCCCACTCTGTCATGAAATATCTGGGAGTGAGTTGAATTAGATGATTTCTAAGATATATCCTTGACTTTAGAATTCTGTGATAACTCAGTTTCCTTTTCTTTTTTGAAGTCATAGTGTTGTATCACAACCTCCTCAGGAGCTTCCTGGGTGTAATCTGAAATCGGCCTCATACATGGAGGATAGGGAGCGATGGAAGAAAGAGGCTCCAGGTTGGTAGGTGGCAGGTTTAATTAAGCAAAGGGACTTTCATGGGAGGAGGCCTTAACTGGGCTTGATCACGTATACTGTCCAGGTGGTCTCAGCACCACAGTACTATCTCAAGGCTATGTCCTTGGGCAGCTTCCAGCACTGGGAAGGCAAGCGGAGCACACATTTCACAGATGGGGAGGGGGTGAGGGACCTCCAGTTACTCTTGCCCAGCTAAGTGGTCACGTCCTCTTGATAACCTGTCTCATCACATGGAAACATGCAATAATATAGCATGTAAATTATTCCCATCTTCGTTGATCTAATGAATGTTAGAAAAGTAGTTTTGTAATGAATATTAGAATACTTAATTTCAGTCTAAGAGGATTAAGTAAAGAATATGCATTATTAACTTAGTAGAGAAAACAGTTCAAAAATGCCAGGTAACATGTACAGTTTCAAAACCTGAAAGGTGAATTGAGCCACATTCCACATTTTTATTACAAGCTTGTTATTTGGTGGGGGAAGTGTGTGTCAGATTATTTTTAGTTTAATTAAAGTGTATATAGATTGTTTTTTCATCAGTTGTAAGGTCATATCTGTTAAAATAACAAAAAGGAAGAAAATATTCTTGTTCCACCCTTTTGTGAGAGAATATTTGAGGGTATGAAAAACATTGTTTTCTTTCTTGAGATATTTAAGAGCTTATCCTGAAACACTGGAACAAAACTAGACTGAGATAGTTACATGAGGTACTTGGCCACACATTGTCTGGAACAGCGTAGAACTTGCTTCATTAGCCATGTTACTGCTGCTGCCCTTGGTGTTTGTTATCCTTCAGAGACTGTCATTTTATGTGGGCTTTCCTTTTTTCATGGGACTGGAAATCTTGAATATTTAAAACAATTTTTGTGTAAATCTTAGATTGTATAATTAATACAGTGTGTAAAATTCAGAAGTAAAACTGTCTTAAAGGTGTTGTTCACTATTTGAATTGTTATCACCAGGTGCTACTAGAGAGTTAAATGGGTCTCTGGCTTCTATTGTAGATGAGGCTTTGGTTTCTGTTATTTCTGGGGATTTGTATACATGTTTGGATGCTAAAATGGAAAACTTCTGAAGTGTGCATTTCACAAATAACTTCAGTGTTTTTTCAGTACACTACTATTTTAACAGCTTTTGAGGTATAATTTACACACTATTAACAGTCACCTATTTTAAGTGCTCAATTCAGTGATTTTTTAGTGAATATATAGAGTTCTTCAGCCATCACCAAAATACAACTTTAGAACATTTATATCACCCCCAAAATTCCCTAATGCTTGATTGCAGTCACTTCTTTCTCTTATCCCTATCTTGATCTGCGTTCTATCTCTAAAACTTTGCCTTTTCTGGGCATTTAATGTAAATAGAATCATGTATTATGAAGTCTTTTGTGACTGGCTTCTTTGATTTAGCATGATTTTGCAGTTCATCCATGTTGTAGCATGTATCAACATATCAACAGTTCATTCCTTTAGTTGCTGAATAGCATTCCATCATTATGCTTTTTTACATTTATTGTTAATATTTCTATTATGTCAGAATTATAGAATTGGTGAGTGGAATTGGTGAGATTACAGTATTATTCAATAGAGCTTCCTGTAGTGATGGAAATGTTCCATGTCTGCACTGTCCAGTGTAGTAACCACGAGCCACATGTGTGTTGGGCACTTGAAATGGATAATGCAGTGAAATTTAAGAGCCAGAGGATGTAAGGGAGGTTAACTTTGCCTAGCAGTTTCCTTCTCAAACAACTACTCCTGCCTTGAGTCCTCAGAGCAGGATGCCCTAGGAGCCGGGTTGCCTGGGGTCTTGGGCCATGCAAGTAATATCTTTTCGTGTGTGATGAAGAGTTGGCAAACACTGACTAGGACCCCCTTCTCTATCCTCCCACGCTGCCGTAGGCACTGACTGTATGAGATTGGCATTGCCTGCTTGTTTGTACTCTTCCTCAGTCAGACTCTGTCTTATTTTATCATTATTTTTGCCATAGGGTCTTGCACAGTGTCATGCACATAGGGGCAGCCAGTAAATATTTGTTGATATACGATTGAATTATCTTTGTCTCTAATCATAGGTGTCATTATGGTTTACCTTAGCACTGAGAAGAGGTTTCTTTCTTTAATGTTCATATAGATGTGACTTGGCCTCCCACCGTTACCACCACACACACCTTTTAAATAAAGACTTTTATTCTTAACTTTCGGCAGAACAAGATTATTTTGTGAAAGTCATAGGATGTGCTTAGTTGATAAACATCACCATTAACTGTGTTTGATCAAGACTACACTTCATACCCAGAATTTACAAGAGAAAGGGAAGCCTCTGTATACTCCAGTCCTCAGCTCTGGCAGCTGCCCACCTGGACAAAGGCACAGGATGATGATGATGCTGGCTTCGGTGCTGGGGAGCGGCCCCCGGGCGGGCCTCTGCTCTGGCCCCTCCTGGGGCCCGCACTCTCGCTCCGGGCCCGCTCCACCTCGGCTGCTGACACGCACCACGAGGAGATGGCACAGGGACACGCAGGAACACGGCAAGGCTGCCATCTCCTTCTACAACCAGTCAGCCCTCAACGTGGCAGCTGAGGAGCCGTCTGTCACCTCACACCAGCCATGATGCTCTGTGCTAGCTTCTAAGTCTTCTCCTCTAGACTCTGAACTTGTTGTGAACAGAACCCTATCTTATTGTTTTGTTTATACCCAGTGCCTACCTATAAATGCCTTATATACTAATGTATGCTGAATGGTCTGTCTGAAATGATGGCGTATGGAGCAGGGAGCTAGAATGAGTCTTGGTTCTTAATGGTTATTAATAACATACATAAGTTTTTAATCTAAAGATGTTGTGAAGTGTTATTTGAAGAGGTTTGTGAAGAGTTAACATTTGCAGTTCCATGATTTTTTTTATAATAGCTGCACATTCAAAACTTTCCTTAGAGTCAGAGAGATTAAGTAACTTAGTCAGGATTACCAGTAAGTGTCAGAGCTTGGAATAAACCTGTGTCTGAGTTGGAAGAGCTCCTTATAACTACTGTGCCTTGCAGGTTTTCCAAGATACAGCACTAAATTGTTGACCAGGGCTGAAACTGAGTATATTTGGAATCTTCATGGCTCGTTATTTGTCTCAAAATTTTTCTTTGGCATTCACATTATGTTTGATTATTGACAGATAGAACCCTAGTTTTGTGATATTAGGGGTAATGTGCCTTATATAATAATACAATGTTTTAAACCTTGCTGTGGTTCCTGGGGAAGGTTCACCACACAATAGATGCTTTTCTCTATGTTTCTTTACATTTTATCTCTCTCTCAGGATTCTCATATAGCTAATATATATATATGTTTTGTGAATAGGTGTACCTTTAATTAAAACAAAAGAAAAAGGAAACAGGATACCTAAGTTTTTAAATGTCAGAAACATGCTACAAATCAAATGTTAGAAGTGAAAGAAACATAAAGGACAGTTTGATGTATACCTTATGAGGAAATGAGGACTTGTGATATTATTGCAATTTTTTTCTGAAGTGTTTTAATCTCAAACTCATTATGTATGAGGCAATAGCTGGAGTCCTAGGGAATGAGGTAGAATGTAAAACACTTAAACTGTGTCCTGTTCCTATTATGAAGAAGCTCATAGTTTGGTAAATAGAAGAAAACCAATTTTTAAAAAAGTAATAGAAGTTAACATAACATTTCATAGTACAATTTGTGATTCATTTCAAATTAATTACAATTACTATAGGAATTCAGGAATAGGAACAAAATCATCTAGGTTGATCTATGGCTGAGGTAGCATTTGTGAATCGTTCTCAAAGGGTGTTTGGAATTTGAAATAGGCAAGCACAAGTGATAAAACATTATTTTATTGTTTTCCTATGGGCAGAATTTCTTTTCTAGGTGTCCAAAAGAAGTATTTAATTGCTAGGTTGCCTGGTTCAATTGTTTTTTCCATGGTTACAGCAGAAACATATTAGGGTGTGATTCCTTTCCTTTTGAAATATAATCTGTCTTAACTGCCCTAGGACATCTATCATATAAAGAAGTGATGTGAGATTGTATAATCTGGCACCGTAGCTTTCTCTGTATGACAGACAAGTTTCCTTTTTGGGTGGGATTCCTGCTTACCTCACCAGCCTAATCTCTCATCACTTCTCTCAGGTAGTATTAGCCAGATCCTCCGAAGTTTCCTGTTTTCTTTCGCCTTGAGAGCTTTGGGTGTGTTGTGCCTTCTGCCTGGATCACTTGCCCCTTTACTTGATTGTCTCCTCCTCATCTTTTCAGGCTCAGACTAGATGTCTTTTTTTTTTTTTTTTTTTTTTTTAAGGAAGGCTGCTCTCACCTTTCAAAAACTGAATTAGATACCCCTGCTGAGTGTTCCCATACCATCCTGACTTCACCTAATTCCACTGTTAATTTCCAATTAATTTATCACAAGATAGTGAGGATGCTTCTTGAGGTCAGAAATCTTAACCACTTTTTTCCTCCCACTGCTGTATCCTCAGTGCTCTAATACATTTTCAATAAATATTGGTTGAGTAGGAAAATCTCTTTGGGGTTAGACTGAGCACCTTTCAGGTGTTTGATAAATATCTAACAGATAAGTTTATTTCATTAAAATAGTTTGTATTGGTGGTTCTGAATTATTTTAACTGAGATATAGTATAACCATCTGTGTGAAAATCTTGATATACAGTGAAGGAGTTTCAGTACAGTGAACTTTTAGAGTGTATTTGTTATGTCAGCGCTTTAGATTTTCCTTCATGTTCTTTTATTGAGTGTGCCTATTCATATTGCTGTACCAGCTGTTTTTGGTGTGTATGTGAGGGGGTGTATTTGTATGCTTCACATTTTTCTATATCTTACTTTTTATTCTGTTTTTGTTTATGTCTGTCTCTTATAAGCAACATTTAACTAGATTTTATTTTTTTATTCATTTTGATATCTCTTTTAGTTGGTGGTTTTAATCCATTTATGTTAATTGTAATTACTGATGTGTTTGGACTTCTACCATTTTTGTGTTTTCTGTTTTTATCCTTTGCTTTTTTCTTTTCATGCATCTGCCTTCAACTGGATAATAGTTTTTGTTATTTTCTATATTTCCTGCTTTTATGAATGCTGTAGGTTATGTTTCCATTTTTATATTTTTTGGTATACACCATTAAGTTTTTAGGATACATATTTAATTATATTTTGCCAGTGCAGTCTAGAGTTATCCAGTATTTTGTCCTCCTATCTGTATCAAAGTTCTTAGCATGTTTTATCACCTAAAAATATCCTTATCCGTCTTATTGTTTTTTTTAATGTTTGAGTTGTAAACTTTTTTAACCCCTCAGAAATTACCTTTTAAATGATTAAATGTTAACACTTTATCGGTTTCTATGGTAACTTGTTTTGTGTAGCCCATGGGTCCCCTCTGTGTCTACCTTTCTTTTTGATAAACTACATTTTGTAAGAGCTCATCAGTAAGTGGTAAATTTTCTTAGCTTTTATGTCTGAACTTTTCCTTCGTTCTTGAATGATGGTTTGGCTGCATATAAAATTCTAGACAGTTATTTTTCCTCAGCTTTTTGAAGATATTACTCCGTTGTCTTCTGACCTCTATTGCAGCTGCTGAGAAGTGTGCTCTCAGTCTGTCATTTCATTGAGGTAATCTATTTTTTTCCCTCTGATAGCTTTTAAAATTGTGTTTCAATTGTTGAAAGTATGTAATTTCTATACAGTGTATGATGTGGAGTCATGTTTATACAGTCTAATACTCTTTTTTTCTGTTGAATTCTTTTTATCAAGGTATTACCTGCACAGTGTAAGCTCAATTAATTTTTACAAACACATATATCCAGGTTACTAATACCTAGTCAAGATACAGAATATTTCCAGCAAGTTCCAAGGCTCCCTGTGCCCCCTCCTAGTCAATACACTATAGATAACCACACTCTAAACTCTTTCAGTGCTCTTTCATTTTGAGGATATATATCTCTTTTTAACTCTGGGAAATTCTCAGCAATTATCTCTTCAAGTATTGCTTGTCCACTATTCTCTCCCATCTCTTCCCTTGGAACTCCATTGGACAAACACTGCAGCCTCAATTTATGTCCCTTAACTGCTCTTTTCTACTTGTCCTTTTGTCTGCCCATATTAAGTTCCGGGTAGTTCATTGAAGCTATCTTTAATTTACTAAATCATTCTTTCACTATGTCGACTGTAGAATATATCCCATTGATTGTTTCTTGTTATTTCATTAATTGTATCTTTCATTTCCAAGATTTCTAATTAGTTTTTTTCCTTTCAACCTGATGGTGCTTTATGTCTGTACATTATTTTTCTTTTTTATCTCTTGTTCTTGTGATGGATCTTATACCTTCATTTCTATTTCTGAACATACTTAAGATACTTATTTTAAAATCTTTGGTGGGTTGCACTAAATAGATTGCATCTGAAATGAATTTCTGTTCCAATTACTGATTTTTGTGGTTTTCTTTCTTAGCATTAAATTTCTTCATGTTTTGGAACTTTGTTTTGCAATTTACTTTTGAGTGGAATGTTTCTGTTTTAGTTTCGATGTCTTCCTACCTGTCCCCTGAGTCTCCCTTTCCACGCCCCTCAATCCAGGGATTTTGCTATTGATATTTGGGATATTGGCAGATAAAGTAATGGAACCAGAGGGTGGCTTGACTCTGTTCTGGTATTGAGGTAGTGTTTTTGTCCCCTACCTTCTTACACCCTCATTTCTGATATAAAGCCATAGTTCTAGTCAAAGGTTTTGGTTGCAGCCAGCCCTAGCTTTAAGCAGAGAATCGATTTGAGTCCCCTGCTTCATCAGGCCACTTTTAGTTCCCTTTGTTCCAAAGGAAACTACTGTACTTCACCCTTCCTCCCCACAACCTGCTTTTAGCTCCAGAAACCAGCAAGTCAGGTCCTGCTCAGCATTTTTGAATATCTATACTGTTTCTGTTGCACAGAAGTGTTTCTTATTTGACCTTAGCTATGTCTTTGATTTTCTCTCTTTATGCTTAATATGTTTTTATTCATTTGTGCTCTGTGGTGCAGACAGGGTTTCTGAACTCGCGTACAGTGTTAACCCGGAGGTGTTATTAATTGTAAAACTGTCTTCTTAAGGAATAATAATCAAAATATATTAAAAAGGAAGAAATATGGGGTCTGGAATTGATTTGTTTGGAGGAAGATACGCATCCCTTTCTATTCTCTATAAAATGCGATTTCATTTTTAATGTTTGCTTAATAATCTCTAATCACTTTTTTATTATAACAGATATAATTTAGGTTCATTATTGAGCTTTTGGGAAATGCAACAAAGCATACACATATACACCACAGAAACACACACACAATATGAGAATTACTTGTAATTCCACAACCCAGAAATAGCTATTGAGTGTTTTGGTACTTATTATCGTGTTTTACACACTTTACACACACCATCTCGCATAACTAATATTCATATTTTAAAAACAAAACAAACCCAGTCTTGTTTTGTAGGTGAAGCTGTGAGTACTGGAGATGCCTTATGTGAAATAGAGACTGACAAAGCTGTGGTTACCTTAGATGCAAGTGATGACGGCATCTTGGCCAAAATAGTGGTAAGTTTTTATTTTGACTGTCTTCAACAGGATGAAGATTTCTTAAATGTAAAGTTCCTTGAAATTGAGTTACTGTTTATTTTTACCTCTTTGTTTATAGTGTTATAGTATACATAATACATTTTAAATTCAGATGTTTAAAATATTTTAGTGTTAAGGTCTAATAGTAGCCAGTAATGATCAAACAACATAGAACTATTTCAACCATGATAAAGATAACTCAGTGTTTTGGGTTCCCTAGTGGAAAATGAGAAGCATTCTGGCCTGAAGGATGAGAGAAGTCTATTTGAGGTGGAATTTGAAGACAAAGAAAGCAATAGGTTAAAGCTTAGAGCTAGTAATTTCCAAGTTTATAGTTGGTAAAATTTTTAAAAAGAAATGTTTTACTCTAATCTCATGAAAGCAAGAAACCCTGTCTTCATCTATCCCCAGGACTCCGAAACCTGGAAAGTGTATAAAGTGACTGTCTGCTCAGCTCCTTTCTCTAGATGAGACTATTTGAAGTTGTCCTATGCATAGTCTTGCTTGTGGGTTTCATAGCCACACTCAGTGTCCTGGTCTACTTCTTACTCTTTCTTACAGTTTTATTCATCCTTTACATTTTTATAATTATTTAAAAATATAATTATTTTAAAAGATATGTGTATGGAATATTTCATATACTTGAATGTAGTTGACAGTCTTATCTTTTGATAGCATATTTTCTGCTTCATGAGCAAAAGGAAATATACTTGTGGGGCTAGCAAAACCAAAGTCATTTCCTTTTAGATCTAAATTTTAATACATTGCAGTAATTTTCAAGGCTCTTCTCTGAACAAACTTTGCTTTATAACTAATTAAAAATATGAAGCTGTAACTTGGATACTTTGGTGGCATTATTACAAGCTGAAGTTAGTACAACCCTTCAACCAAAATGTGTAGCAATACAAGAGAGGTTACTTAATTAATGGAAGGAAATACGGAATATCATATAGCCAATGAAAAATTGTTTCTAGGAAAAAAATGTGATTTCTTTATAAGTTAACAAAAATTGAAAAAAATTTTGGAAAAATGCTTTTACAATTGTGTGTGGACAGTGATTACAATCTTGTAGAACTTTAAAAACATAAATACAGAAAAGATTAGAAAGAAGTGTTATAAAAATTTGAGTATGTGTCTTTGGGTAGTGGAACTAAGTGATTCTCCTGCTCTGCTTTTTTCTGTTTTTCTCTATATTCTAAATTTTCTATAATAGGCATGTTATTTTTATAATGGAATATTAGAATTTATGTGAAAAGTAAAGTAAAATGAAATGCTTAAAGCCTGTTTAAGGTTACATGGTATACTCACTGATGGAGCATGTTTGTTTCTTAACACGTAGGACATTTAATAGACAGCATGGTAAGCAGCTAAGATTGTAAGCTCTGGAGTCACACTGCTGCCTGATTCATATAGCTAATAAGTTCTGCGGGTTACTAGTTATGTCATGATTAGCAAATTCTTTTACCTTCATAATAAAGTGGAGATAACTATAATACCTAGGTCATGGGGTAGTAGTAGAGATTGAGTGAGATAATGCATATACACTCATCACAAGACCTATCACCCACCAGGTGTCAATAAATATCACTGTTCCCATTATTATTACAGTTATTCATTCAGTCTTGGTGACCATAAGCCCCCATTTCAGTCTGTATATTTGTCTAATCATTTGTGTTGGTTGTGACTAGACACTAAGCATCCATTTGTGCCTCTGTAGTTTGATTTGTACAGATAAACTGCACGTCTATTAGTAGTCCATTGTTGATGTGGTTTTAATTCTGGGCTACCAGCTTACCTCTGCTTTGACCATGCATATAATTCCTTCCTTCATACATTCTATTCAAAGACCATACCTTGGGATGTCATACTTGATATTTTATCTTTTACATTCTAATTTGTCAAACTTCCTTGTCATCTTCAATATTAATAGCCATGTTAAAACACATTGTTGAACATACTTCCTAGGAGGAAATGTGAATGGAAGGGTAAAATTTCTATACCTTTATAACTAGGAAAAAATAAATGTTCATACCAAAAGTAGTTTCTTTCACTAATTTATGCAGCATTTTGAAATGGAAAAAGGTTGTTTGAATTACCATATGTAATAAACGCAACTACATTTTATTGTGTGTGCTTTTGGCAAGCTGTGTTTTTGACCCTAGTTCTGGATTGTTTGGCTGTGAAAGTCTTCCAGAATTGACAGCATTTTCCACTCAGGTATTTAGTAATGCATTTCAGATTACTAATGATGTCATAGGTCAGTAGTGACTGTTCATCTGGCCCCAGAGCTCTGAAGCGGTGTGGGGGGTGTGATTGACGGCAGCTTTAGCGGCACAGATAGCTATTTCCTTGCCAAAGACTGTATGTAGTTTAGGGCTTTGTGCTTTATTATTATTCCACATGCATTTTGGATAATAGGAATAGGAGTATATTCATGTCACAATGTGTGCAATTTCATGGGAAAAAAATGGAGAAAAAAATTACGGTGGTTTTACTGATAGTGTTTGGTTTTTGTCTTTTTTTTTAGCCTTTCACCCCACTCCATTCTCAACCACCCCACTAGCAAGTTACAACTTTGTCTTTCAATGTGGAATAATCCTCATATTTTAGCACACATAATAAATGATTTTTAAAGGGATACATATAAGAGATTTTTACTTTCAGCATCAAGGAGTTGGATAATTGAGCTTGTTAAAAGGCAGGTGATGATATAAAACTCTAGTTTTTAGTTTGCCCACATTTTGAAAGATTAGGAATTATAACCTATTTTGCTATTCATAGGGATTTACTTCCATAGTCTGTGAGAGGTTTTTATACTCTCCCTCTCCTCCCAATCTTATTCTTTTCTTTGTACTCATAATTTTTACGTCTGAATTCCATTTTAAATGGAAAATAATATTATTACATTTCAATTAGAGCCAGAAAAAAAGCTTAGAAGCTCTTAATAATATTAATAAAGAATAATTGGTATCAGTGTAATTTTATGATTTATTTCCAATTAAGTTAATTGGAGAGTTGTTAAATTCTCATTTAATCACTAGTAAGTTGTCATGCAAAAACCTTACATTATTACACATATATCAGTTCATAAGTTTAGTCTTAAATTTATTCAGCAAATTGGATAGCAGGTGTTTTACATGGTAATATAATAGAATATTAGGATGACATTTTTGGAGAGTTTATTAGAGATTGTGTAGTTTGGCTTCAAATGTATTTAGGGTTACTATATAATTTGTCATACAAGTCAGGATACTTTTGAGGGTGAGGAGGGTGTAGGATGTTAGGATTATTTAAACTTAATAATTAAAAAAATATTTAAACTTACATAATTTTAGAAAATTTTAGTTTATTGACTGGCAATGCATTCATTGATAGAGTTTTATTTTATTGGTAGGCCGTTACTCTTCAAAACAATTTTCAAAAACAGAATTCTTTCTAAAACCTACTATCCATGGATATTAAAACAGATTTTTAAAAAACTCTCTATTGATCATCTGAATATTACAAAAACAACAGATCATAATTATTTTTGGTATTGTTCGTCAAATTCAATCAATTTCTTGATTGTTTCCCACTCCAGTACTGTGTCACTGATGTTTTCGAAAGAATGGATTTTTTCAATAAGGTTTTATTTTTTTGTTAAATTCCCTCCTCCCCTCCATTATTTTTTATTAAATTGCCTGCAGTCTCCTTCAGCATTGCATTTTGTAGTTTGAAAGTTAATGGTTGAAATTTGAAATTGTAAGACCTTCAGTTGATTCTTCTCTGTAGACTATAATATTTTTAACTGAGAAAATACCCTCTCAAAGCTCAGAGCAAATTCTACTAATTGGGAGATACTCTCAGTTCTAATTTTTTTAATACTGAAATGGGTAAATGACATTGAAGTAGTAAATGAGTCTATGTTCCCCATGAATTAAAAGCTAAATCATTTATAATCTACTCTTCCTTTCTAAGCTTCTTTGTAAAAATAGTAGCAGTGTCTTGAGGTGCTGTATGATCATTTTGATTGAGCTAATATAATTTACAGATTGGGTACTGATCATATTGAATGTTGTCTCTAGTGTCACACTGCATTGACTCCTTGCTAACTAGCCCTGTGACCTTGAGCAAGTTATTTAACCTTTCTCTGCCTCAGTTTCCTTATATGTAAATGGGAATAATAATAGCACTTCATAAGGTTTTTAAGAGAATTAAATGAGTTAATACTGTGCTAGAACAGTGCCTGGCACTTGAGTACCAGGCAAACTGGTATTCAAGGACTTAGTGGATGTCTCTCCTCCCCTCTGCATTTTAGCTTGTTATTGATTTGTTTTCTGCTTCATTGTTTCTATGTGTCTTCCTTTTAAACCAAAGTTCATAGTGTATATAAGTTAAATATATATATTAAAGAATAAAAACAAGTTAAAACTGTATAATGGTTCAAACTATGATGGAAAATCTGTACTGTTTGCAAGCCAACTAAGCCAGTCATGTGACTCAGCTTATCTCCACTAACCATTGTGCACGTTCCTTCAGTACTCACTTAGCAGCTCTCAAACTGTTCTGTTTTAAAGAAGAAAAATATTTAAATAATTTCTTAACTTACTGATTATTTTTTAATGCCAGAATCAAAGCAGACAGTATTTACCAGCACCTCTCAAACAATTTCTCTGTTGCGAAATACTGCTGTAGATATTTTGTGTCTTTAGCATCTCATATCCTTGGGTACACTGGAGCTTATTAAGGGGGCTGTATTTAGCACATTTGCAGATAATACATTTCAGCTTTGGGGGATGTCTCTGGTAGAGAGGACACACACCAGGGGTCTGCGCCTAGGGATAGAATTCAGACTCTATAGGTATATGTATACTGAGAAATAGTTTGTCACAGAAATAGTTTGTATCAATGTCTCACATGTCGCTGTTTACCCAGCCTCATGCTGGGCCTTTCGATATGAATTTCCAGTCCTTCCCAATGGGGACAGTCCTCTGTAGTTCAGTCTTGATCCAAGTTGAGTATATTTTTGTTTTAAAAATAACTTGGAGGAAAACAACACCGCAATCATAATAATAGCATCTTTCCAATTTATGTAGTACTCACTAGATGTCTGGTACTATTCTGAGTGTCTTGTATATAACTCATTTATTTCTTATGATAATTCTGTGAAGTAGTTAGTAGTATTATTTCCATTTTACAGATGAAGAAACAGGCATGGTGAGATAAAGAAACCTCACCAAGGTCACATAACTAGTAAGTAGCAGAGCCAGCATTGAAGCCCAGGGAGCCTATAGAAAACTGCGAGGGAAGGCTAGTAGTTTAAATGACAGACTCCAGATCGAATATTTGAGCATTAACGGGCTGTTTTAGCAGAACTAAGTGTAAAAATCTTGCATTTAATATTAAATCAGTGACACAAGAGTAAGGGAGAATTTTGATCAAGTAAGTCAAATGCCTGGGAAAAGACCTGGGCCTCTGAGGTGTCGCAAAGCTCCAGATGCTGTAGTGGAGCAGAGCGCATCCACAGTGCTAACTTAGAGGGAGCAGTAACAAAGGCTCATTTGGTTTCTCAGCACAGTTTTGAAAAGAGCATATTCTTCTGTTACTGAGTCTACACAAATTTTAAATATTTGCTGACCACAACATAAGCAAATATCTACAGGAAACTAGCACGCCTCTAAAAGATCTCTTATTGCACTAAGGGAATAGAAAAAGAGAAGTGATTTTAAATTGTATAGTGATTTTAATGACTTTAAATGGAACTATAATAGGCATTATTTTCTTATAACTTCTATTAATATGTTCAAGTTGTGTGGTAGTATATCATTGTTCATGGTATTTGGATTTCATGTTTCATCGTGTCATTTTTTAATGGAAAAATATGAGTAGTTAAAAATAAAATCTACTTGATATTTAGATATGGTAAAAATGGAAATGATACTAAATGCTCATTATTGCCCACTTGTGAAGGTGTCAATAAGTAGGGTATATACGGAATCATTTATATGATTTATTGTAGTAAATGAAACAAGGTGAGGTGTCAGTTTCAGATTCTACATAGTATCTGATTCAGGTTTTAGAAACCTATTGATATTTTTAAAATAAAACTTTCCTTTTTTTAAAGAATGCTTTTTATTTGAGTGAGGTTCTTTGAACTTGGATATTGATCCTATTTCTGGTTCAGTTTTGATAGGAATTAACATCAAGTGTACTTCATATCACTTAATGCTTTCTTCTATCAATTTTTTAAGAAAATTGATCATTTTACTTTGTGATTTTGAGTTAGCAGTTCATAAGCAGGTAAATAGACATTTTCAGAAGAAGAAAAAGTGTTAACCCATTAGTAATCTTAACTCATCTTTTTGACATAGTAAAGAAAAATGAGCAGTCCACAGAAGTGAAACTTTTTAGTATGTGATGAACAACTAAACAAATTGTTCTTGGGTTGTTTAGCATTTTTCTTTCCTCAGCCACAATTCATTAAACATCCTTATTTAGTTTTACGTACCCATTTCTTTTATATATTTACTGTTCTTCTCCATCAGTAGTTAGTAAACTTAGAAAGCTTCCTAACTCTCAGAATTTATGCCTTATTATTTTAATAGTGCACATATTAATAACCATGAAAATTACTGTTACTTAGAAAATGTCAAACCCATTCTAAGAGTTACGCTTTTACTTATAATTACTATACTAGTGACTGTCCTGCAGTCTGTCATTCTATTATTCATTAGATTACATCTCTAATGAACCTTATTTAAAGTAATTGAAAGGGAACAATAGAAAACTTTGAAGGAATGACATTTTCTTCCAGTACTGAACTTATATTATCATCTGAAGGTTCTCTAGGGACTTCTTTTAATAAGTAAATAAGAATCAACTCTTTCTTTATAAATTAATGCTGCTGAAATGCTTCAAATATATTTGAGTTTAAAAAAATCATCTTCGATCTTATTTATGTTTTTAGTTGGCAATATCTATGAAAAAGTGGTCAGCTGAGACACCACCATGTTTCTTATGTACTTACAGAAAATTCATGAGGTTTTTATTTTATTTCTTAGGTCTTTCAAATATACATACAGGGAAGAAATTAAATATAGAGAAATGTGGAAAGTATATTTAACATTATTAACCACAGTAGTTAACCAATTCTGTCTATACAATGGGATGTCCTTTTTTCCAGAGACTAAGTTTACTGAAAAGATCTTACTTTAAATTAATTTTCATAAATATGACTTATTTGAAGGAATTAATCCCTTATGAAATCTTGGAATTCTCTAAGCCATTGTGGAAACTGTCTGGGAAAGACCAATAGTTAAGATATGTTACTACAACTCCTGTTTTGGATTTGTACTGAATGACATCAAGAGGAAGATGGTAATGGTAGCTCTTATATATTTGAAGCCTGTGGGAAAGAGAAGAGATTCTAGATTTTTTTTTTTTTTTTTTTTTTCAGGAGGTAGAATCAGTAACTGGAAGGAGGAGAGTAGTGAAAAAAGGGGTAAGTGCGGGAAGGTAGGCAAGGCACATGAAAGGCGGAGGCAGGCTAGCTCAGGTGTAGATTTTAGCTCACGTTAAGAGAGATTTCTAACTGGTACAGAATTATCCAAGGAATAAACTACTTCATGAAGTCATGAGTCTTTCCATCTCTGCAATTATTTTCTTTTTAAAATATAGGTTGCAGAAGGATCTAAAAATATACGGCTAGGTTCACTAATTGGTTTGCTAGTTGAAGAAGGAGAAGATTGGAAACATGTTGAAATTCCCAAAGATATAGGTCCTTCGTCACCAGCTTCAAAACCATCAGTGCCTTGCCCTTCACCAGAACCACAGATTTCTACCCCTGTCAAAAAGGAACACACACCAGGAAAACTACAGTGAGTATGTTTATTTGAATGATGTTATTTAAAAAAAAAAAAATGTTACAGCAACTTTTTGAGTATTTTAATCATTATCCTTTTTAAAACTCCTTTGTACATTAAGTAGGAAGTTGCTGCTCTTCCCTTTTTTTCTCTTAGGAAACTGAGGTCTAGGAATGATTATTTTACCATCATTGTTTATTCCACAGACAAATAGTATTGAATACCTACTATATTCCAGGTACTGTGAAGGCCCTGTACACCTTGTGGAGAAAAAGACAAACAGCCTGTGTCCCCACTGAGCTTGAGTTAGGCTTTAGGATTCCAGAATGGAATTCAGTGTACCAAACTTCATATTGTGTTCTCATTCGTGGAATCCTAATTACTGTAATGTGAATTACAGTTTCAAATGTATAGCTGATATAAAATGAAATTAGCATTTTAACATGCCTTCCTTTTCTAACTACCCTGCATTTGAGTTTCTGACATGTATTAGAGCTCGATTTTGTCCAGTTGTTCTGTAACAACACAGATACTTAGTAAACATCGTTTCACTTTAGCTTTCCATAACTTTAATCGAAGGACTCTGAAAATTATGTTTTATTTATTTACTTTAATATTCTCTATAATTATATGAAATTCCTTTTTTATTGTAAAAAAAGTTCTTTTTAGAAAAATGGTCCTATTAAGAATGCTTTTGAGCATAAATAAAAATGCAGACGCTTTCATTTTTATATTTTTTTCCAGTCATTTACCATTGTCAGTTCTTGTTAGAAGAAGTTGCCAGTGTATTTGAAGTACTGAGTTTTAACTTTCCATTATCATACACAGTATTTCTGACTCCATTGCCTTGACTCTTTATTTTCCATGAAAATCACAAGGTAGGCTCATGGATGCTTGGTACTTAATGCTCTTTTCCCTTTTGCAAAGGTAGTATACTCTGTGATTTTGTTAATATCCAGTGTTAGAAATTTTCATGGGTCTGAAACCCCATGGTGTAGTTTAAAAACAGCTGACCTGTGAACCTGCACAGTGTTGGCCCATGTAGTGATTTAAAAAAAATTTTTCAGTTGGTTTGTTACTAGCTAATCTTACATTAAAACCTAAAATTTCAGGGCTTCCCTGGTGGCGCAGTGGTTGAGAGTCCTCCTGCCGATGCAGGGGACACGGGTTCGTGCCCTGGTCTGGGAAGATCCCACATGCCGCGGAGCGGCTGGGCCCGTGAGCCATGGCCGCTGAGCCTGCGCATCCGGAGCCTGTGCTCCGCAATAGGAGAGGCCACAACAGTGAGAGGCCTGCGTACCGCAAAAAAAAAAAAAAAAATCTAAAATTTCAGTTTCTCTTGAAAAATCTGAAGATTTGGTACCATTGAGCCCATATCAACTAGAGCTGTTTCCCAGAAATGCAGAAAATGCCACATTTGTTCCTCTCCTTTTCGGAGTTATAAACTTCTGGATCTAGCCCGTTTTACTCATTTTTAAAAATATGACTGTGTAGTTATTTGTATTTGCTATTAGGCTTAAAGGTCTTATTTGAAGAGTAGACACTTATTCATGTGACCTATTGGTGTGTGTCTCAGTTTCCTTGTCTGTAGAATCAACATAATTGTGTTTACCTCTCTTCTTTATATATGAAGTAAAAATGCTTGCATGTAAATACTAAGGACTTGAAAAAATATGTTAAGATGTAATTCAACAACAACAACAAAACAACCCAATTTAAGTGGGCAGAGGACTCAAGTGTGCATTTCTTCCAAAGAAGATGTACATATGGTCAGTAAACACATAAAAAGATGTTAGGGAACTGCAAATCAAAACCACATTGAGATATCACTTTGCACTAATTAAAGTGGCTGTTATCTAAAAACAAGAAAAAAAAAACCCAAAACAGAAAGTAACAAGTGTTGCTGAGGATATAGAGAAATTAGTATTTCTGTGCACTGTTGGTGGGAATGTAAAATGGTGCAGTCACTCTGGAAAACAGAATTGCTGTTCCTCAAAATATTAAAAATAGAATTACCATATTATCCAGCACTTCCTTTTCTGGATATACTCAAAGGAATTAAAAGCAGGGTCTTGAAGAGATATTTATATACCCATGCTCATAGCAGCAGCATTCACAATTGCCAAAAGATGGAAATATCCCGTATGTCTAAAATGTGCTATATATATACAATGGAATGTTAGTCTTAAAAAGGAAGGAAATGCTGACACATACTGTAACGTGGACGAACCTTGAAGATATGCTAGGTAAAATAAACCAATCACAAAAGGACAAATGATGAATGATTTCACTTATATGAGTTACCTAGAGTAGTCAAATTAGTAAGGATAGAGAGTACAATGATGGTTGCCAGGGGCTGGGAGGGATGGGGAGTTACTGTTTAATTGGTACAGAGCTTCATTTTGGGAGAATGATAAAGTTCTGGAGATGGGTGGTGGTGATGGTTGTACAACATTGTAATTGTACTTAATCCCACTCAATTATAACACCTAAAAATGCTTAAAATGGTAAATTTTACATACATTTTACTATAATAAAAAAAACATGAAGGAACAACATAGTTTCTTATTGATGTATGTGGTGAGGAGCCATGTGAAAAGTGATTAGTCAAAATAGAAGCTTTCTCCCTATGAATATTTATTCTTATTAAAAGTGTTTTGAAATAATAACTAGTTAAATTTGTATGAAAATGTTTTCATAGTAAAATAAACCAGGTTAGTACAGATTAATTTATTTGACTGTCACTATGGGAGTCATTTTAGCTATAATAAAGCTAAAATGACTAATTCTAATTCTCAGCAAAACTGTGGACATTTAGATATATTTGAATCAAATATAAGTGTTCATTGTTTCCATTAATTTTCATGTTTTCTTTAGGTTCCGTTTAAGTCCAGCTGCCCGCAATATTCTGGAAAAACACGCACTGGATGCTAACCAGGGCACAGCCACTGGCCCTCGGGGGATATTCACTAAAGAGTACGTGTGTGCTTTTTGTAATAACCAGTTCCATTATTTATCATGATCATCTTTTTCTGAAAGTATTTAAAGAAGGGCTTATTTAGCATTAAGATTTAAAAGGAAATACACTGTTCTTTTGTACTTTTAATTGCTTTTGTCAGCATAAAATGTATTTTATGCAAGGGTTGTTTTTTGAATAATTGCAGCGTTACTGAAAAATAGTTCTAATTTGATAACTAAGCCAGAACCTTAGAAATGATGATAAATGGAGAAAATTAGAGTGCAAAATGGTGAATCTTTATATTGTTTTTAAGTTTGTATGAAATAATCATGCAATCACATTTAAATTTCTGAAGCATAGTTTAAGAAAAAAATTCATTCTTAACCCATTTGGATTTTGCTCACGTGTACAATCAAAGCAATTTCCATAGGCAGTTGGTCTCATTTTAGATTTTCTTTTCTATTCCGTTTCTCAGTCTGTCCGTGAATTAGTACCTCACTTTTTTAGGACCACACTACTAATTAGAAATATTTTATAGTAAGCTTTAAAATCTGATAGAGCTATCCTTTCTCTTCTTTTTCAGTAAACCAGTTTTCTTGGTTTATTTTTATTTTACTATTCTTCCAAATGAATTTTAAACAATTTGTCTAGCCCTACTGGTGGGGTTGGGCAGGAAGACTATGTTCTTTTTATTGGGATTGTAGCACATTTTAAATTAACTTTGGGAGAAGTGAAATCTTTATGATGTTGAGTCTTCCTGTTCAAGAACACTATGTGTTTCTATTTGTTTAACTTTTGTGTCTTTCAAGAATATGTTAAAACAGATGACCCCTGCTCTATTGAAAATTAGTCTGGTGAGGAAGACAGGTTAATCAAATAGACATATGAGCTAATGTGAAATTGCTATAGTGGTGTCTGCCACATTTCTACTAGAGTAATATTAAATTTTCAAATTGAGTTAATGTTTTAAAGCAATATGCTTATTCCCTGTTTATCTACTATTGATAAAAGTGATCAGTAGTATTTGGCAGAAATTTTTACAAGGTGAGGTAGAGCAAAGTTATGAAATTATTAAGTGGCAAACCAGGTGACTTTTCTTTCTTTTCATTGGATTATTTTACTGTTCATTAAAGCATTGGTTTATTGTTGGATATTTCTTTTAATGAAAGCAATACCCTTTAATTCTTAGATATTCTCATTTATCTGTACTTCAGCCTTACTGATTTGTTAATCAGACAGGTGTGTGTGGTTTTCTTAAACATATAGTGTGAAGTTTGTGCCAACATACTCACATGAGTTGGAAATCAGCTGTTCTGACCCCTGGCTGAAACGCAACATCCTGGACTGTGGATTTTTAATTAAAAGACTTAAAAGTTTCACTTAGCCATAAAAAATTAAAATAAAGAATCCTGATAGGTAGTTAAGCCTAGTTTTTTCCCCACATTAATCCTTATTTAGTATATACTACTTGTATCTTAATTTTGTTAATCTTCTACCAGTCCATACCTTATGAAAAAGTCTCTGTCTGTAAAAATGGGAGAAAACAACTTTCTTTATAACATGGTAGACTTACCCATATATATCTGAGGGATAAGATAAAGAGTCTATATTTAATTCATTAATTGTTGAAGATTTGATGAAATGTAAAATAATCACAGATGTAACTTAGAAAGATCAATTTTGCAAATTTGTGAAAGATAAATTGGAGCAGAAAAAGACTTGAGGTAAGGAGATAAATTAATAGGCTCATAAAGTAGTCTAGCTAAGAGAGAATGAATACTCAAATGTGGGTAGGAACCTAAAAGAGAGATCACTGATGGATACAGCATTATAAGGAGAAAATCCAGAAGCCTGTAAAGGATAGAATGTAGAGCACAGACCAGGATAGCAATGAGTCAAGGGAGGAACTTGGGATTCTGTTCCAGGTGATGACATTTTGGCCCCATAAATAGAAATAAGGGATTTGCAGAAGCATTTGTCTTGGTGGAATAACTAATGTGTTTGGTTTGAAGCTTATTGTCAGTGCTGACAAACCAGATTCCAGATATTAAAATCAGTGAGGTGAAGATGCATCTTGGGAGATAGTTTGGTACTAGAGAGGAAGGTTTGATAAAGTGATAGTTACAGTTGAGATCATCAGTAGGTAAACATTTTAGAAGGCAAAAATTTCTGTATTGGAGGATATCTAGGAGATGGATATAAGTCAAGGAGGAAGGGCTCTGAGAAAAGGCTCTTGAAGTTGGTGATTAGTGACCGTTTAGAGGGCAAATCAGTGGTGTGACGGCAGTGGGGTAAAGAAGTAGAGTTTTCTTTTTCTTTCCCTTCTCTTTCCGTATGTGCTTAATACATATACGATGAACAAGTATCTTTTTTAAACCCAAGTTGAAAGTTATCATAGTAGTCTGACATCTCCTAAGGAGGACAGAATGGTGTTATCTTGTTGGATACCCTAAGGAAGCACTATTACAGAGTTATGATTTTGATATCTTTGCTATCTTTGTCTGCCTATTACCCAGTCCTTTCCCTGCCCTTTAACTCCCTACTATAAAGACCCTTCGGTCTTTAAAATATGACATATTACAAAAGATTTCATGAGGAAAATGGATCCTTAAAGCATGCATTATTGAGAATATTTACTTTGTATACTACTAAAGATACCTTGTTTTAAGTTAAACACTGAGGTGAGCTTTGGAAAAAAAATTTGTCCTCGTGTCATCTACAGAAATGTCATCTTCTGGTAAGACTGACAAATTGCAGCCTTCAGCATAAGCTGTGCCCCAAATACCTTAGCACACATTCTTGAAATAATGAGAGACATCCTTCCTTCTTACCTTGTCAACTAAAAGTGCAAGTAGAAGAGAAAAGTCAGTTGCAAGAGCTGAGGAGGTGTCTCTGACCCATTGTATTTATGAAGAAAACCATAAGTGTCATGGTTGCTATTTTAATGTTTCATGAAAGCAAGCATATTGCTCAGAGTATATGTTGTGCAAAAGCATGTAGACTTTGCTTTGCCTGTACATGTAACTGTTTTAGGAAAACAAGTGCCAGGGACACTGTTGGAGGTTCTTGGCCTATAGCCTAACTTCTTTGGCATATCTACGTCTTAAGTCATACTTGTAGCTAATGTTTGTGTTCGTATCACAGCATCACAAATATAGTAGGCATGACAGTCATGTCTAGTATGTTTTCAGTGATACTTCTTTTTAAAACTAATTCGTAGCACACCCAAATGACTTAAGGGATCTGGTAGAGAAGGTTCTGCCTTAAGTGAATGCCCAAAGCAGAAGTGAATGGTGTATCAGTTTTTCTCTAATTTTTATAGCTTTTAATATCTACCTGATTCTTCAAACTTAGACTGATTAATTACTTAATGGACAGAAATCATTAAAAATCTTTCTCTGCATTACAGAAACTAAATTATTGGCTGTTATTAAACAATAATTAACATTCATACTTTATGAGGTATATAAGTGTAAAATCAGCAATAAAAGTTTACTGTGAGCCCATGGCCAGAATTGCTTTTCTGCTTGTTTATGATTCATGACTCCTACTTACTTTCAGGGATGAACCTAAACTGCCTTTTCTTGATAAAAATAGTAAGTAATAGTAATGCTGATAGTGAAATAAGAATATGTCTATTAAGTGTGACCAACCTTTTTTAAAGTAGAATGTATTCAGGCATTATTTTAGATTTTTTTAGTCTCCTCAAGTGTTCATTGTTTTCTGTTGTTGTTGTTTGTTGGTTTGTTTGTTTTTAACCGATTACTGCGGGTACACTAGTGATCCCTGTATAAAGAAATCAGTGTGTTTTGTATATGCCATTCTGATGCTAAACTTTAAAACCCAGATTAATAATAGATTTTGTTAGAGAGATGTATTTACCTTATATGATGAAAGGGGACTAGTAATGTTAGACTGTAACAGCTCTTAAACGTGAAGTATCCTTTGTTAAAGGTATTTTTCTAAAACAAAAGGCCTTATCTTATATCAGTGCTCACACTTTTATCTATGTGGCCAAGGTTTTGACTCATGACATAAATCCCCAGGAATTGTAGGGCAGTCATTTACTTCACATGTAAATATTATAACAATTAACTGGAAAAATGGTGCTTTGGGTTAGAAATATCATAAGTAAATTTAAAATTAACTTCCAAATAGGAGTAAGCTTGCTGTTAAAAAGCCTTAAGAGCACATAAGCTCATTCCCCAGGACACTCAGTCTTTCTGCCGTTACCATCAGGTTTGTGGCTCACCCTTGGAGAACCAGGCTTGCCTCTAGTTATGTTCCTGTTACTTTTTGTGTGGTAGGTGAAGGGCCTTTGTCTGGAGGTCCTACTTTTAGCTACTTCAGACTGGGTAGATAACTATTCTTCATTCAATCACAGAATTGTTGTTAATCCGAGATATGCTCATTTAATTCTTTCTATTCTAGCCTTTTCTTCTGAGAAAAAATTGTTCCGACTCTGCCTAGTTTAATTGGCATACTCTACACAGGTATTAGAAAGGTAGTAGGAAATACACAGGCTTTGGAGTTGGCCATACCCAGGTTTGGTCCCAGCCCTGGCAGCTCCTAGCTGCCTACCTCTTCAGCTTCACCTTTAAACCCTCTCCACTTTGTTCACTGCCCTCCTTCTATGCTGGGCTTCCTTCTGTTCTTAGAAGCCCTAATTTCCCTGCCTTTACACTTGCTGTTCTCTGCCTAGAAACATGCTTGTCCCAGCTGTTCTTGAGACTTGCTCCTTCATGTCCGTCCACAGAAATATTATTTCTTCAGTCCTTCCCTGACCGCCTTGTTTTAAAGTAACACCTCCTCTCACTCATGACTCTCAATCTCATTACTCTGCTTTATTTTCTTCACTATCTGTTCATTTGTTTACTTGCTTAATGTATGACTCTCCTATAGAATAACACTCCTTGTTGGGAAGTGTTTTAACATTATATTTTCAACACCTAGAGTAGAGTAGGTGCTTGAGAACTACTGACTTAGAAATGGAATTTAACCTCTTTGAACCTACTTACTCATTTATAAAGTGGGAATAATAATACCTCCCTCACATGGCTGGTGTAAGATTACATTAACATAACCACAGTACATACACAAGAGGCTCACTTTTCCACTTCTATTCCCTCTTTCAGTACTTAAAGATCAAGGATGATACAACCTTTAAGATTTCTTTGTCAGTCTGACCTCTTATCTTAAATGTCAGCTCTTTAATTTTGAAACAGGTAACTTACTTGCACTTAATGTTAAGTTCATGTATCCCTTTCTGGACCTGATATAAAAATCATAGACTCTCCTTCCTTAAAAATGTACCAGTACACATTGGGAGATCCCTCCCATGATGCCTCCCCAAGCTAGAGCATTCCTGCCTGTGTCAATTTTCTATTGCTGCATGACAAATTGCAACAAACTTAGTAGCTTAAAACAACACCCACTTATTATCTAACAGTGCTGTGGGTCAGAAGTCCTGGTCCAGCATGACTGGGTTTCCAGCTCATGGTCTCACAAGGCTGAAATCAAGGTGTCAGCCAGGGCTAGGGTCTCATCTGAAGGTTGGAGCCCTCTTCCAGGTTCACATGGTTGTTGGCAGAATTCAGTTCCTTGGGGTAGTAGGAGTCTGAGCCCTGTTTTCTTGCTTGCTGTCATCCAAGGATTGCTGTCACCTCCTGGAGGCCTCCTTCAGGTCTTTGCCACGAGGTCACCTCCATAGACAGTTCATAAATGCCTGTTTGCTTCTCCAATGCAAGCAGGAGAATCGCCATTCAAATTTCTTCTTTTAGGAATTCCCTGTTCCTTTTAAAGAACTTATCTGATATGTCTGACCCTTTCAGAATAGTTTGCCTTTTGATTAACTCAGTGTCAGCTGCTTGGGGACCTTAATTATGTCTACAAAATCCATCACCTTTGTCATGTAATGTAACCTAATCATGGCAGTGACATCCATCATATTCACAGGCCCACCCACACTCAAGAGAGATTATATGGGGTATGTACACCAGGAACAGGAATATTGGGGCCATCTCAGAGTTCTGCCTAGTATGTGATAATATCAAATCATTAACTGTGTTTAAGAAATTTTAAAAATATAATTTGCCTTTAGATTTGTGTTACCCTGAAGTTGTTTTTAGACTATGTAAAACCTTTTTGATTTAAAAAAATTTTTAGATTTAAAACATTTTTAAGTACTTTAGAATTGTCAGATTAAAATTTTTGAAAAAACTGTTTTGTTTAAGGAAGTACATGACTTTATACCACTGTAACTTCGAATGGATTGAGAGTTTGAATAGTAGTCTAATTATATCCTTGTAATAAACAAAGACACCTTTGTTTTGCAGAGTAATACAAAGGCAAGTCTGTTACTTGTTTAGTTATTTTTCATTCTAAATGCTGCTATGGCTTAGGTTTATTACATTAGATTGTGCTGATAGCATTTGAGGTATGATTTCCTGGCCATAAACAAGCTAATTTGTACCAGGATAAACAATGCTTTAGTAAATATTCTAATGAAAGTCATAGGTACAGTAAGCTTGACACTTTCTGAATGCTATATGAAAATTATTTCACAAATACCATGAATGAGGGTATAGCTTAATTTATGAATTGCTCATCTACCAAAAGACACTGCCCCCAGAAAAAAAGACTGATTTTCCTTTAAAAAATAACTGTCTACACCCAATACTTTGATAAAATCTGTTTGTTGTTTTATTTTAAAAATGTGCAAATATTGTAGCCATTGGACAAATATGAATCAGTAGAACAGGTAAGAGACAAGATTTTCTTGTCTAGCTCAAATCGTTTTGCATTGTAGCCTTGACATCAGTGTATTTCTTTATTTTCCCTTCACATCTGGCCTCCATTTTCTGAACGTTCTTATATTCCTGGTTGCTAATCATGGTTATCTAACTCCCTTCTTATCTCCAGGGATGCTCTCAAACTGGTCCAGTTGAAACAGATGGGCAAGATCACTGAATCCAGACCCACCCCAGCCCCGCCAACCATTCCCACAGCGTCTTTACCCCCACAGGCCACAGCCAGGCCATCTTATCCCCGGCCAATGATCCCTCCAGTATCAACTCCTGGACAGCCTAATGTAGCGGTAATGTCATCTGAGTAGATTTTTATTTTTCAGATTTAAGCGAGAGAGAAAATAAGAACCATTGCTCTATGTTTCATGAGTTCTTTTACCAGTCCATTATAGTAGTAGCTCAAAGTGATGAAGACAAAAATTCTCTAAATGTTTTGTTTTGCACATTTCCATAAACCAGATTTGTTTGTACAGTGCTAATAACTTCCAAATAGAATTATGATTCAATTTAAATTTGCCACAAGTTCCACAATGTCAGTGCCATGTATATGCTCTATAATCGTGATACTTTTCATATCTTTTTTTTCTTGGGTGTGATACTAATAATTGGTAGCTGATACCAGCTCCCTTTTGTGCATATGTTTTATTTTTTGACTAAGGGAGTTGATAGTCTTACTGTGAATAACTATAGAGATTGTATAGCTAATCATTCTTTACTTCTTGGATACATGTAATAGCCCTTTTTTGTTTTCAAATTACTCCATTTTGCCTCTCTGTCTCCCTTTCTTAGTACCTTTTATGTCATTTGCTTCCCATCAGAAGAAATGCAAGATAATCAGGTTTGTTATAAAGCTGAATGGGCACTGAAAAAAATAAATAAATAAACCTACACTGCTTTTTCTGATGGAGAAATATATTCCAATATAGTATTTTAAAAGAATTAAAAACAGTACAAGTTTCATGAGAAACAGATTTTTTAAATGTACATTAATGATTCGTGACTACATACACAAAAGTTTATGAGTAATCAAATCTTATTTCTTTAAAAAGTAAGTTATTCAAATTTGAAAGATAAACCTTTAAAATTCTTACAGTATGTAGACAGCATTTATTTTATTTGATCAAGTATTTTGCTAACATAAGATGTTTAATTCCCACAGAAAGCATTTATAAAAAAAGAAGTCAGCTGTACTTTTGGCTGATTTGTATTATCCTAAGTGATTGTAATCCAGTCCCAGAATGGAGTGAAGGACAAAGAAGGAATTAGACATAATTTAAGGTCCATCATATTTTTGTTAGAGGTTCAAGGAACAGAATGGAAAAGCTACAGTAAAGTTACAGGAAGATTTTATTATCCCATTCATACTTTATGAGTTTCTTGGAAATAAGATGCTCATGTGATTTTTTATTTTTAATTACAAACCAAAATAGAAATAATTTGGCAGATTATCTAGTATTTTGAATTACCTTTTTCTCATGTATGCCATTTTTACAAGTAAAAATTGCCTGTAGTTGTTGATTTATTGATTGCTTTGAGTTTTATTAAGAAGTGATGTTTGTAACAGAAGCTACTTACAGGCTTGTAGGTGATATCTCAATAAGCACACCCATGAGGGGTTAATTCATGATTTGGTACATTTCTTTTTAATCATCTTAAACATGGTAACATAGATGTTCCATTCACAACTGAAACATGAATTTTTCTGCTTTTTTCTACAGTCATATACTATAAAGTTAAAAGTCCTCAGATTTCTTATATTTCTTCTTATACTAAGAATTTTTCATAACAGTTTTACTGTATTAATTTTTATTTTCATAAGTTAGGTCATTGAGACTGGATTTCAGTTACAGTTTGTTTGCTTGTTTTTTCCAATTCTATTTATGGTTTAACAGACATGTTATTCTTTGCAGGGCACATTCACTGAAATCCCTACTAGCAATATTAGAAGAGTTATTGCCAAGAGGTTAACTGAATCTAAACGTACTGTACCTCATGCATATGCTACTACTGACTGTGACCTTGGAGCTGTTTTAAAAGTTAGGCAAAATCTGGTCAGAGGTTAGTAAAGTTGAGTTTATTTAATGTAATACACATGCTAAACTAACTATTATGAGATCTTTTATTTATGAAATGTACATTGTGTAGCTTTTTCCATCAATTTCATCATCTGGGCATATTTTAGCCCTAGAAGAGAATTGGTTCTCTTTTCCTATAATAAATTGGTTATATAGTATTGAATACGTCATACTTTTTGGTACGATATCTGAAGAAGCAGTTCTTAACATTTTAGAAAGTATAAAATCCAAAACTGATTTAAGAATGTTTTAGATTGTAAATATATCTTAGATATCACTCTTTATACATTTTAACTTTTAGTTCCTCTTCAAAATGTACTTTCATGTTATTAAATTTGTAATGTTCCTTCTCCAAATCTATTAAAACTAAGGTTGCTGAGAGACATATAAATTTTTAGAATGATCTGATGTTTTATTTTTTTCTTTCCAATGTGTATGGCTTTATTTCATTTTCTTGCCTTATTGCACAGTCTAGGACCTCTGTTACAGTGATCAGTATGTGATAAAAGCAAACATTCTTGCCTTGTTCTTGATCTTGGGGGAAGGCATTCAGTCTTTAACATTAGCTGTTGATTTTTTGGAAGATTCTCTTCTTCATGTTGAAGAAATTTGTATTCCTAATTTGCCAAGAATTTTAAGCATGAATGGATGTTAAGTTTTTTCAAATACTTTTTCTGTATCTTTTGAAGTAATCTTTTCTTTCCTTGTTAATATGATGAATTACATTGGTTGATTTCATGTTGAATCACCTTTGTTTACATGAGTGATTCCTCATTAGTGAGTGAGATTAAAATTCATTTAATCATTAAAACTTTTCTCATATATTGCTTGATCCCATTTTCTAAAATTTAGCTAAGAATCTTTACACCTGTGCACATGAGAAATACTAGTCTGTCGTTTTTCTTTTATTGAGTTTTTTTTTTACTGGGTTTGTTATCACAGAATAAGTTGGGAAATGTTTCTTACTCCTTTATTTTCTGGAAGAGTTTGAGTAGAATTGGTTTTACTTGTTTTTTAATTGTTTGGTAGAATTTACCAATGAAGCTTTTTAGGAATGCCATTTTCTTTATGGGGATTTTTAACTACAAATTCAACTTTTAAAATAGATTAAGAGTTATTATTTTTTCCTGAATGACCTTTGGTAGTTTGTGTTTTTCAAGGAATTTGTTTATGTCTTCTAAGTTATCAAATTTATTGGCATTAAGTTGATCGTATTACCTTATTATACTTTTAACATCTGTGTATACAGTTGGCCATTCATATTCACAGCTTCTGCATCTGTGAATTAAACCAACCATATTTTTTTTTAATTCCTGAAAGCTCCAAAAAGCAGAACTTGAATTTGCCATGCACTGGTAAATATTTACATAGCATTTACATCATATTAACTATTACTAGTATTCTAGAGATTTAAAGTTTACGGGAGGATGCATGTAGGTTATATGCAAATACTACACCATTTCATGCAAGGGACTTGAACATTCTCGGATTTTGGTATCCAAGGCATGTCCTGAAACCAGTTCCCCTAGGATACGGAGGGATGACTGTAAAGGAGATGAGATTACCATTTTTTATATTAGTAATTTGTCTTCTAACTTTCTTGGTCAGTCTGGCTAGAGGTTTATCAATTTTATTGATCTCTTTAAAGAATCAGTTATTTGATTTTACTAACTTTTTCTATTTCTATAATTTTGTTTTTATTGATTTTTACTCTCATCTTTATTATTTCATTTTTTCTATTTGCTTTGGGTTTAATTTGCCCTTTTTTCCCCTAGTTTCTTAAGGTGAAAATCGATGTCAATATAATATAATAAACTTTATTTCTAACGTAAGCATATGATACTTTTAAGTTCCCTTTAAGCAGTGCTTCAGCTGTATCCCATAAATTTTGGCATGTTTTATTTTCCTTCCTACTCAGTTCAAGATGTTTTCGAATTTCCCTTGTGATTTCTTTTTTGATTAATCAGTTATTTAGAAGTATAAGTTTAATTTCCAAATATTTAGGGACTTTTCAGTTTTCTTTCTTTTATGATTTCTAGTTTAACTCCACTGTGTTTAGAGGAGACACTTTGTATGATTTAAATCTTTTTAAGTTTGTTGAGATTTATTTTATAGTCATAATGTTACCTGGTCCAAGCTCATACTGCTCACTGCACAACAGGCCAATAAATTGAGAGACGAGATGTTAGGGCAAGTAATAGCACTTTATTCAGAAAGTCAGCAGACCAAGAAGATGGCAGACTGTGTCCCAAAGAACCATCTTACCCGAGTTAGAATTCAGGCTTCTTTTATACTAAAAGGGTAGGGGATGTGACTGGTTGTTGCAGTCTTTTTGGTGCTGGAATCCTTTGTTCTACAGTGCCAGGGTGGGTCTGGTCACAATGTTCCTGTAAACCTCCAACAAGGCAATTGCTTTCTGCTCTGCAACTTTTTATCTCTATGTGAATGGAAAAGTGTTACACCTTTAAAGTTCAAGCCTCTGCCTGCAGAGCATTGAGAAAGGGCTATTATGTATATTTCAGGCTATAGGCAATATTCTTTTACAAAGATGCAGAGCCAGCACAACTAAGCACAGGCAATGGAGCACAAAGGTTAGTGTCCTTGAAAAGAATGTGTGTCCTACTTTTGAGGAGTGTTTTATGAATGTTGGTTAGGTGAAGTTGGTTGATACTATTGTTCTTACCTTCTGTAAACTTACTGATTTCCTATCTCTTTGTTTTATTAATTCTTGAAAGACAAGCGTTAAAATCCTTAATTATAATTGTAAATTTCTCTGTTTCTCCTCTTAGTTTTTATCAGTTTTTGCTTCATGTATTTTGAAGGTCTGTTATTAAGCATATACACATTTAGGATTTTTATGTTTTCTTGGTGAATAGACCCATCATGTTATGTCCTGTCTGTTCCTGGTATAATATTCCTTATCCTCAAACCTCCTTTGCCTGATATTTGTATAGGCATTCCAGATTTCTCTGGTTAGTGTTTTTATATTATGTCTTTTTAGATCTTTTTACTCTGAATGTATGTGTATCTTTATGCCTCACAGATATCATGAGTTCAGTTCCAGACCACCACAATAAAGCAAGTCACACTTTTTGGGGGGGGGGGTTTTCCCGTGCATATAAAAGTAATGTTACACTATACTATAGTCTGTTAAGTGTGCTGTAGCATTATGTCTAACAATACTTTATTGCTAAAAATGCTAACCACCATCTGAGCCTTCAGCTGGTGGAGGGTCTTGCCTTGATGTTGAGTGCTGTGGACTGATCAGGGTGGGAGTTGCTGAAGGGTGGGGTGCTTGTGGGCATTTTTAAAAGAATAAGACAGCAGTGAAGTTTGCTACATTGATTGACTGACTCTCCTCTCACAAACGACTCTATGTAGCAGCGATGCTGTTTGATAGCATTTTGTCCACAGTGGAGCTTCTTTCAAAAGCGGAGTCAATCTTCTCAAACCCTGCTGCTGCTTATCAACTAAGTTTATGTAATATTCTGAATCCTTTGTTGTCATTTCTACAGTCTTCACAGCATCTTCACCAGTAGATTCCATCTCAAGAAACCACTTTCCTTCCTTATCAGTAAGAAGCAACTCCTCATCTGTTCAAGTTTTATCATGAGATTACAGCAATTCAATCATATCTTCAGGTTCTACTTCTAATTCTAGTTTTCTTGCTGTTTCTTCCACATCTGCAGTTATTTCCTCCACTGAAGTCTTGAACCCCTCAAAGTCATTCATGAGGATTGGAATCAACTTCCAAACTCCTGCTAATGTTGATATTTTGACCTCTTTCCATGAATTACAAATGTTCTTAATGGCAGCTAGAATAGTGAATCCTTTCCAAAGTTTTTCAACCTACTTTGCCCAAGTCCATCAGAGGAATCACTATATATGGCAGCTATAGCCTTATGAAATGTATTTCTTACAAGGACTTGAAAGTCGAAATTATGTTTGATCCACGGGCTGCATAATGGATTGTTAGCAGGCATGAAAACAACATTAATCTTGTTGTACATCTCTGTCAGAGCTCTTGGGTGATGTGGTGCATTGTCAGCAAGCAATCATATTTTAAGATGAATCTTTTTTTCTGAGCAGTAGGTCTCCACAGGGAGCTTAAAATATTCAGTAAACTGTTTTGTAAACAGTATGTAAACTGTATGCTGTTATACAGGCTTTTTTGTTCCATTTATATATAGAGCACAGACAGAGTAGATTTAGCATAATTCTTAAGGGCCCTAGGATTTTCGGAATGGTAAATGAGCCCCTGGCTTCAACTTAAAGTCACCAGCTGCCTAACCGGAGAGTCAGCCTATCCTTTGAAGTTTTGAGGCCAGCACTGACTTTCTCTAGCTATGAAGTCCTAGATGACATCTTTCAATAGAAGGCTGTTTCATCTACATTGAAAATCTGTGGTTTAATGTAGCCATCTTCCTTAATGTTCTTAGCTAGATCCTCTGGATAACTTGCTACAGCTTCTACATCAGCACTTACTGCTTCACCCTGCACTTTTATGTTATAGAGATGGCTCTTTCCTTAAACCTCATGAACCAACCTCTGCTGGCTTCAAACTTTCTTCTGCAGCTTCCTCACCTCTCTCAGCCTTCACAGAATTGAAGAGTTAGGGCCTCGCTCTGGATCGGGCTTTGGCTTAAGGGAATGTTGTGGCTGGTTTGATCTTCTATCCAGACTACTCAGACTTTCTTCCTATCAGCAGTAGGGCTGTTTTGCTTTGTTATCATTCATGTGTTCTCTGGAGCAGCACTTTTAATTTCCTTCAAGAACTTTTCCTTTGCATTCATTTGCAACTTGGCTAATTGTTCAGCACTAGAGGCCTAGCTTTCGGCCTACCTTGTCTTTCAACATGCCTTCCTCACGAAGCTTGATCACTTTTTGCTCTTGATTTAAAGTGAGAGATGTGTGACTCTTCCTTTCACTTGAACACTTAGAGGCCATTGTATGGTTATTAATTGGCCTAATTTCAACCTTGTTGAATCTCAGGGAATAAAGAGACCTGAGGAAAGGGAGAGAGACAGGGGAACAGCCAGTCAGTGGAGAAGTCAGAACACACGCAAATATTTATCAATTAAGTTCACCTTCTATGTGTGTGGTTCGTGGCACCCCAAAACAATTACAATAGTAACATCAAAGATCACTGATCTCAGATCACCATAACAAATATAGTAATAATGAAAAAGTTTGAAATATTGAGAGGATCACCAAAATATGACACAGAGACATGAAGCGAGCAAATGCTGTTGGGAAAATGGCACCAGTAGACTTCCTTGAAGCAGCGTTGCCACAAACCTTCAATCTGTTAAAAAAAACAAAAACAAAAAAACCCCATCACAATATCTGCAAAGGGCAGTAAAGCAAAGCACGATAAAATGAGGTATGCCTGTATTTAGATGGTTCCTTGCAGACAGCATATAATTGGTTCTCACTTTTTTAATCCAATCCTGTGGTTTCTTTTTATTAAGATTTAAACTATTCACATTTAATGATTTGTTCTTTGTTTTTCCTTTGTAAAATTTTCTTTTGTACCATTTATTGTCCTTTGTTTTTGTCCCATCATTCTTCCTGTTTTTCCTGTTTCTTATCTCATTTTGGATTATTTATGATTCCATTTTATTTCTTTTTACTCTCTCTCCTCTCTCATTATTTATTTATTCATGTTTGTTTATTTTTGTGGTTCCTTTAGGGTTTACAGTATAATTCTTTATCACATCTACCTTCATATTTTTATTGCACCACCTCATGTATAATGTAAGCACCTTACAGTATGCCTGTATTCCCTCCCTCATCCTTTATGCTGTTATTCTTATGCTTTACTTCTACATATGATGTCAGCAGAATATATGTATAATTTTTTTTTACTTTAGCAAATCAACTATATTTTAAAGTTTTAAAAATGAGGGGAAAAATGTCTTTTTATACTTGTATGTATTTTTACCAGTTTCATCATTCTTCATTTCTTTGTACAGAACCAGAGTGCTAGCTATCTGCTATCATACTTCTGCCTGAAGAACTTTCTTAATGTTTCTTGTGGTACAGGTTGGCTGGCAAAAAATTCTTTCAGTTTTTGTCTGGAAAAGTCTATTTCTCCTTCATTTTCTTCCATCCCTTGAATTATGAATTCTGGTGAAATATACATAACATAAAATTTACCATCTTAACCATTTTTACATATACAGTTCTGTGGTATTAAGTACATTCATATTGTTGTGCAGCCATTGCCACCATGCATATTCACAAAACTCTTCATTGTGTAAAACTGAAGCACTATACCTGTTAAACAGTAACTCCCTGTTCCCCTTTCCCCTCAGCCTCGAGCAGCCACTATTGTACTCTCTGTGTGAATTTGACCACTCTGTATCTCATTTGAGTGGACTCATACAGTACTTGTCCTTTTGTGACAGGCTTATTTCACGTAGCATATTGTTCTCAAGGTTCATTCACAATGAGCATATGTTAGAATTTTCATCCATTTTAAGACTGAATGATATTCCATTTTATGTATATTCCACATTCTATGTATTCATTTATCTGTCAATGGACAGTTGGTTGCTTCCATCTTTTGATTTTTATGAATATGCTTCTGTGAACATGGATGTACAAATATCTCTTTGCATCTCTACTTTCAGATCTTGTGGTTGTATCCCCAGAAGTGTTACTGCTGAATCATATGGTAATTCTAACTCTAACTTTTTGAGGAACTCACATACTGTTTTCTGTTGTGGCTGCATCATTTTACATTCTTATCATCAATGCAAATCAGGGTCCCAGTTGCTCTGTATCCTCACTAACACTTGTTATTTCTGTGATTTTGATAGTAGTCATTCTAATGGGTGTGTCTCCTTCATTTTTGAAAGATACTTTTGCTAGGTATAAAATTTTGAGTAAATAAGTTTTTTCCCCCCAGTATTTTTACTTAAAGATACCATTCCATTATCTTCTGACTTGCAGAATATCTGCTGCCATTCTTAATCTGTGTTTCCCTGTATATAATGTTTTCTTTCTCTCTGGTTGCCTTCAAGATTTTCTCCAATAGCAGCTTGACTATTATATGCCTAACATTTTTTGTTTTTTGTTTGTTCCCTATTGCATTTATCCTGTCTGGGTTTCTCTCAGCTTCTTGGATTTGTGGTTTGTTGTCTTTCATTAATTTTGGAAAACTCCCAGATACAGTTATTTTTAACTATATCTTCTGCTTCATGTGTTTTCTCCTTGGAACTCTAATTATAAATGTTAGACATAATTGTAACGCTTAGATGTAACCTCAGCTCCCTAATAAGCTCAAGAAAGTTATGATTTTGTAGTTTATGTTGCTTTTCCTCCCACCCTATTTGGATGGGCACAACTTTCTCTTGTGGCTTTCTGCATCCTAAGTGAAAGCAGAACTGAAAAATCAGTATAGGTACAGGCTTTCAAACCTGACAGATTTTAATAGTCCAAGGAACTAAGTGGAAAGCTGTTTTAGACAGAGTGATCAATGTTCAAAAAGTTAACCCTGAAAGCTCCCCTTACAGGTTTCAAATCATACTTGCTAGTTATGATATAGAGGTTATTGTGGGAATAATTTTCCTGATTCCTTCCTCTCATGAGGCAGGAAACAGTACTATTTCATTGGAGGTATGGATTAGTGTAGTATCTTTGCATGGACCAGGTTTGGTATGTCCTTTCAATTAGGGATTTTTTGATGAGTCTTCAAAGGGCCCACATTAAAGGTTATAGTATATAACGTTCTATAAGTATGTTCCACACTTTGTTTTGTAACAGTATGCAAAGGAGAATATTTGATATTCCCTCACAATGTATTTCCTACTTTCTTCTTAATAAATGTTACCAATGGTCTTTCTGTATGTTTGAAAATGTCCACAAAAAAAAAAGCAAAAAAAACTTTTCTGTAAGTTTTAAATTTTATTTTAAAATAAAGGAACTTGAAAAAAATATCCTTTGCACATATTAGATTTGAGATGCCTGTCAGACACGTAAGTAGAAAATGTCATGTGAGAAAGAGGGTGTATGAGTCTGAAGCTCCAGATACACCAGGATTCAAGGTAGAATTTGGAGGAATCATTATCATATAAATGGTATCAAACTGAAAGTTCTCACCTGGCGAGATGTCAACATGGAGAGAAAGGGACTGAAAGTAAGTAAGCAGAGAGTGGAATAAAACCAGGAGAGTCTGTGACACAGAAATCAGAAAGAGAACATGTTTCAAGATGAAGAAAGTGGTCAAATGTAGGAGTATGATGAGGGCAGGGAATTTTAAGTGAGGCCTATGGACTTGGGCAGTAGATTTGGAAACCATCAGCTGGTAAATGGTTTGGGAAGTCTTCACTGTGGACACCTATGGATAGTAGGTAAAGGGAGAAGGAGGCAGAGGGAGGCATGAGAGGTAAGCAGAGTGTGTTCATAAAATATTCTGTCTGCATATTTGAATTTATGCAGACCAAATTTTCTGTATGTGGGTATCATTAAGTCTCTAAGCACTGGAAATCCGTTTGTTTTTCTGCTCCCAGAGGAGTTTTAAACAAACAAAAATGCTTGTGTTTCAGGAAATCTGAATTGTAAGAGCTGTGTATTAGAAGAGCAGCTGACAGTTACCATGACAGTTTGACAGTATTTAGGTTTATGGTAATACATCTAATCCCTTTCTGAAATCTTAGCATGCCTTTGGAATGAGATATCATTCATGTAAAATTCCATCATAGTAGAGGAACAGGATTTGTGTATCCTACCACATACCATCAACTGACTAGATACCATCTTAAAGTCTTTTTATAGAAGCCGTTGCAATAAAGAATCACATGTAGTTTACATTTTCAACACTTTCATACGCACTGGGAAAAGCAGAGGTATAAACCAAATGCTTCATTAAGATCAGCTCTTTGGGAAGGGAGGGGACCCCAACTTTATCTTAAAACATTATACTGGAAGGAAATTGATTTAAATGGATTCACCATAAAACTAGACAGAGAACCTCATTTTATTCATTGCATTAAGACCCACGCCAGCATTGCTTCATCTTTGGCATTTGCTATATCCTGTTTTGTTAAGTTAAAAAGCAGCTCTTATTTAATGCAGTGATCTTAAATTTTTTCATTGTACACTTTGTTAGTAAAAAGAAATTTCTGAACATCCCTGCTCTGAACGCTATTTAAAATTTGTTTCTTTAAAGTGACTACAGCTACCACTGTTCTAATATAATCCATGTATTTTAAAGAATACACAGAATACGGACATTTGAAAAGGATGTGGGAAAAAAATGAATCATCTTGTAAACTTCCTGACTATATATGCCATGGACAGACCATTTGTCTTTTTCAAGACATGGGACTTGGATCTTTTCTCTCTGATTATGGTTGTCATGTGTCTTTTAAGTTCTTGTGTATGCTATCTGAGCAGTTTAAAAGAACTGTAAATCAGGATCAGGAGAAAACTTTTATATTCATGGTTAATATTAATTCAGGACCTCATATAATGCAAGTTTTTCTACTCAGAGGAACCATGACTAAGCGAACAAAACCTGTAATATTTTTTATCATTGTTTGTCAGTGCAGTCCATAATTTAAAAGTTTGAAATCATAATGGTTAATTTAAAAGTTTTATTATGAACATTAATTTTAATACACTTGTTTTTCTTTCAGATGACATCAAAGTATCAGTAAACGATTTTATCATCAAGGCAGCAGCTGTTACCCTTAAAGTAAGTAGCAAACCCCAAATAATTTTGGCTTCCAAAGTAGTCTCACATCTTCGGATTTTAGATAATAAATAGAACTCTTATTTTTAAGTGACAAAAATTTTACAATTTTAATGTTAAAAATATTCTGTTATTTAATCTCACTCAGTTTTGCAGATGGAGAAACTGAGAATCACAAAGGCTTACAACTAATTACAGCAGAATAAAGACCATTTATTCCACAAATACTAATTGATCCCCTAGCATGTGCTAAATACTAGAGATATAATAATGAGCAAAAGCCTACATATTTTCTGCTCTCATGGGGCTTATATTCTAGTTGGGAGAGGCAAACAAATATATATGTCAGATAGTGAAAGTGCTGAGGAGGAAAAGAAAGCAGGTTAAGGGAACAGAAGAACTAGAGGTGTTATTTTCAAAAGTTAGCCAAGGAAGGCTTCTCTGGCAGGATGATAATTGAGACAAGTCCTGTGGAAAGAGAGGGAGAAAACCATGTAGAGATGTGGTAGAAGATGCTCCAGGCAGAGGGAACAGCAAGCACAGAGGCTGTGAGGAGTGGATCGTGTCACCCAGAGACATGGTGCTGGGGATGAAGTGTGCCTGGAGTGGAATTAGTGAGACTAGGAGGGTAAGAGATGAGATTAAACATAAAAGAAGAGGGAGAGGGGCTAAGGGGGTCCCGAAGTACACGAGGCCTTGGTGACCATGGGAAGGAGGAGGAATTTTATGACAAATGAGAAGGAAGTCTTTGGAGGGTTTTGAGCGAAGGATTAACATGATCTGACTTAAAACTTTAAAAAGAAAAAGGAGAGCCTGCTGCGGCGGTTGTGTGGAACACAGCTTGCGGAGAGGCAAGGGTGGAAGTGGTTACGTTTCAAAGGCAGAACCACCAGGGTTTGCTGGTGGATTGGATGTGGAATGTGAGAGAAAGAAGGACAAGGGTTTTGGTCCAAGCAGTGGAAGGAATGGAATTTCCCATGTGCTAAGACTGGGAGAGGAGCAGGTTTGAGGCAGGGAATCTAGACTTCAGTTTTGGACAAATTAAGTTCAGGAAACCTCATAGTGTCCCAGTGGGGTGGCAGGAAGGCAGGTGAACGTCAGAGCCTGCAGTTCAGCGAGGTGTCCGACTGGAGATGTAAATCCAAAGCCCAGGCTTCCTGAATCCCTGCTCAGCACCATTTGCTGTCATGCCTTCTTTCTATAACTACGCTATTTTCTGCATCACTGCTTACTAAATGCTGTATTTAAAGTATTTTTATAAGGAGTTTATTTTTAGTTCTTGGAGAGTACAACTATAGAGAATTTTAAAGGCATGCCTTTTCAGTCGTTTGGTATCTCAGTGTTCGTATGTTTTTTCTCTTTGGACCAAATAATATTTTGATTTATATTAACAATCTTCTAATTATGAATCATTCTTGCCTTCTTCAAGTGAGTCTCTAGTGGTCCATTAACTATTTGTTAAGATTTCATTTTATAATTTTGTATCAGAAACCATAAGTAATTGTAATTTAAATTGTGTGCTTGCTTTTTCAGACTTTTCTTTTTTATAAATCATTTGCTTCATAAAATGAATTTGGTTGTGTTTTTCCCTTTCCTTTCTCTGTGCTTGTTTCAGTATTACAAAGATTTGTATTTCTTGAAGTTTTATAGAATTCACCAGTAAAACTATCGGAGCCTAGTGCTATTTTAAGGAAGGGGCCTTGGCAGCTTTCCCATTTTTTTCCCCTATAATTATCAAGCTGTTTGGTTTTCAGCTTTTTCTTGAATCAATTTTAGAAATTTACATATTCCCAGGAAATCATTCATCTCACCTGGATTTCCAAACTTATTAGCCTAGAGTTATTTGAATTTGTTTCTTATAATTATTTTAATGTCCTCAATGCCTGGGTTTATTCTGAACTGTCTCACTTTTATTATTGCATATTTGCTTTATCACTCCTTTTACATTGTTTCATTATGTGTTCCCTCCTTCTTTTCCCTAGGTTTATTTTGGTTAGAAATATCTTGTTAGAAAACTTGAATGTGTAATTCATTATAATTATTTTTTATTAATAAGAAAGTTTAAGATGAATTTTCCTTTGAATACAACCTAGGCTTTATCCTAGAGGTTTTTGTTACATAACTTTCTAATTAAATTTATTTGCCAGACGTTCTTCATTTGTGAGGGTTTGTTTGTTTTGTTTTGTTTTCTTCTTTTACTTCATTGTCCATGAAGAATTTAAAATCTTCTGGGAGATTGGGACTTTATTATTTTGACACAGTGGCATTGTTGAATGAAAGAGTTGAGCCTTGAAAGAAGAAGTGAAAATTGCAGTTGAACAATGGTGAAATAGAAATGAGTGTAGCATAAGAATGAGAAGGCTGAGTAAAGTGGAAATTCATCTTAGGGGAGTGGTCAGGAGTAAAATTAGATTGGATGGAATCAAATTGTGGATTGCCATGCTTAAATGACATGCTGGGAGGCTTGGGTCTCACTCTGCAGAAAGCAATGAATTTTTGAGAAGAGAAATTAGTTTTTGATATCTGTTTTTCAGCATCATTTTCTCCAGTGATGTCTGGCAACATTATCAATACATACTGTTTCCAGGCATTTAGTCATCTCCCGGTTTTTTTCATCCTCAGTGTAGTTGTATGTATATTAAATATATACATGCTCATATATAGTATATAGCATATGTTTATGAAGCCTAGGAAATCTCTCTTAAATAGGGAAGTCATTTATTAAGGGCCTGCTAATATTTCCCAGGGCTGCACTAGAAAGTCAGGCTTCCTCATGCCATAGAAGTAATGTGGTTGGATGTCACTACCCCTCTGCCCTCCCCTCTTCTCCTCAAGATCATGTCGGTCATCATATGAGACAGGAAGGTTAACAAACGTTAAATACTTCCTAGCAATTAGGTTTAACAAAGGAAGCCCTTTTCTTAACCATGATATAAAGAGATCAAAACATGTGTACATCATCAGAATTTCCTCAGGCTTGCTTCAAAAAGGATGGTATGTTTAATTATTCTTCCCAAACATAAAAGATATTTAATATAGAGGTCCAAACCACTTTTTTCAAATCGAAGTTTTATTTATTTCCTTCAGTCTAGCTGTATTCCCTTTCAAAACTACATCATAATGTTAGTTATTTTTCCATAACAACCTTGGTCTAAAGCCACTTCTTTAGCAACATTTTTCTCTACTTTTGCTTTCTAGCAAATGCCGAGTGTTAATGTAAGCTGGGATGGAGAGAGCCCAAAGCAACTGCCCTTTATTGACATTTCAGTGGCTGTGGCAACAGATAAAGGGTTAATTACACCAGTCATCAAAGATGCTGCTGCTAAGGGTCTGCCAGAGATTGCTGACTCTGTGAAGGTAGGTTAGCATAATCTGCCACGCTGTGAGATACGTGTGTGTGCATGCACGTAATGTATATTTTTGGTATTTCCAAGTGCTTATCAATTACGTATATAGACTTTTAAGCTTTTATACAGGTACAACCCATTTTAAGAACATTTAACATTTAAAAATTCAGAAATAACATGTGTACAAGTTAAGGCCAGCTGTGTTCAAGTTGGCTGCTTTGTTTCCCAAAGTCTATAATGCAACTCTAGAGATGGTATTTTAGATAAATTTTAAAATTAAAGCTGAAACTATATTTCTATCAAAGTGGTAATGGACAGACCTCACTTTTCACAGCATTTTATTCTTAAAAGTTTATTCATTTCCTCTCTACAGTCGAGACCACTAGAAGTACTTGGTATTCCAGAAGCGAAAACACTTTCCTTTTCCTGGGGTCCTATATGGAAGAGTCAGCTCTCACCAAAAACATCACATTGAATAGGCGGAACGCAGGCAGTAGGCCAGCTTCAACAGTTTTAAGAGGCAGAGGCAAAGTTTAGCTCCTTAGTACCCAGTAAATTTGTTGAATAAATTAGTAAGGCATGTGATATATTTTAGAAGTATTTGCTGGTCAGCTTGTATTATGTCTTGTCAACTGGATGGTTCAGGAAACATGAGCTTTGATTTTTACATTCACACTCCCGGGAAATACCAGTGAGAATTAGTTACTTTCAAAACCAATGATCCTCATCAGAATCTATTCTTATTCCACACTCTTAGGAATTCGTTGACAGGAATATCCTGCTGATGTTTTGGGTCTATAGAGATTTTCTTAAAGTGTATTTATTACGTGTGCTTATCATCTTTTTTTTTTTTTTAATGAATATGTTTTTTATTTGTTGTAGCCTGGTAACTCATCAGGATTTGTTATGATCATCTGCCTTTAGAGAAATGCCTTTTAAAGTTCATGTGATACGTGCTTGTTCAGATCATGTGAAGTTATTATATTGCTTAAGGCAGGAGAAATGCATTTGTAGATTGTCCTCTCTACTTCTAATATTCCAAGGACTATACAAGTCTAAATTCATCTCTTTTATTTTTTTCATTCTGGATCTAAATAGTTTTGTAAGTAACTATATCCAAATAATATAAATCTGTAATTGATTCATTTGGCAGTAAGTCACAGTGATATGTTGAGATCGTTTTTTTTGATTTTTAAAGAATGTTTTATTTTTCAAAAATTAAATCATCTATGGTTCAAAATTAAGTAGTTTTCAGTGGGGATTGTAATTGTACCTTTTGTTAGCTATACAATGTAGAATATTAAGTAAACCCCAGATTTATATCATCTACCCAATGACAGTAGCTTATCTCTATTGTCCCCCTCATAAAGTAATTCTTCATTAATTTTTCGTATGTAAAGACTCAGTCGCTGTCCCCTTGCTTTTGAAGCATTGAAAAATAAAAATTAAGATGTGTGGTTAATTCCAAGTAGAGGGAAATTCAACTACTTTTCCTCATATAGCTCTCAGAGTGTTATCTGTCTTTCCCTCTGTAAGGTTTGAGACATCAGTTTTGTCAAGGGTGTAGTGAAATTACTACATTTTTACATTCCTTGTAGCAGGGTAGACTAGCTCACAGGAAATGTTTTAGCTATAGGATCAAGAACCAAAAAAAAAAGTTCATTTTCTAGGGCTTTGTAATTCCATTTCTGAGAACTTATATGAAGGAATTCAAAAGAAACAAATGAACCAAATTACAGCACTAGGAAAATGACTAAATTGTGGCAGGTGCAGTATTTAGAATGTTAAACAGACATTTAAAAATCAGTTGCAAAGACTAACAATACAGAAGATGCATATAATACTGAAAAGTAACTATAAAATTCTCTGTTTTTTTAACAACTGTTTGAAGTTATATATATGTTATGGGTGAAAAAGAAGCAAACACTGAAATGAAAATCGATGCGTTGGTTGTGAGATTGTTGCCGTTGAATAATTTATTTAAAAGCTACTAGAGTAACAAGAAAGGCTCTTCTAATACTTTGTCTTACAAGAAAAAATTTTATAGGCAAAATGGAAAATTTCACTGTATATATAAAAACCACTGAAACATTCTGCACAGTGTACAAGGTAATTCCAATATTTGAAGAATTTTTAAAGGGAAATGATTTTTCTAGAGTTCTGATTCACATGTGTATAGCTTCTTGGATTATCTGTGCTCTAACTTACTCATTTTTTTAAGTGTGTTAGAGAAAATTTTATATATATAATTAAAAAAATAATATATATATATATATATATATATACACACACGTATGTATATATAGTCTCTTATAAAGTCAGGTCAAGGCATATCAAAGATGAGAGTGTACCCTATAAACATATTTTTAAGTGACAAAATCAGCCATATAATGTAGTGTTGGTTGTCATGCTCTGTTTGTATTTTTCTCAGGCTCTGTCAAAGAAAGCTAGAGATGGAAAATTGTTACCTGAAGAATACCAAGGAGGATCTTTTAGGTAAAATTTAAACTTAATTATTTGTAGCATCAGACATAAGACTTATGAAGTCCTTGTTAACCTGTTTTCATTTATTTTCTGAAGCATTTCTTTAAAAATTTAAGCTAAATATCATACTTTATTTAGACAAGAGAATATGTGAAAATGTTCTTCAGACAGTTAGTCTTTGATATGAATCAAAGCTAGTAGGAAGCCATTAGGGTTAGCTAGTTAACCCATTTAGATGTTCATAGAATGACATTCAGGGTCTGACATACAATAGATTTATAAACGTCAACTATTTTTTTTCTACTTGTGATTTATTTTAAGGTCCTTTGGGGTAAAATATTAACACATAGACTCCTGAGTTATTATCAGCTCTATTTTTGTTTATAACTTACAGTACAGTACACGGAGTGTAGCTGCAATGTTTTATAAAGTGAAGAAAGCTGTGTAACCAACCAAAGCAGAATAATAAACATTATCTGCATCCCATAAGCCTCCCTTTACCCTTCCTAATTCTCACCCCCTTGAGGGTAACCATGATTCTGAAAATTATCACCGAAGTTCTTGTTTTGCCAACTTTGATCTTTACATAAATACATATTTTTCAGTGTCTGACTTCTTTCACTCAACATTAATGTCTGTGAGGTGAACCACGCATGTAGTTGTGTGAAGCAGTCATTTATTTATTATTGCGTTATAGTATTCTGTAGTATGCTGTATAAATATGCTAGTGTCCATTTCACTGTTGGGCATTTGTGTTGTTTACAGTTTGGTGCTCGTGAACATTTTTGTTAGTGTCTTATGGTGACTATATGTACATATTTTTGTTGTATAGACCTGAAAGTAGAATTGCTGGGTTTATAGCTTTGGTAGATCCTGCCAGATAGTTTTCCAAAATGGTTCTACCGTTTTTTTCTTCCATCAACAGTGTATGAAGAATTCCCGTTGCTTCATATTCTTGTTAACTCTTAATATTATTAGGTTTTAAATTTTAATGAATCTTGGTGTGTGTAGTGGTACTCTTTGTGGTCAGAGAAATGCAAATTAACGATGTTGAATACTGTTTTCATTTATCTGTCAGCCATTTGGGTATCTGGTAACTCATCGGATAAAATACCTGTTGAAGTCTTGTGTCTATTTTTAAAAATGTTTTATAGTAGTTCCTTTTTCCTGATACACAGACTTTTATAGGATATATATTATTTGAAATACCTTTCCTACTTTGTACCTTGCCTTTGAAACTTTCTTGATGGTGTTTTTTAATGAACAGAAGTTCTGAATTTTAATAAAATCCTATTTATCAGTATTTTTCTTTATAGTTAGTACTCCTTGTTTTCTGCTAGGAATTATTGTCTATCCCAGAGTCATGAAGTTATTCTTCTGTGTTATCTTCAGAAGCTTTGTAACTTCTCACATGTAGGTTGCAATTCATCTGAAATTAGATTTTTGTCTTTGATATGGAAGTAAAGGTCACGATGCTCTTTTTTTCCCCTTTGTGGATAATTAATGGACTAAGCCTCAATTATTGAAAAGATTACTACTTCTCTGTAGCATTGAGAAGGTAACCAAGTGTGTTTGGTCCTTTTCTGTATTCTCTCTCCTTTTCAATTGACCTGTTTGTCCTTCCCTTGCTTAATACAAGCAAACTATAACTTGATATATGATAATGAAAGTTTTCCAAATTTGTTCACCATCAAGATTGTCTTTCCTGGCTTTGTACTTCCAAATAAATTTTAGAATCAACTTGTCATTTTTCATACACACACACACACACACACACACACACACACTAATCTTGCTCAGATTTTTATTGGGATTGCATTGAATTGTTTGATCAATTTAAGTTTAAGGAGAATTGACATCCTTATAGCGTTGAGTCTTCCAGTGAATGAGCGTGGTATAAACCATTGTTTACTTGTTCTTTGATTTCTTTCAGTTGTGTTTTATAATTTTTTGTTTAGAGGTCTTATATATGTTTCATTAGATTTAGTCCTAGATATTTTGTATACTATTGTAAATGGTATTATTTTCTAATGAAAGCAACTTGTATATAGATATAAATTTTTATATTGACTTATTATCTAGTGACTACACTAAATTCATTTATTAATCTTACTAGTTTATCTATAGAGGCTTAGATTTTCTTTGTACACAATCAGTTCATCTGTGAATAATAAAGTTTAATTTCTTTTTTCTAGTCTTCATACCTTCTATTTCTTTTCCTTGCCATATTCCTCTGCCTAGGACTTCGAGTTCAATGCTGAATAAATGTTTATATTAGATACAATATTTGTGTGTTGATACTTGTTTTTTTGATCCTACTGTAAATGGTATTCTTTGGTCTTTGAGTAACTTGGAATAAGGTTCTGTGGCACAGTTTTTTAATAAAGTAAAAATATATGGCTCAGGGAAAGGGTTCTTTGATTAAGGACATGCCATCTTCAGAGCTTTTTGTTTTCCCCTAGTATTTCCAATTTGGGGATGTTTGGCATCGATGAATTTACTGCAGTGATCAACCCTCCTCAGGCCTGCATTTTGGCTGTTGGGAGATTCCGACCTGTGCTGAAGCTCACTCAGGATGAAGAGGGTAATGCCAAACTGCAGCAACACCAGCTCATAACGGTCACAATGTCCAGTGACAGCCGAGTGGTAGATGATGAACTGGCTACCAGGTTTCTGGAAAGTTTTAAAGCAAACCTGGAGAATCCTATCCGACTTGCCTAATCCTCAAAGATGAGAAGTTGGTCTTTGGCTTAGTTAATTGTATCATTGTTACTGAGAAACATACACTATAGGAAAACAATTAGGTATTTAAGTGTAAAGTGAATGAAATGTTTATTTAGGGTGAAAGAGTTTGACCTGAGTTGTCTTCATTTTCATTTTGGGTTCAGAGTTATATAAATAAATAACAAACTGTAACTAATGGAAGGAAGAGAACATTTGGTTAGTCAGATGCATTTTTAATTTAACCACTGGTGCTGTACAAAAGGGATGTTCAGCTAGATGTAAATTAAATTAGATATTTGGCTCATTGGAGCATTTTAGAATATTTGAGGATGTATGATAAGTTGTAAAAGCAAAAAATTTTAGAACTCTACCTTAATTGTGTTGAAATTAGAAGTGGTCTTCAAAGAGATGCCCATTAATGTAGCAGTGGGACGTCACTTTTATAAGCACTGCTCTAGATATACTTGAACAATTTAGTATGTACAGAAGTTTATTCTGGATACTAGCAGATAAATAAGAATCACTCTGTATTAGGGGTTGTGGCAACATTATTGAATTTTTTATGTATATAAAGCCATATGTTTTAGAGTGGTTTCTATCAGTCTTATTTTACACTTCTGTGACACTGTGAACTACAGAAGAAGAATTAAAAAGAATCAAAGGTGAAGAAAGAGACCAAAATATTTTGTTTGCTTTGATAATAAACTACAGTGAAAACATCTAAACCTTCAGAAATAAACTGTTCACCTTCATACTGAGTTGGGATATATTAAAGTAAGTTATGCTATTTCCTACCTAACATTTTAAGTTAGTGTTGATTTAAACACATGTTGTTACTTAGTGCATTTTAATCAAGTTTATACTGTGCAATAAAATATGAGAAAATATAAAAATTTCTATTGTATTTTAAATGTCATGACACAGAAGTTTAGTACCTGGATGTATATTAGTAATTTCCCTGGAATAGCTTAAAAGGGATTCTACAGGAGGAGAGAAAGAATTTAAAATCACAGTTAACCCTTGTGAGGGTGAGGGGAGCTGATCCCAAGCAGTTGAAAATCTGCGTTTAAGTTTACAGTTTGTTCTCATATCCATGGTTCTGCATCTGGGGATTCAATCAACTGGGGATCAGGTAGTACTATACTAGGTATTTACTGAAAAAACTCCACGTGTAAGTGGACATGCACAGTTCAAACTCGTTGTTCAAGGGTCAACTGTAATATGACATTAGGAAAAAATGGATGTGAAATGTAAAACTTCAGAAAGAATAGAAGGCCTGTGAAGCAGGTGAGAACTATCCTTTTTATTCCATTGATAATATGAAAATTTGACTAATTGTTGTAAAGGTTAGAAGAGCTTATTTCTCTCTTTTAACAACTCTGCTATGACTGACAAGCTAACTGTAACTGGAATTGGATGGTGATTTAATTAACTAGTCACAGAGCCGTGTTACTCTCTGCTGATGAGAATCACCAGAAGAAAGACTATGTGGTACAAGTTGTATGCTATGACATGATGAACTACTTACGCTCTAACAAAAGAGCTTTCTAAAATAATTAGAGCCCCAGTATATCAATTGCTAAGAAGTTGCTTAATCCAGTTAGTTTTGACAAGCTATTCTTTAAAAATAGTCTTCAAAACTTTTGTCATATTACTGAAAATTGTAACCAAATGCTGTTTTCAAAATAACTTTCATGAGTTACATTATTTTCAATCAGTTTTAACTGAAATTATTAATTTTTTTTTCTAATTTTTAAATCTGAGGAATAGAACGTGAAACAGCTGTAAATCACCCTTGGCTTGGAGTTCTGTTTTTCCAATGGACTGACACGCTTAAACTGTAGTGCATCTGTTTCCCTGTAGGTGAAATGGGTGGTGATACCCGCCCCTGCCTGCCTTACAGAGCTGACATGGACTGCACAGGAGAAATGCTCTGTAAATTCAAGACATTTTAATTCTTCATGGACATCACAGCCAGGCTTTTCATATAATCAGTTGCTTCTCATGGTTTGACTTTTCATGGTTTGACTTCTCAGCTGTTGGAACAAATGCCCGTTCATTCTGACCAAAAAATATTTTCTATACTATTTCTATACTGCTTAGGTTTATGTAAGAAAATCATCATTTCTAAAAATAGTTCTGTTGCAGCGTGAGGTCAGAGAATAACACTGATTTGAGAAAAGGGGTATGGTGTCTTGACTGGGATCCTTAAACAGAGGATGAACTGTGTGCTGTATGAGCAGGCTGTCTTCCACGTTATAAATTTATACTTACTTGTAGTACTGATAGGGATCACACTGAGAGCATATGAAAATGAAATTTTATACCTTTTTTTTTTTTTCTTATTTAAACAAGGAAAATGACCAAAATGTTGGGAAGACTTCTAAGGAAAAGGCAACACACATTCTAGTTAACGCTTGGGCATGAAAATATCAATGAATATTAAAATTTATAAGTCAAAACGGCCCTGCTTCTCCCTGATTGCGACTTCGAGTTAACATCTTCAGGCACAGTTCACTGTCTATTTTGTGGCAGATTAAAATCTTCAGTATACTGCTGGCCAGACTCCTTTGTTTGAAACATTACTAAGAAATTGATACATACTGGTATAAGTGTTTTATATACATGTCAAATGGAACTTCTATTTTCAGATTTTTTTTTTCCTTCCTGCATTTTAGACTTAATTTCACACTAAATTGTACAGGCCAGATATTTGGGCATTATGCTAAAAGTAAAACTAGTTTCCTAACCTTTTATTGAAAGATAGGTGGTGCTGTGAGTTAATATATTGTAGTTAGAGTGTGGGAGAAAAATAAAACTGACAATTCTCAGTTTTCAAGGAAAATTTGTCCTTATTACTCATTGCATCATGGTGGACTTTTTCTCAGGTGAAGTGAGGAAATGAAAGAACCAAGCGTATTGCTGGTAAGAATTAACCATTATTTTAAATGGTGACGTTATTAATGGGAAACTTTTGTTGACTTTTGAAAAAGGAAGTAACAGGGCAGAATTACTTTCAAGTTAATCTGGCCACAATATGCAAGGTAGGTCAAAATGGAGAGGACAGCCATCAGCAGGACCAGCTGGAAGCTTTTGCTATAATGAAAGTGTCCATTGGTTAGATTCTGTACCAGGTCAGGGGCTTTAAAGACGGGAGAAACTTAAGAATATTCGACATGTTCATTTGCTGTGTATATTATGAATATGTGGGGTTGGTGTGTGCTATCGGATAATGCAGCAACAGTGATGCAGTTTCCCAGTCCAAAACACCACCCTCCATGGCCCCCATCACCAGTGTACAAAAGGTTAAGATTCTGATAAGTTATGTACAGCAAGTGGTATATTTCAGGAAACATTTAAGCTTTTTGTAAATGGGAAACACAACAGTTTTCTAATAAAATCATTTGAAATAGTTTTGTGGATTTTTAAAATTTATTTTCTAGTGTCTGTTGATTTCAAGAGATGGGGCCGGGGAGGACTGAAGGAAGGTGTGGTTTGTCTAGACTTGTAATATTGAAGACACCATTGAATTGAAATTGTAGGGTACAAAGATGTATTTTGAAAAACCATTTGCCTCTGTTAGTGGCAGTCTTTTATTTCTTTGACCATACAAAGTTTACTTTCACATTGACTTATATTTTTTGCAACAAATCCAAGCAACCTTATTCTTCCTAGCAAAGTGGCTACTTTTTAAACCTCTAATTTAACCTCTTCTATATATGATATATACAGTTAAGAGAAACTTGGGCTTTTATTAAAAGTTGAGAAATTATAGCAAAATCATTAATTAGTCATGATTTTCCTTTATTCACACCTAAAGTAATTTATTTTTTCTGAAATTTCTTAGTCTATGAAATTACTACTATAACTAAAAAAATAGGTCTTTTAAAGATAAGGCTACTGTGGTCAGATTAAATTATATTAGTCATAGCACTTTATAAAGCATAAAGTATTATATGAATATGTTAAATTTTTAATCACATAAATTGCACTTGTTCTACACTTATGGCATTTATCAGGCAGCTATAATTTATTATTTACTTAATAAATTACTATCCTTATCGAATGGAGCTACTGGTCTTTAGTACATACTTCATTTCCCAAGTTTGCATGCTTAAGTCAAGAGTATTTTAAGCCTAGTTTCAACTTTATCTGTAAACTACTGTGCTTTTGGTAAAAACTTTATCTCTGTGCCTCAATATTCTCTTACCTATAAAATGAGGAAACAGGAGGGAAAATCATACTAATGGTTGCTTACCTTGTTTAATCTTCTCAGTTTTATAAGGTAGGTATATCTTACTTTATAACCATCATCACAAGACAGGATAAGGAAAGAAACTCAGGGATTATGTTATTTGGCCAAAGGCACACAGCTCAGAAGCGCCACAACTGGGATTTGAACCTAGGTCTTTGTAAGTGCCAAAATTCAAGCTCACCACACTGCAGTATATAACTTTCTAGGTTGTGTTATTGCTGCAGGTATAGTTCTGTACTAACAGATAGCATATTCTACTTGCAATAATTGGAAGGTCCTGTTCTTCAATAATAAAATGTGTCTACTACATGGCCACTCTTTTTTTTTTTTTTTTTTTGCGGTACGCGGGCCTCTCACTGCTGTGGCCTCTCCCGTTGTGGAGCACAGGCTCCGGAGGCGCAGGCCCAGCGGCCATGGCTCACGGGCCCAGCCGCTCCGTGGCACGTGGGATCCTCCCGGACCAGGGCACGAACCCGCATCGCCTGCACTGGCAGGCGGACTCTCAACCACTGCGCCACCAGGGAAGCCCTCCCTACATGGCCACTCTTAATTCATATTTCTCTGTAGTGTAGTAGTTTGCTTTGTGCCTTTCTGGTGATTGATGCAGAAAGTGCTGAGGAATTTTTGTTTTCATTATGGACAACTATTAACCTGCAATGCTGAAGTTAAGGGTTGTAACTTCTATCTCCAAATAGAAGGCTTAGGAAAATAGAAGCTTAAAAAAAAATTAGGGGCTTAGTTTCTCTAAGGATAAAAAACATGATATAGGACATTATACTTTAATAAATATCTTTGGTCCGAGTTCAGAGCCAAAGGTAATTAATTACCTCAGTTTTTATTTTGGAAGCTCCAGGCTTCTATATTGACAACTGTATCTCAGGGTGAAGCCTTCTATATTGACCACCTTATCAGTCAGCATCCAGTATTTGCAGCCCACTGGGTGTTGGAGAAGTTCATTGCATTGCCCAGGACAGATCTGTCTGCAGTCGCCAGGGAACTATGAAGCCACCCTCCAGGGCGCGGGTCAGCCTCAGCTGAGAGGGTCACCGTGCCACTGCGGGTGGGAGGCCTGGAGCACCTGCTGTTTGTGTGGGGAGAGCCATGTGGGAAGGTAGTCATCAGGCTGAGCTGGGGCTGCCATTCTGGGCACAAGGCAGGGGCAAAGCATCACTGGGTGTTCTACGCCCACTGAGCAGTCCGGCAGCAGCTAGAATTTGGCAGTGTCTCCCAGGCGCCTTCTCAGAAACTTACTGTGCTTGCTGTAAAGGAGAACTGCTTAGAAGAATCATCGATTAGTGCAGAAGTTCAGAGCAGGCATTGAAGGGTACAGTTGAATCTGAGAAATTAATTAGTGGCTGGCACAACAACCCAACCAGATAGGCTGGGAAATAAAATGCGATCTTGTAATTTGGAATAACTCCAAATGATAAGACATCTTAGTAAGGGATAGCAGTCTATGTTAGATCTACTTTGTGGGTAGGAGTTATTTCAAATAAATTCCCCTGTTAGGTGAAACATTGATTAAAATGTGAAACAAAAGAAGATGTTGAGATATTATTCATTCAACAATGGTGAGCATCTACTGTGTGTCGGCACTGAGGATTCATAGTAATGGCCCTTACCCTCAAGCAGCTTAAACTACAGATAAATGAAATGCAATTCAGAGTTGCAGTAATCAGAGTCTGTGCATAGGACCTGGGCTGAGAGGCCAGTGTCACAGAGGAGGTAACATTTGAACCAGGTTTTTACATTACTGGTTATGACCAGCTCCTTACGGTTTCTGGTTTCTCTAATTTTAGTAACCAAATATTTAGCACTTGTTATACAAGCTCAGCAGTTCATTTTCCATGACCTTGACTCAGTACCTGTACCTATTACTATAATAACTTTAATCCCAGCAAAGCTTAGAAACTTAGTTGGGAGGAAAGCTACCTAGTGGCAAGTTGCATGGGCAGAGAGAACTTTACACACTACTGCTCGCAAAGAAAATATTCTTTGCCAGCTCATCATGCCTAAAGAAAGAGGCTGAGTTTGGAAGAAACGGTCACGCCTTGTATGATGGAAATGTGTTTCATGCCTCCACTCCTCCTACCTCTTCTCCAGGCCGGATTTTTTTGAAGGTGTCTTGTGTGTGCAAACGCATTTTATTAATAGAATAAGTCACCTGCCAGGACAGCCACTTCTTTAGGTAAATCTTCACGCCCATTGTTTTGCTTCTCAAGGGACCATCAGTCGAATTTATTTTCAGAGAATCAGGATCCTATCTTTTGAGTTCTCCAGCTGAGCAAAAACATAGGAGCAGGTAAAAATCAAGTTTTACTTTTACCATTCGGTATTTCTAATGCTAAATATCAAGCTAGTTTGTTCTTTAAATGTATTAGTTGAGAACGAATGCTTGTGAAGTGGAAGCCAACTTTACTCAGCAGTGAGCACATGCAGCTCTTGCCGTGCTACACAGCCACCACAGTTAACTAGGTTTCATTACTTAGTAAATAATTTGTGGGCATTCCATTTTGACGCCAAATCATCTGTTAATTATTGATGAATTAATAAGAATGTATCTTATCTCAACCTGTTAATTAAATACTAATTAGAATATCATGATGAGTTTCCAGGTATTCTCTTTATACCTATGCTTTGATGCAACTTCAGAAGAATGGAAATAGATGCTAAGATATATAGATGTAAGTGTTCCTGAGAGCAAACTCTGTCCTTTTAAAATTTCAATTTCAGTCATTTTTCAGAGAATGCTTAAAGTCATTATTCCTTGCAGGTGAGAGTATATGAGCCTATGAATTAGGCAAAATTGGAAACTTAATATTCAGTGGTGTCACGGGGCTTTTGTATGTTTTGTTTCCTGAATGAGTCATCACAACTTTGGAAAATATTGGGAGGAATAGCTTCCTAAAAAGCCTTAAAAATGGAAAAACTGGTAAAATAAATTAATGTTTTAAAAGGATCATTTGAGAAATTCTCTACAGTACTCTTATTTTCTAGGTAGATATTTCAATATAATTTTCTGGTTACCTAGTTAACTTCATTCCCACTAAGTAGATACAGACCTTTTCTTCAAACTATACGTATGCTGACCATGAAAATATAATAATACAATAGTAATAGCTAACTTAGTGTGTTTCAGGCACTGTTCTCCATGTTTTATACATGTATTATTAACTCAGAAGTTTTCATCATAACCTTGTAAGATAGGTATTAGTATTATCAGCATTTCACAAAAGACATGTTAAGTAACTTGTCTAAGATTACACAGCTAACAAGCGGCGATGACAGGATTCAGACAAGCAGGTTGGTCCCAGAGCCTCACAAGAGATTCTTCTTTTAAAAACATCAATTTAAAAGGAAATCCTGGAGGTTAGCACATTAAAAAGACTTATGAGTTGGGGAAATGCCTCTCTATTGTAGTGAAAACACCTTGCTGAACTTCTCGGTAGCACCTGCTACAGGACTATAGAAATAAGAATATTACAGAAATAAGTCTGTAGCTAAAGCCTCAGAAATCTTAATGTCCTCTAGATTTTAATATTAATGAATGATATATTCCTTTAACCTTCTGATTCACAAAGAGGTGGTAACTGGTGTGGATTAATAATTAAGGGTCCAACAGGAAAACACCTCAGTGTTCTCACTTAGAGGGCAAGTTATTGGGTGATGACCAAAAAGTTCTTTAGTTTTGCTATGAGATAACGAGCTATGGAAAAAGAAATGTCTGATAAATTTTAATTTAATAAATGTCTCTGTGGTTGAAAGTACATGTTCTTTCTATACAGATACCAGAGCTTGGTAAGTAGAAATATCTCCTCGATTTTCCCCAGATGGTTTTGCAAGTGTCTTGAATATGTTTTTCTTTGAAGTGTATTGCTCTTCCACCCTCATCCTTACTACCACCAATGCAGTTATTAGTTTGTAAAATATAACACAAGGCTCATACCTTGTAGGATGCCAGGCTGATTGGGTTTCTCCCACTCTTCATCTGTCTCAGCTTCTAAATGTGTCAGTTTAACCTTCACGAAACACATTCCTTTTTTAAGGACCTGAGGAATCTTGTTGGAGCAGTTCTGTGCCTAGGTTTCAAGAACATACCGATTAAGTAGAAGTATTAGCATTTGTCAGGACTAGCCCATAACCTTGTGTTTTCTCTAAGATGTTCTGAGGCCAGTTTCCCTTTTATGGTGGGTAAATATGTGAATTTTTATGACGGTAGCATTGACTCACCTTCTATTAAGAGGTTAGAGAAGTCTTTTTGTGCATTTATGTTTGCAATACCATAAGACATTCAAAAGGAATTTACCGGAAGACTCCTTATCTGCATCAGTTGTGTTTTTTCATAATTGAAAAATTACACTTTAATTGGAGGATGACTCTTTAGTAGAAGTTTCTACCACATGGTACTCAGATAAAAATAACAGATATTCGGTGGACTTCTGCTTCTTTTGTTTTTAAAGAAAAGAAGTTGGAGGGGGGATAAGACTGTGACAAATGTAAAAGTACTCATAATATTGAATAGATTCACGGACTAGGACACACCAGTAACATGGACAGTCAGAGATCTGATTTGATTAGGGACAAATTTTGTTAAAAGAAACCTTTAAAGTTTCATTGCAATTTTTTTTTTCCAGCACTGAAGGAAACTACTCAGTAGTTAGTGTTGGCTATTGGCAGTGGCCTAAAGTTTCAAACAACAAGATTACCACGCAACAGAATTTTTAAAATTTCTATACATCTTGGTTTGATAATTGCATTTTATTTCACCTTTAGAAAGATATGTTTAAATCATAAGCAATGACAACGTTCGTGTACACTTTGCTTGGTGAAAGGTGGAGATGCTCACTGACCCTCATGTACCCCAAACATGTTCCAAATTTGACAAAAGATCAAACTCCTTGTTCACTACTTTGACGCCTCTACCCACCTCTCTGCTCCCAAGGAGCCATTGATGTGGATTCAAGGGGGAGGACATTTATTAGGCTATGGTGCCAAGACTGCCTGCCACCTGTTAGGATTCTCTTATCCTTTCCACATGGCATGTGTGGTCAGATCAGCCTAAAGCCGTCCCTACTTGGAAGGCAGCCTCCTTAGGAAAGGCTGGATTAGGCGGATTCACTTATCTGCTTTGCATCTTCAGGAAAATCTCTTTTCCTTTTGATTTGTGTTCTTGTACAATTCTTTGTGTTTTTCTTGACAGGGGAATGGTAAACTGAAGAGCTGAGATAAGGGCGTGGACCTATAGGATAGAAGGCGTAGAAGCTGTTCAACCTGTTTTTGTTCTTGGGTTAGGCAGTGGTGTGCTGGTAAATGTTTTAACAACCAGCTCTCTGGAAAACAAATGTATATACATATATAATCAAATGTAAGTCTATTAGAAATTCTACTGATATACAAAAAATATACAATTTGCAAATTTAATGGAATATACAATACTATTAAACAGTATATTATAAATACAGTAAGAATTCAATAAAATATACAGTTCACACACAATAGAATGTACAATACTCTATTGTAAATTTTTTATAGCTCACCAATTCTCCAAGAATGCTTTCATTGATTTTATGGAAGCCTTGTATCTGTAGCCAAGCTATGATTGCAGTTGATGAGTAAGTGTGGTTCCTGACATGAATGCTGGTTGATGTTTTCCTTTACATGAAAGAGTAAGATGATAGTTAAAACAACAAAGATGTCATATTTTGGAATTTCGCTTGTTAATGAAGAGAGTAGCATCCTTTCTAAAACCAGACAGTTTTCAAATATTTAAAGAACATTTCCTCAAATTTTGTGCTATTCACAATGTACCAGCTACAGGCATGACATACTTTAAAGTTTAATCTGCATTATTTATATTTTTCCATCACTTTATAGGCAACAATAAATCAAGCCCCAATTTTTTAGCGTTTGCCGATTTCCATGATATAAATGTTCTGATCTCAAGCTACCAATGTGTTGTCACTGAACATGGAGTTGGGAAGAGATGCATGGCCATGCACCATTATATAGCATTTCCCACCAGTGCCTATACAACAGATGTAAAAACCTCAAGAACATAGATAATAGTAAAATGTAGTTAAGTGATTAGGACATGATGAGCTTTGCATATTAGCTTTGTTTTTGATATAATTTATTTAATAGTAAGCTTATATAATTAACTTTTGATAAGGGTTTGCAAAATTCAACAGTCAGCTTTTGTGAGCTGGTACAAGCCAGTTTCAGCACACTACTGGCCTTACCCCTTCCAACTCAGATTAGTGGTCCCCTAATGCCAGTGGTGATGGGGGCAGGAGAAGACATGCCAATATGCCATGCTTTTTAAAATACAGAATCCTGGCCCCCACCCCTGGAAATAAGTCTGAGATGAGACTTGAAACTGCAGTTCAGAACAAAACCAAACCTCCCCGGGTGACACTGATGTGCGACTACATTTAAGAACTGTCCCTCTGTAAAGAGTGCTTATAGTTCAAGCCAGCTCGCCAGGGGAGTCTTGAGTCAGGAGTCCCGTTAACAGTATGTCTTTCTTTGCCTGGCCTTGCTCTCTGCTCATGTATTGTTTCCCTTTGGAACCTCAGCGGGGAGAGAGGAGAATGGGGTCTGAGGAGAGCGAGTTCTTTTTTGAGATTCTGGGGCTCAGCCACTTTTTCTTCCCCTGTTAACATGGGGTATCTTGGCTAGCACCACTTTGGATCCTACAGAAGTAGAATCTAGCCCGCTTTCTCAGTTCTTGACCAGAAATTAGACTCTTAAAAGATACTCAAAAAGCAGAACTAGATATGAAAGGCTGTGGGCTCATTAGTTGGAACCATGAGATCTTTGGCTGGCTGCTGACTCATGGGGAAGTTCTGTCTCAGTAGCCCCCATTTTCATGTCTTTGTTTAGTAAAGCTTAACAGCAAAGCGTGATTGGCTCTTGTGTTGGCGTAGAGCCTGCTCAAACAAATGTAAAACAATGGTGGCCTCCATCACTTTTTTGAAATTAATTCATGAAAACCTGAAATTAGAACACATGAAGTAGGGAATGATGTCATTGTTTCAAAAGGGCTTTTGCTTTATGAAAAGGAGAAAGTCACCTAGAAAATACCCTTCAGATAATTTTACACGGTGCTTACAAAATCCTCACTAATGTATATATTTGTGGAAATACTATAGCATTAAGCATACTGAACCTATATGTTCATTGTACAGTATCCAGAACCTGTTTTCTTATAGCTGGGAAATAGAAAATATGGTCCAATTGGGGCGGGGTGGGGGTAAGGGGGAGAATAGGGGAATTACATACTAGCATAAGTGTATCTTTGGAGACACTCACACCACCAAAACCTTCTTCTTTGCTAGGCTGAGAGTTATTTGCAGGCAACGAGACTGAGCCAGCAATTTTGAAACTGCTTTTGTCCCTGTAACACATCCTGGCCAATGAAATTACTAATGAAAATTAAGGAACCTTAGCTTGAGTGAAAGTTTTAAACTTTTCTTTTAAGTTCTTGAAATCCATCATAAAACATATATATGAGGGAAAAGATTATGGGTTGTGGAGCAGGGAGGCCAGTGCATGAAGTCAGATAAACCTAAAATTGCATGTACTCATAAAATTCTGTTATTTATTAATTCCCTTTACCCAAAACTTCTCATGGACAATTTAAAAAGCCAGTGTCCAGGGGTGGGGGGCGTGATCTGTCCGGGACCATTAGGAGTCAAATTGTTTTCCTCATCAGTTCCCAAGTCCTCTGGTGAGCCTTAAGTACATTAGGGCACATGAGCTATGCTACAGATAGAAGCGAAAATAGAAGATGATTAGGGCATTACATTTTTTTTAAGTAATGACATTTCTATCTAAAAGCTTCCTTAAGACCTGTGAATGCATAATTTCAAAGGGAGAATGTCTAACCTGATAATGACAGGCAGGCTGCTCTTGGGCATGGAGAACAGAGATTGGAAACAAAAGCAAGCAAACTATGTGATTGGTTTTACTGATTTGCTAGTGCCTCACATTTGTGCTGAGACCATTTACTCTATTTCCTTCTACCTTAGCTACTCCAACTTGGAAATGTGTAATGTTCTGTGCAGCAATGTGGTCGTGGGACAAAGGGAACCAACAGATCTGATCCCTTTCACCACGTTTCCTACCTCTTCCCCTACCCCTCTGTATTTCACGTGTCACACGTGGGGCTTGCTGACTTGTGTCTCTGCCTCTGTGCATCCCCTATCTTCCCATCTACGACTGCTCTCTGCCACCTGGATCCCTCATTTCATGACCTTATGCAAAGAGATCTTGTTCCAGGAAGGCTTCCAGGATAATCACCATCCTGTAATCCTCTGCAGACCAGACTACAGAACAAGCACAGCTCTCCCTGAGAGCCTGAGGAAGGTCATTGCTATAAGTCTCTTGGAGAGGTAGACTGATGCCATGAACTGGTGGTAAGTCCTGACTGGTCTCCACATGCTCTGTATGCTGTCCCTGGGGCCAAGAAGCAATGCCAGATGAAGCAAATGGGGACACAGAATCTTATCATGAACTTAGCAGGGATATTGTCCTTTCATGATACCATTCTGTATTACAATCCTGCTGTCCCTTTCCTTCCGTGGCTCCTTTTTAAGATAAAGTTAAAATTTCTTAGCCTAAGGGACAAAGCCCTTCATGATCTGGCCATGACTCTCCAGCTTCTCCCTTAATTATGTCCCTCTGCTGCATCCACATAGATCCATCTGTTTTTTGCATTCCCCCGAAATGACCACTACTTGCCTTTTTTTTTTTTTTTTTTGCGGTACGCGGGCCTCTCACTGCTGTGGCCTCTCCCGTTGCGGAGCACAGGCTCCGGACGCGCAGGCCCAGCGGCCATGGCTCACGGGCCCAGCCACTCCGCGGCATGTGGGATCCTCCCGGACCGGGGCACGAACCTGTGTCCCCTGCACCGGCAGGCGGACTCCCAACCACTGCGCCACCAGGAAAGCCCCACTACTTGCCTTTTAAAGTAAAGTTCAGGCAAGCATCACTTCTTGGCTCTTGGATGTATTCTTCTGGGATCTTGCAGGTGGAGTCAAACAGTCCTCTGCACACCTATAAATGCCTTGTGGATCTTTCCTTAGAGTCCTTCTTGCTTTGTCTAATCATGACCTTTCTTATTCACCATATTGTGAGCTTCCTAAAAGCAGACCATGTTTTTTTTATCTCCAGCACCCAGGCAGAAGTGCCAGGCACGTGGTAATTCCTCAACTAGTGGCTGAATGAATAAGTGTCCTGTTGTGCACCTGGAAATTAAAATTAATGAATATGAAGAGAGGAAAGAAAGATAAGAGATTATCTCTGAGCCCAACTCCTAAAAGACATCAGAATTTTAACACTGTTCAGTGACCCGTGGGAGTGACCCCCCGCCTGTGATTAATGAGTGCTGGCAATCTAACAACATGTGACTCAGGTATTCCTAGGAGTAGAAAGCCCTGAGAAAGGGCAAACACACTAGTCAGGAAGAGCTTGAAATAAAAATTATCATTAAACACTGAGGGAGAGCTGCCTTTGATAAGAGGTAATCCCCTAAGAATGCATCAGGATCCAGAACAAATAAATCTAGATTAAGAATAGATTGTATCAAAAGGAACCTGTTTCAGTTAGCTGGAAAGGGAAGAGTGATTCATAGCTCTCCTGGGTTGACAAAGTACAGGAGGTAAATCAATGACATGGTAGCAAAGAACCTACAGCTTCTTATTACAGTGTACTTTTAGCTCAGGAGAAGAAAGGTATTTCATTCAGTTTGACAGCATGTATGCCACATGGCCATTTGGTTGATAAGGTCACAGAAAGTATCAATATATAGGACTTTTCCCAAGTTGGTGATAGTACCTATCAATGAGCACTAGCAGCCTGAAGCTGCATAAAACAGCATAGTTGTGTTGGTTTCCCCCAAAAGGTAGTGTTTAACTTGTGGATGTGCTGGGTTGCATAAGGACAGCTGCAACCAGTTATATTGTGTTGTTCCCAGCCCAGCCCCACCCTGCTCCAAAAGGATTAATTATGGAAAAACCCCAAGGGCACACAAATAAACAACACTCCATTTAAGAAACTGTTCTATAGCAATTAACCATTGAAAAGAGGCCCAATTCAGGATCTTGGGCCCTCACGCTATGAGCTTAGAATCAAGATAGGATAAATTCTCATCACTACCTTTCTGCAGTGAATTGGCAAGAACTTTCCTGGTAGAGA